>NC_091079.1:75661153-75968846 GCF_032405125.1 Capricornis sumatraensis
CTCTAATCCTTTTAAGTGTCAAACAATTTTATAAAAATAAGCCAAATACTTCCCTCTTTTACATAATGAGATATGACTTCAGATAAACACCAAGGAACATAGATAAGAAAGAATGTTTCATTAAAGGAAATACAAGGGGTTGAACATATAATATTTTCATAAATTTACTTATGCTCAGAAAGCAGAATACAGCCAATGAGAAAGATATAAACTCTTCATGAGTAATAACAAACACATTGCAACAACAAAAAAAGAAATCCAAGGCATGCCCTTTTCCTACTAGAATAAAATACAGCATTAAAAATAGTAAAAGAAAAATAATCAGTTATATACACAAATGTGATTTTTTAAAAGTGAAAAACAGCAACAGAATCTTTGTTTACATATGTAGTTCTCACGCATTCTTGTATGAAAAGAAACATCATTGACACACGGATGAGAAAACTGAACTAATTTTATTTTAAAATTTAAAATTATATACCTTAAATAACTTATCCATGCCATGATTTTAGATTACAATCTAGGGTATAACATTGTATTAAATTATATACCTAGGCTTGCCTTCAGATAATCTTCATGTTGATTTGCAAATGCAAAATCCTAGATACACACACGAACGTCTAACTGTGCTCTCAGATTTGGCATTTTTTAATAGTTGGATTAACATATTTTGGAAAGAAGATAGTAACTTCAAACAGTTATCAAAATTTCATTACATGCTTCACTGTAAGAAATTGAGATGTTAAAAATGCTTATGCTTTTGATTTTATCTCATTAAAATAATGTAGCATTAAGAAAGATACAAACAGACCGAGAAAAGCCTTAGGACTTTTTTTCCCCTCCAATCTAAGAATAGAGAAGAGAAAGGCCAGTGATGGAACACACTATGTAATGAGGCAAAATCCTTGCCAATATGTCCCAACTCAAGTTCTTTGAGAGGGTAAGGATGCATTTGGACTACAGAAATCAGTGTGCCTAATTTATTTAGACTTGTACAAAGCTTTTGACAAGGTTCTACGCAAAAGGTTAATAAAAACAACAAAATCAAGTTGCCATTGGATTTAAGGAAATATTTGCTTTAAATGTAGAACTGGTTTAAAGATACAAATAAAAGTTAGAGATAATGGGGGAATGCCTGGATGTAAACGTGTGCCTCAAATGTCTCTTAAAGGGTATAACTGATTTGCAACATTTTGAAAATTAACTTATTAAATTAAGAGTAGAACCTGGAATTCCAGGCAAATGGAAGTAAACTGGAGGGAATTTACTAAAACAAAGCAAACAAAAACAAAATACTGTGAGAGGGGACATCACAAATAGAGTTGTACTTTAATTTTGACCCATATTCTAAGTACTTATAGCTTATTATTTGGCCTAACAGAAGTCTTTCGTCACCAATCTCTCACTCTGTCACCAGCTACAGAATTATTTTCAGAGTTATTTCAGAGTCGTCATGGGGCCAACTTAGAAGCACGTGGGACATTTTACATGAATCTTCCATTTACATTTCTATTGCCCACCTGAAGGTGAGGTTTTAGAGGAAAGGGATAGTGTGTGATTGGCTTTACATCTTTAATACCTTGAACAGTATGCATAACATAATATGAGCACACATACCCAACAAAAGTTCATCAAATGGATTAAAGGGGAACTAAATCTATTCTGTATCTTACCACACAATGCATGATATAGCAAGCAATCTTTCTTTATGATGAAAAGTGCTTTTCTTAACAGCTTAATTTACAAAGTGAATTGGCTTTTTCTTTTTTTTTTAATTATATTTCAGGAGTAGCCTCTCTTCCATTGATTTCAATAGTTTTCGGAGGTCTATCCTTTGATAGAGTCCTATTGTGATGAGTTGTGAAGGGGACAGCATGAGAAAGATTCCTCTCCTATTTATTATATCTGGTAACTGGCCAGAGGTAGGAAGGAAGGCAAATGTGAAGGCAAGAGAGGAGCCCTGTGGCCTCCCCTTCTCTGTGGTTCACTGCCACAGGGAACAGGATGGAATGAAACAGGAAGGCGTGTGTCATGAGACCTGTGAGGGCTCAGTTCGAGTCTTTCAGCCGGTCACAAACTTAACATTAGTAACAACCTAAAATTAAACTTGAAAATGACAAATACCAATTATAGAACATGATATGAAATGAATACCTTTGTCGGTTTTAAAATCTTTGTTAACTGTAAACTCTTTGAGGGAAGAAATTTTTTGGCCTTACTAGGCATTTGGTCTGTGGGTCTTAGCATTGTGCTCAGCACATTAGCTGGTACTATATATTCACTGAATGACTGAACAAATAAATAAGCAAAACTCCTTAAAACTGAGCAAAAAAAATAGTATGTAGATAATTCCTATTACAGGAACAAAGTGAACTGCCTAAAAATTTTTTAAAGGAATGATTTAAGAATAGCAAAAAAAAAAAAGTAAATAAGGTTAAGGCTCTTTCCCAAGGACAGCTGACCCATGAATTTGAACTGTGCAGATCTGCTTATATGCAGATTTTTTCCCATAAATATGTACCAGAGAAGCACAAAATCTGCAGTTGATTGTATCCCCTGATGTAGGAGCACAGATACAAAGACTGACTGTAAAGCTTTACTTTTGAGTTTTGATTGCACAGGGGTGTTGGCAGCTCTAACCACTGCACTGTTCAAGAATCAGCTATATTAATTTGCAAGATGGTGTTTGGAACTCAGAATTTCCCAAAGATATGTGTTACACACAGTGACTGGCAAGCATCCCTAATCCTATTTCATCAATAATGTAACAGTCCAGAATTATGCCTACCAACATTTCCTTAAGACAATGCAAGTTCAATTGAAAGGCATCTGCCATGATGTAAATTCCTCCAATGGGGCATTATGAGGAGTTTGTCTGTATAAATACATTGTGCTTGTGCTCAGTCATGTCCGACTCTTCAAGACCCCATGGGCCCCACAGCCTGCCAGACTTCTCTGTCCATGGGGTTTCCTAGGCAAGAATACTCAAGTGGGTTGCCATTTCCTTCTCCTGGGGATCTTCCTGACCCAGGGATCAAACCTGTGTCTCCTGCATTGGCAGGCGGATTCTTTACATTAGCACCACCTGGGAAGCCCCTACATAAATACAATAATGCATGAAAAGATGCTTGGCATCATCAGTCATTATAGAAATGCAATTTGATATCAAAACACACCTATCAGAATGGCTAAAATTTTTTAAAACGTGATAATATCAAATGCCAGTGAAGATGTAGAGAAACTGGATCTTCATGCATTAGGAACGTAAAATGGTATAGCTATTCTAGGATAGCATGTGGCTGTTTCTTATGTAGGTGCACTCAGATAGCTACTGGTTATGAAACAGAAGCAAAAAAGCCTCTACTGAATCATATGAAGCTATGAAAAAGACCAAGATGCCCCAAAATTACTTAGCATATTATTGTAGCACAGAATTTGTACTGCTAATTTGTATTCTAACTCAAGAGATTTTCAACTATTTCACCTAAAAATCAAACTCTTGGGATGAATAAATAATAGAAACTGTTTATAATGAAGAAACTCAAACCAGCAGTAGATGATTGATCTGATGGTGCAAGACTATTCATCCACCCAAGAGAACTGAGTATGTGACAGCTGTATTTGGAGTTTTATCCACGAGGTATTTATGGCCTCTGGAGATAGGCAAGATTTTTTTTTTTTTCTAACTAAATTGTAGTTGATTTCCATACTGTGTTACTTTCAGATATATAGACAGTGAGTCAGTATTTTTGCCAATTATATTCTATTATAACTTATTATAAGATAATGGTTTTCTGTAGTATATGGTATATTCTTGTTACTAATCTATTTTATATCTAGTAGTTTGTATCTGTTAATCCCATACCCCCAGTTGGTCCCTTCTTCCTTCTCTCTCCCTTTTGGTAACCACAAGTTTGTTTTTTATATCTGTAAGTCTGTTTCTGTTTTGTATGTACATTCATTTTTATTTTTCAGATTCTATATGTAAGTGATACCACACAGTGTTTGTCTTTCTTTGACTTATTTCGCTTATCATAATATTCTCTACATCTATCTACATGATATATGTATAATGTGGATATATATATATATACCACATTGTCTTAATCCAATCATCTGTTGATGGATACTTGAGTTGCTTCCATGTCTTGACTGTTGTAAACAGTGCTGCTATGAACATTGGGGAGCATGTATCTTTTAGTTTTTTTTTTTGGATATATGCTCACAATGAGGGGTTTCCCTCATGGCTCAGATGGTAAAGAATCTGCCTGAAATGCAGGAGACCTGGGTTAGATCCCTGAATTGGGAATATCCCCTGGAGAAAGAAATGGCAACCCACCCCAGCATTCTTGTCTGGGGAATCCCATGGATAGAGGAGCCTGGTGGACTTCAGTCCATAGGGTTGCAAAGAATCGGACTTGACCGAGGGACTAACACTTTACCCGTGATTAAAATTGCTGAATCATATGGTAATTCTACTTCTTGTTTTTTAAGGAACTCCCACACTGTTTTCCACAGTGGCTGTGCCAATTTACATTCCCACCAACAGTGTGTGAGGGTTTCCTTTTTGGTGATAGGCAAAGAAGCAAAGGAGGAATTCATTTTAAAAAGTTCAGTCATAACTAGCTAGAATTGCTATCTCACATAGATTACAATACAGAAAGAACATTTCACAAGTATTTTATATCCCTTTGCTCATTGTAACATCTGTATGGTGCTGACAAGATAAAATAGTCTGGACTTAGAGCAGCTATTGAAAACAAACTGTGTATTTACCTTATGGTGAGAGATGGTGTTCTGGTTGAGAAAGAACAATACTTAGGTGTAACAGAGTAGAATATGCAGAGAACTGAACTTGCTATTTTAGCATTTGGAATTCCTATGTATTGTTGAGCTTGACATATTTAAATAGTGTGATTATGAGAATTCTGAAGTACAGCTATTAAGATGATTCTACCTGGAAAAGTTTTGATACTGTTTGGCCAGGCATAACTGTTACATAGTGGTCCGTGTCCAGATACTGAGCAGGTCCCTGGAGTTCAGCAAGAAACAACAGAGGCTGATCCAATCATTTGGTCAAAGAAGCAAGCAGTATCCCCATTGTATTTGCACTGTATTTGCAGAAAATGCGCAAATCTTGGACACGTTATTTAAAATGTCTTTGTCTTAGTTCCTTATTGTTAAAGTGGGGATCAGCGAATCCACCTCTAGGATTATTATAAGGTTTAAGTGAAGTAAACCTGGAATGTGCCCAAGTAGTGCCTAGCGCAAGTGTCACTCATGTCTGACTCTCTGCGACCCCATGGACTATAGCCCGCCAGGCTTCTCTATCCATGGAATTTACCAGGCAAGAATACTGGAGTGGGTTGCCATTCTCTTCTCCAGGGGATCTTCCCAACCCAGGGTTCAAACGTGTGTCTACCGCATTTCAGGAAGATTCTTTAGTGTGTGAGCCACCAGGGAAGCCTGGCACCACCAGGGAAGTAGTTCCTGTGTGTGTGTCTGCTAAGTCACTTTAGTTGCATCTTTGTGTGACACTATGGACTCAGTCCACCAGGCTTCTCTGTCCATGAGATTCTCCAGGAAAGAATACTGGAGTGGGTAGTTGTACCCTGCTCGAGGAGATCTTCCCCACCCAAGGATGGAACCCGTGTCTCTTATGTCTCTGGCATTAGCAGGCTGGTTCTTTACCACTAGCACCACTGGGACACCCTAGCAGTGCCTGTGGTGTGCTTAGTTACTCATTTGTGTGCAACTCTTTGTGACCCCATGCACTGTAGCCCACCAGGTTCCTCTGTCCATGGGGATTTTCCAAGGATGAATACTGGAGTGGGTTGCCATGCCTTCCTCCAGGGGATCTTTCTGACCCAGGAATCTAACTGGGGCCTTCTGCATTGTGGGCAGATTCTTTACCAGCTGAGCTACCAGGGAAGCTCTGCTAAAGTTAGTGTTACCATTAAGACACAAAATTGTAGCATCTAGTAGTGTAGTGCCTTGCTGCATAATGAATGAATGTGTGGTCCATGGACTAGTAGCATTGATGTCAACTGGAAACTTGTCAGAGATGCAAAATCTCTGGCCCCACTCCATGGATCACGATCTGTGTCTTAACAAGATCCCTGACTATCTTTATAAACAGTAACACTGAGAGTGTGGGATTGAGTAGTGGGCTGGTAATAAAAGTGTTTCTCTAGCTTCTGTACAGTTGCTGCCTGTCTTAATCCTCACAGCTTTCTGGAAGCTGGTCTACCAAAAAAAAAAAAAAAATCCTCTTTCAAGGCTTCCAACTAAACACAGCACAGAAACTGAAAAGGAGATACTGAATTTTGTTAAAGGTAGAGCCCAAGAGGGAAGATCTACAAATTCCAGCAGTTGAAACGACAAGAGTTGCCTCAGTTTCTACTCTCATCCTCTGTTGTCCTGCGGTGCTTGCTGGTTTGTATTTCCACATGGGCTACAGAAGATGTCCTCTCATATATTTAGTTCTTGTTCCCAAATCACCTTAGTGTCCCTGGGTCCTTAGAAAATTTTCCCCACCTGTCCCCAGAATTTTGAAGAATTATCCTGAAAGGGCACTATAGAGCAAAATAGAACTCTTCACCTTACATATGCATCACTAAGAAGGGCCCAATCAAGGATCTGAAAGAATTAGTTATAGAGTTCACTGGGCAGTGAATAGTAGACAATGCTGACTTACTGAAAATGTTACTTAGCTTTTTGAGAATTTCAGCTCCTAGGTATCTCATCTTCCTTGAAAGAGAGTAAATAATGACAATGAATGAACCATACTGGAGAGGAACAAAAAAAAAAATAACTGGTGCCAATTCACCTTCTCTAGATCCTGGGCATTCATACTGAAAAACCCATTTTTTTCTTAAGTTAGGGTGTAGCAGTTTTGCTCTGTAGTTTTTGTTTTGCTCTAACTAGAGAGGTTCAGTCTATCAGATTGAATCTAAAATAGAACCATTTTTTCAAGTCAATATAGTTTACTGAATGAAGCTTCTTTCAGGTACAGAACCCTCCTAAGGATAGCATCACTCATATTTTAACTGGGCCTTTTAAGACACAGTGTACTTAATCAGCTCAGTAGGTGCTCATGCTGGTAGATTTCTGAGCCCAGGGAATGATGTGCTAGGAAACACCTGGGGCAGACTTCAGTAGGCAAAATTCTGCTTGCTACCTTCAGAGCAGAATCTGTTATATCTTGCTTCTTTTTGAGTGTAATATTTAATCAGCTTTTTTTTTTTATAAGGACTGGAATTTCCATAAGTCAGAAATGCAGTCTCCAGTAAGTACATGTTCTGAAATCCTAATCTCTATTCTTACACATGCTCTCAATCATAATGCACAAACCTTAGGACCAAAAAAAAAAAAATCAAGCTTCACTCTCAAGTATTTCAGTACCATAAATGGCTTGCATAGCCCCATGGGTCATAAAGTCTCCTAATTTACTGAAAGCCTGAATGCATTTAATAATTGCTGGACATAGAAAGCCAAAGCTAGTCATCATCAGTTATTTACTTCTCTTTTCCTCTGCACTAAGGGAGAAAGCCAAATTCCCATAGCTGTCCCAACCTTCCCCCTCCCAAATGGAGAGAGAGAAATCTTCTGCCAAAGCAGATTGTGTGCAGTTCTCCTTGTTTCAGAGCTGCCAGTTTTCCTAAGCACAGAATCAGAACTAATACATCATCCTTGAACTTTAAGCCTCTGATGTACCCTGACATTTGGAATAGCCTAGGATCCAGAGGGATAAAGAAGCAGTAGATTCTCCTTTAATGATTTATGCTGTTTTCAATCTTCTTTCGCAGGTTAGAGCAGCTTGCTGCTATCAGCCTATATGAGGCACAAAAGGGTGGTCTTCCCATGGTTTGAAGGAAAGGCAGGCATACATATATTAAGACCATCCTGCAATTAAATACTTTCTCTAATTGTTAGGAAAAGGAAAATAACGATTAATCTCCAAATTTTTAAAGTGAATAAAAAAAAGGGGGACTTGGACGAACCTTTGAGTGATCAAAAGGAATGAAATGCTTAAGGACACATATAGAAGAGAACCTATATTTTCCAGTTCTCATTTCCAGCAATCTATCTTTATCCCAGTGAGCTTCTGTCTAATTTTTGAGTTGAACTAGCATTTTTAGCTTATGTAGCAAGGACCACAGGTTCTATCTAATCAGAGCACAAGGCATCACTGAGAATTAATATAATTGCAGCTGTGTCTATATGTTGCCAAATATCAATGTGAATCTTAAGGCGAGAGGAAAAAAAGAATGCAAAGAGCAATAGAAACTTTGCTTTTGGAAATTGTCTCAAATAGCTCTAAGCTGGAGAGATATCCAAGAAGTAAATGTCTTAGTCACACTAATCAGTTACCTAGAGACTAAGGATGAGCTTCAAGATACTCCCCTTGTGTGTTAAAAATACATCGAATGATCCAGGAACAATTATCTTTCTGTTTTATTAAAGAAGCTGCTATCATTTTCTTAACACCACTCTGGATTGCTTGGGCCACCCAGAAGTCTTGTCTGTGGAGAACTCTCCTGAGATAAGGACCAACCTGTATTATCACTTATCTTTCTGGGAACTGACAACAACAACAAAAATGTAACTTCCCACATTAAGGTGCTATTGCACTAGGGTTTTGTGGTAGTCAATGCATAATAAAATCAAAATTATTAAATTCTAAATTATTAAAATATTTGAATAGCAAATAATTGCAGCACATGTATTTCCTTTACAGTATTAGAAAATACTTTTGACATAAATTAGCCTGATTGGAGTTGGTTTCTGGATTCTATTCCTGCAAGTAATATGGAACAGAAGGTGCTCAAAGGTATGCCCATATTCCTTCACTTTCCTCCTTTACCCTCTGACTCACCTCCACAAAAGAAAGCACAATTTTTGTATGGATGTATGACCAATCAATCATACGCTGGGCTGGAAGAAGCACAAGCTGGGATCAAGATTGCCAGGAGAAATATCAATAACCTCAGATATGCAGATGACACCACCCTTATGGCAGAAAGTGAAGAGGAACTAAAAAGCCTCTTGATGAAAGAGGAGAACGAAAAAGTTGGCTTAAAGCTCAACATTCAGATAATGAAGATCATGGCTGGTCCCATCACTTCATGGGAAATAGATGGGGAAACAGTGTCAGGCTTTATTTTTGGGGGCTCCAAGATCACTGCAGATGGTGACTGCAGCCATGAAATTAAAAGATGCTCACTCCTTGGAAGGAAAGTTATGACCAACCTAGACAGCATATTAAAAAGCAGAGACATCACTTTGCCAACAAAGGTCCGTCTAGTCAAGGCTATGGTTTTTCCAGTGGTCACATATGGATGTGAGAGTTGGACTATAAAGAAAGCCGAGCACCGAAGAATTGATGCTTTTGAACTGTGGTGTTGGAGAAAACTCTTAAGAGTCCCTTGGACTGCAAGGAGATCCAACCAGTCCATACTAAAGGAGACCAGTCCTGGGTGTTCACTGGAGGTACTGATGCTGAGGCTGAAACTCCAATACTTTGGCCACTTCATGCAAAGAGTTGACTCACTGGAAAAGACCCTGATTCTGGGAGGGATTGGGGGCAGGAGAAGAAGGGGATGACAGAGGATGAGATGCCTTGATGGTATCACTGACTCGATGCACATGAGTTTGAGTGAACTCCGGGAGTTGGTGATGGGCAGGGAGGCCTGGCGTGCTGTGATTCATGGGGTCGCAAAGAGTCGGACACGACTGACTGACTGAACTGAACTGAACCGAGGACCAATCATAATGTCAGTCTTGTGACTTTATAACCAGAGATGACTTTAGCACAAGCTTTGGAGCCAGGTTACTCAATTGGAATCTTGCTCTAGATACTTAAACTGCATGTGAATGCTAAGTTGCTTTACTTGTGTCCAACTCTTCATGACCCTATGGGGTGTAAACTAGATAGCACATAATCTTGGACCAATTATCTAACTTCTGTTGGCTCCGTTTCCTCATCTGTAAGATCTGTGGTCTATAAGTTTTCCTCTAGATACTCTGACCCCAATTCCTGCAATGTTCCCTTGAAGGGTACATATACTCAGAGCCCTGAAAATAGCATATTGTCATAGTTTTATCTCAAACCTGTGGCAGTTTGCAATTTAGCTATTATATGAGGTTGAAACAAACCTTGCAAATTTATCATTTAGGGGTGACTAGGTGTCTATTTCATAATTATACACAAGGGATATTGCTTAAAATAGTTTAACTTCTCTTAATTTGTAATACATTTCTCACCTCATTCTCATCAGATCATCATTTTTAGAAAAGTCTAATCCTGTTGAAATGGTTTGGATAGATTCTATGCTACTTTGAAAATCCTCCATTAATAAAATCTAGTTTTGATGTCAGTGATGTTATCATTAGTTAAATATAGCATTGATTTTGATTCTTATTCTATGGTTTTTCTCTGAATTATTATCACTCTTTCCTCTTATTAAGTAGGTAAAAAACCTGAGAATACAATGATGTTTTCTCATCCTGCTTCTTTATCTCCCACTTTTCCAAATCACTCACTACATTTTGCAAGTGCAGGTTACTTAAGGAAAGAAAAGTGCTTGTTACAATTCAGTAACTGGAGTGAGCAGTAGGCACTTTTAATCTAAGTACAATAATTTACAACAGGGAGTGCATTTCTGAGAACCCTATGTGAGCTCCCAAGAACCCTGGCTACACTGTCAGACACCTATCTTTAAACTGCCTCCTGCCAAATGATGACTGCGGCCCTGTCACCCTGGTCAGCCCCATAAGTCTCATTCACACTCCTTCTAATTGGCAGGCTCCCACTCTGGGCACCTCCATGGCCCTTGTAACATTTTTTTTAGGCAGATAACTTGACACTGTAAATTTGGCTGCGAGCCTGCTACTGTGGGATGTCTTTACATCCGCCCTCAATGGTCACCTCAGTTCATATCCTTGAACAGTCTGCAAATTAAATTACAGGACGGAAAGATGTGATTGCTTCAGGGTGGGTGGCCAGCCCTCTTCACCTGTTTGAAGAAGAAAAATTTGATTACTGGGAAAAGAAGGAGTGAAAAGGTGTGTTTTACGGACAGGAAGAAGAGGGAGAAGACTATCAATCAGGGTATCTCAGGACTTGAGGAAGCCTAGAGTGTGTGGCGTTTGGTTTCCGACATGAATGTGGCAGCAGGCTCAGGAAACCTGATAACAGCTTTTGTGACCTTGAGGTCTGGAAACGGTTTCACTGATTGAAGTTATATAAGTTCAGCTAAATTTGAATGTGTTGTAAATATTTATCTGGCAGCCTGACATACAGTTGTTCTTGAAATTATGGGGTAGAGTCTTATCTTTTCTAGCATATAATTTTTGAAATGTTCTTCTGGATGGTGTTTAAGATTATAAATATAACTGAGTTATTGTTTTGTGCTAAGGTTTTCTCAGGCTTTAAGCCTGTTTAAAAGAATAGAGAGTGTTTTCTGGCAGCTTTGTTTTCCTAAATATATTGGAGGCTACAATAAAAATCTGCCTGGAGACTAAGCCTTGGTGAAACATAAACAGTCTGCTTTAGCTGAAGTTATATATTTTCCTTCACATTTCTAGATATGCTGGTATATAAGGCCTCAGCTCCAATGGGTATTTTATGTGAGAAAACTTAGTATGCAGCATTCCTTTCCAGTGAATTATTGAGTTGTCCAGCAGCAAAAAGAAGGGGAGACAAGCTAGTCTACAATGAAATAGTCCTTCGTTGCATAAAAAGCTACTCTGAGCCAGCCCTGCCCTGAGACACCTGGGCACATGAATGCTGAGACCTTTGAGGAGGAGTACAAACAGACCTGAGAAAGTTCTTAATGGGTGCCCCATTACATACACCACTCATCTCCCACTGACGAACAGCATCTCAACCAGCAGGCAGGTGCCTTTCGGGGAAAACGTGGGGAAAGTGAGCAGTAGGCCAGGATGAACAGAGTGACAAGAATGAAGATGTCCAAGGTTAAGTCTGAGACCAAAGCTGAGGATGTACAGCCACTGTAGATGGCCCAAGTCTCATCCCCACGGTTGTGGTTCCATCAATTATAACAGCCTATTTAACTATCTAATTTTATTCTCACATCTTGAGGCATTTTTACCAGGTGGGATCACTCCTAGATTCATTAGAATTTCCCAGTTTGATTTAAAGGTGCCACTGGAGAACTTTACCACTGTGCTCTAAGAAGCCAGTCAATGCTGTGGCTGGCTAATACAAAATCGCTGCATTGAGAGATCTTACAGCTCTGCTATGTAAATACCTAAATCTTTGTCATGCTGTTGATTCCATTTGTACTGCTTATATTCAAAAATCACTTATTAAAGACATATCATACATCAAGGTCTCAGCAGCTCTCGGTGAGTAGTTGATATAAAGGTAAATCCGCCATGGACCTTACTTTCAGACACTTTACAATCTTATAGAGAAAAGAAGATGAGAGGGTCTCCAATCTAATTAATTACAATATAATTTTATAATTAATATGTTAGTAAAATGTGTTTGAGGCATGACATCTAAGTTGAAGCAGGAGTAAACAGAAATTTTAATCTTATTACATAGTTGTTTTTGGCGAGATGGAGAATGTTATGCAACAGACTGCCTAAAATAACACATTTCTATTTAGGGCCCTCTATTCTGTTTGCTTTAAGATCAAATGGAAGTGTACAGCATTTCAAATCTAGGACAAATTTAGATCACACTTATAAGCAGACATTATCATATAGGGCAGGGAGGGTTGATATGGGACATGCATGTTTATAGTCCTTTTGATGTTGATAGGTAAGTTAACTGTGGCTTTCTGAATGAATCTGAATTTAGTTTCAAACTCCTTACTCTGCATAGACTTCAAGCAATTACTACTAATCAAGCTTAGTAGGCATAACACATGAAATTTATTTTATCATCCCAGCTATAAGTACTCTCAGATTCTAAGGTATAGACCATTTTATTTGCTGATTAATGATTTTTGACAATTGATTTATATTTTCTGCCTTTTGCCAACATCATTTTTCAAGTATTTCAAATTTATCATCAAAAAATATCCCAAATAACTGCAAAATAGGTAAGAAGTGTGTATGTTATCATTTAAACAGTCTATAGTGCCATAAGAGTGATGTCATCTGCATATCTGAGGTTATTGATATTTCTCCTGGCAATCTTGATTCCAGCTTGTGCTTCATCCAGCCCAGCGTTTCTCATTATGTACTCTGCATATAAGTTAAATAAGCAGGCTGACAATATAAAACTTTGATGTACTCCTTTCCTGATTTGGAATCAGTCTGTTGTTCTATGTCCAGTTCTAACTGTTGCTTCCTGACCTGCATACAGATTTCTCAAGAGGCAGATCAGGCGGTCCGGTATTCCCATCTCTTGAATTTTCCACAGTTTATTGTGATCCACACAGTCAAAGACTTTGGCATAGTCAATAAGGCAGAAATAGATGTTTTTCTGGAACTCTCTTGTTTTTTTTTAATGATCCAGAGGATGTTGGCAATTTGACCCCTGGTTCCTCTGCCTTTTCTAAAACCAGCTTGAACATCTGGAAGTTCATGGTTCACATACCGTTGAAGCCTGGCTTGGAGAATTTTGAGCATTCCTTTACTAGCATGTGAGATGAGTGCAACTGTGTGGCAGTCTGAGCATTCTTTGGCATTGCTTTTCCGTGGGATTGGGATGAAAACTGACCTTTTCCAGTCCTGTGGCCACTGCTGCATTTTCCAAATTTGCTGGCATATTGAGTGGCACTTTCACAGCATCGTCTTTTAGGATCTGAAATAACTCAATTGGAACTCCATCACCTCCGTTAGCTTTGTTTGTAGTGATGCTCCCTAAGACCCCACTTGACTTCACGTTCCAGGATGTCTGGCTCTAGGTGAATGATCACACCATAGTGGTTATTGGGTCATGAAGATCTTTTTTGTACAGGTCTTCTGTGTGTTCTTGGCACCTCTTCTTAATATCTTCTGCTTCTGTTAGGTCCATACAATTTGTGCTCTTTATTGAGTCCTTCTTTGCATGAAATGTTCCCTTGGTATCTCTAATTTTCCTGAAGAGATCTCTAGTCTTTCCCATTGTATTATTTTCCTGTATTTATTTGCACTGATCACTGAGGAAGGCTTTCTTATCTCTCCTTTCTTGTCTATGGAACTCTGCATTCAAATGGGTATATCTTTCCTTTTCTCCTTTGCTTTTCACTTTTGTTCTTTTCTTATCCTTCTCCTTCAGAGGGCAGACAGACTGAAAATCAGTCACAGAAAACTAACCAATCTAATCACATGGACCACAGCCTTGTCTAACTCAATGAAACTATGAGCCATGCCGTGTAGGGCCACCCAAGATGGACAGGTTATGGCGGAGGGTTCTGAAAAAATGTGGTCCACTGGAGAAGGGAATGGCAAACCACTTCAGTATTCTTGCCTTGAGAACCCCATGAACAGTATAAAATGGCAACATCGACATTTTAGGAATCAGTGAACTAAAATGGACTGGAATGGGTGAATTTAGCTCAGATGACCATTATATCTACTACTGTGGGCAAGAATCCCTTAGAAGAAATGGAGTAGCCATCATAGTCAACAAAAGAGTCCGAAATGCAGTACTTGGATGCAATCTCAGAAACAACAAAATGATCTCTGTTCGTTTCCAAGGCAAAACATTCAATATCATGGGGTAATCCAAGTCTATGCCCCAACCAGTAATGCTGAAGAAGCTGAAGTTGAACGGTTCTATGAAGACCTACCAGACCTTTTAGAACTAACACCCAAAACAGATGTCCTTTTCATTATAGGGGACTGGAATGCAAAAGTAGGAAGTCAAGAAACACCTGGAGTAACAGGTAAATTTGGCTCTGAAGTACAGAATAAAGCAGGACAAAGGCTTAATAGAGTTTTGCCAAGAGAATACACTGGTCATAGCAAACACCCTCTTCCAACAACACAGGAAAATACTCTACACATGGACATCGTCAGATGGTCAACACCCAAATTGGATTTATTTTATTCTTTGCAGCCAAAGATGGAGAAGCCCTATACAGTCAGCAAAAACAAGATCGGGAGCTGACTGTGGCTCAGATCACAAACTCCTTATTGCCAAATTCAGACTTAAATTGAAGTAGGGAAAACCACTAGACCTAGTTTGACCTAAATGAAATCCCTTATGATTATTCAGTGGAAGTGAGAAATAGATTTAAGGGACTAGATCTGATAGACAGAGTGCCTGATGAACTATGGACAGAGGTTCATGACATTATATAGGAAACAGGGATCAAGATCATCCCTAAGAAGAAATACAAAAAAGCAAAATGGCTGTCTGAGGAGGCATTACAAATGGCTGTGAAAAGAAGAGAAACAAATCTACATGCGTTAAGCAGTCAAACATTTTATCAGTAGCTCAAAGGTGCTCTGGGAAGGCCAGAGTCAATTTGGAATCAGTGAAGATTAAGAACAATGCCCTAAACTACCACAGGAGAATGCCCAAATAGTGAACTGCAATACCACGTATACTAGGACAGGAGGCAAACCCACAGCTGATCTTGTTGATGGTAGGTTTGGGGCATCAGCAATTTTGTCAGAGTTGCCTTCTCAAAAGCTTTTGCTATACCCTTGCCAGAAAGTGAATTCTAAGCAGAACTGCTGTGTGAGCAACTAATGGGTGGAACCAAGGCCATATGACCTTCATAATGTGCAAGGCAGTATGGGAAAATGATTTCAGTCTTCTCTCTCATAAGACAGATCCTCAAAAAATGCTGCTTGTCTGCCGACACAATTGTCTAGCATAATGCTTTCCACTGGGGATACTACTTTCTTAGCATTAAGTCCTAGCTAATGTTAGAAAGTTCAGTTTTGTTGTGTATTCTGTGGGTTTGGACAATGTGTAATGACATGTATCCTTCATTATTGTATCATACAGAGAATTTTTTACTACACTGAAAGTCCTTGTGTTTCATCTATTTACCCTTCTTCCTATTAATCACTGATGTTTTTATCATCTCCATAGTTTTACCTTTTTCAGAATGTCACATAGTTGAAATCATATGACACAGCCTTCTCAAATTTGCTTCTTTTAGTTAACAATATGCATTTAATTTTCCTCTATGTCTCTTTATGGCTTGATAGCTCATTTCTTTTTAGTACTGATAATACTCCATTATCTGTATTCTACCACAGTTTGTTTATCCACTCATCTACTGAGACATTTTGATTGCTTCCCAAGTTTTGGTAACCATGAATAAGGCTGTTATAAACAAGTGTGTGCAGGTTTTGTGTGGTCCACTAGGTTTTTAATGCCTCAAATAGGAGTAAAATCTTCCTTTATAAAAAGTTCAGCACATCAACTAGAATTTTATATGGAATACATGGAATAGACACTCAAAAATACTTGGTGAGTGGATATTTAAAATAAACTTTAAGGGTAAATAGAACAATCTGCAACTTTTATTGTTTCCATTCTAACAATAATAACTGATCCTTCAGTTCAGTTCAGTTCAGTTCAGTCGCTCAGTCGTGTCCGACTCTGTGACCCCATGAATCACAGCACGCCAGGCCTCCCTGTCCATCACCAACTCCCGGAGTTCACTCAGACTCACGTACATCGAGTCCGTGATGCCATCCAGCCATCTCATCCTCTGTCGTCCCCTTCTCCTCCTGCCCCCAATCCCTCCCAGAATCAGTCTTTTCCAGTGAGTCAACCCTTCGCATGAGGTGGTCAAAGTACTGGAGTTTCAGCTTTAGCATCATTCCTTCCAAGGAAATCCCAGGGCTGATGTCCTTCAGAATGGACTGGTTGGATCTCCTTGCAGTCCAAGGGACTCTCAAGAGTCTTCTCCAACACCACAGTTCAAAAGCATCAATTCTTTGGCCCTCAGCCTTCTTCACAGTCCAACTCTCACATCCATACATGACCACAGGAAAAACCATAGCCTTGACTAGACGGACTTTAGTCGGCAAAGTAATGTCTCTGCTTTTGAATATGCTATTTAGGTTGGTCATAACTTTCCTTCCGAGGAGTAAGCATCTTTTAATTTCATGGCTGCAGTCACCATCTGCAGTGATTTTGGAGCCCCCAAAAATAAAGTCTGACACTGTTTCCATTGTTTCCCCATCTATTTCTCATGAAGTGATGGGACCGGATGCCATGATCTTCATTTTCTGAATGTTGAGTTTTAAGCCAACTTTTTCGCTCTCCTCTTTCACTTTCATCAAGAGGCTTTTTAGTTCCTCTTCACTTTCTGCCATAAGGGTGGTGTCATCTGCATATCTGAGGTTATTGATATTTCTCCTGGCAATCTTGATTCCAGCTTGTGTTCCTTCCAGTCCAGCATTTCTCATGATGTACTCTGCATAGAAGTTAAATAAGCAGGGTGACAATATATAGCCTTGACGTACTCCTCTTCCTATTTGGAACCAGTCTGTTGTTCCATGTCCAGTTCTAACTGCTGCTTCCTGACCTGCATACAGATTTCTCAAGAGGCAGGTTAGGTGGTCTGGTATTCCCATCTCTTTCAGAATTTTCCACAGTTTATTGTGATCCACACAGTCAAAGGCTTTGGCATAGTCAATAAAGCAGAAATAGATGTTTTTCTGGAACTCTCTTGCTTTTTCCATGATCCAGTGGATGTCACATTCCTTATTGAGCATCTATTTTATTTGAGGTACTATACTAAGTGCTTTATTTTCCCAAGCCTATGGATTATATATTTTTAGTATTCTGATAGTACAATGAGAAAATTGAGGCTTAGAGGGGTTACACAGCTTGCTTGCTTTTCAATAGTGATTAAATAAAAATTTAAACTAAGCAGAGAGAACCCCAGAATTTAACCACCACTCTATACTGCTTCTGTGTCTACTTTAATGATAACTTGAATAGACTGTCGAAAAGAAAGTCTCCAAGATCTAAGAAAAAAGGTTAATGGAAATAATTTGTCTAGAAAAATAAAACTGATTTCTGGGTTCATGCAAGTTATATCCATGCTATGTGTCATGTGCTCAGTTGTGCCCAACTCTTTGCAGGCCCATGGACTGTAGCCTGCCAGGTTCCTCTGCCCATGGAATTTTTCAGGCAAGAATACTGGAGTGGGTTGCCATCTCATACTCTAGAGGATTTTCCCAACCCAAGGAGGGAACCCAGGTCTCTGGAATTGCTGCATTGGCAAGCAGATTCTTTAGCACTATCACCACCGTGATTAGCCAATATAACACATCTCTACTAAATCAACATCAAAGGATTGCCTGTGACACACTGAAGAAGGGTAGTAGGGTGCAGACCTCTAATTTTAATATCATGTCACATTTAATCAAATTTCCTATAGGGAAAAACAGAAAAAGGGCAAATAAAAATTTTAATTTTTATGTTGCTATCATTAAAACATAAGTTTAATAATGAGATAAAGATTGATTTTATTCTTATTTATAAAAAACACATTAAGCAATGCATTAGTTTTAATCAAACCATTGGAAACATGAAGCAATGTATTATGCAATACTGGGGCAGGGAAAAATAAACTTGAATTTTGACTTAAGCAGGGACGAAAAAAGCTTCGATTAAAAAATACACATACATTGTAAATCCTAAAAAACTATTTGAAAGAAACATATGCCAGAGATTTAAAGTTTAGTGTGTATGGACATTAGACACTAATGATGGCTCTTGTGTGAAGTTGCAATAAGGGTATTATTATTAGAAAGTAAAGAAATAGCCAAAATGGTACCTTATTATAACAGGATCAGGATGCTATTTAAGCCAGTTTTTGGCACTCAATGTGGTGAGTTACTTAACAAGTTATTCTAAGACTACAATTTCAGTTACATCATTTAAAAGTGTCAGATGTTGATTTAAAAGCATTTTAAATGACTTCTTGCAGTGATAGGGTACTAAAAATTTAAGGGAGTTTACAGAAACTTCAAAAATGTTCATTGAGTTAATCACAATGGAAAATTCATTACCTCATATTTATCATGAAGATATATGGAAAAACATACAAGCATATAAAAATTGCTGATAATTTTATTGAGTTTTCTACTAAAAGAATCCTATATTCAGCATAATCTTATCTGTTTCTAATATACTTTGAATTTGGAGCTATTTGATGAGAAATTTAGGTTAATTTTGATGTGGAATTATACTCTCACCTTCAGAAGTTAAACTGAACCTCTAATAGTTATTGAGAATGTTCATAAATGGTGATTGATAAATTAGAGTGAGCTAGAATATTTTTGAAGGGAACTGGAAGATGAGTTGAAGCATTACTTGAGTTGTCAGTCCCTCTGAGTTTAAACACTAATGTGAACACTGTTGAACTGTGAATTCCTGGGCACATCACTTAACCTTTCTGTGTTTCCATTTCCTTATCTACACAATGAGGCTAATAATACTGATTGACCTCATAACATTTAATTAGGCCATTGGGAAGCTCTTTGAAAATGCTAAGCATCATTTGTTGGCACTTAGCTTCGTGAAAGGTTTGTGTTTTTAACACACTGCGGTTTGAAGATGTGTTGGTACAGCTCCTGCCAACTTCTTGTTTCTCAACCATATCTTTTCTGAGCTCCCTTTGAAGTCCATGGGAATTATGGTGATTGAAGGCACTTAGGGGAGGCAGCAGTAACGAGAGAGTGTTCTCTGGCACATTTATAATAGGTTTACTTTACCGTTATGAAGAAAATGCCATGCTTCTCAATGGAAAAAGGGCTGATGTCTTCCCAGTGGTTTATGGGTGGGCAAAATCATGACTGCTCATGGATCTTAAGCCCCAGAGGAAAAGACTCTTTGGCAAAGACAATGAGAAAGTTTAAAGTGTTTGAATTTAACTTTCAGGGAATATAAAAAATGATAGGCTCCTCTAGGGGAGGATTATATCTTTTATTTTCTGTACAGAACACATAGTCACTACTAAATACATGCTTACAAAACAAATGCGTGATGAATGGGTAGAAATTACTATAAGAGAAGCATATTACATGATAATTATTACATTATATAACATTAATGCAGCATTTAGAATACACATTTGTTACTACTTTTTAATTCTTTTTGTGTGTTTTCCCCCTCTATTATAGCATTAACTAGTATGCTTGTAGAATCATTTACAGAAATATATTGCAACATATTTCTACTCAAAGTTTAAAAGAAAGGGGGTGGGAGGAGTCCAATCACACTTTAAATTTGCATCTATTTGGAAGCATCACTGTAGTCTCATGATGCCTATTGCAGACTATGTCAATAGCCTTCTAGTTGGGATCCCTGTTTCTAATCTTTTAAAGATCTATTTTATAATTCACTGCCAAATTAATCCTTCTTTAAAATCACTTTCATTATGCCACTCATTTCAAAAGCTTCAGTGGCTTTTTATTTCCTATTACATCATGTCCATTTCCAAAACTGTGATTTTAAAGCCATCTGTCATGGGTTGAATTGCATCCCTCCAAGTTTCATGTTGAAGTCCTAACCTCTAGTACCTCATGATGTGATTGGATTTGGAGATAGAGTCTTTAAAGAGCTAATTAAGTTAAAGTGATGTCATTCAGTTCAGTTCAGTCACTCAGTCGTGTCCAACTCTTTGCGACCCCATGAATCACAGCACGCCAGGCCTCCCTGTCCATCACCAACTCCCGGAGTTCACTCAGACTCACGTCCATCGAGTCCGTGATGCCATCCAGCCATCTCATCCTCTGTCACCCCCTTCTCCTTCTGCCCCCAATTCCTCCCAGCATCAGAGTCTTTTCCAATAAGTCAACCCTTCGCATGAGGTGGCCAAAGTATTGGAGTTTCAGCTTTAGCATCATTCCTTCCAAAGAAATCCCAGGGCTGATGTCCTTCAGAATGGACTGGTTGGATCTCCTTGCAGTCCAAGGGACTCTCAAGAGTCTTCTCCAACACCACAGTTCAAAAGCATCAATTCTTCAGCACTCAGTCTTCTTCACAGTTCAACTCTCACATCCATACATGACCACAGGAAAAACCATAGCCTTGACTAGACGGACCTTAGTCGGCAAAGTAATGTCTCTGCTTTTGAATATACTATTTAGGTTGGTCATAACTTTCCTTCCAAGGAGTAAGCATCTTTTAATTTCATGGCTGCAGTCACCATCTGCAGTGATTTTGGAGCCCAAAAAAATAAAGTCTGACACTGTTTCCACTGTTTCCCCATCTATTTCCCATCAAGTGATGGGACTGGATGCCATGATCTTCGTTTTCTGAATGTTGAGCTTTAAGCCAACTTTTTCACTCTCCTCTTTCACTTTCATCAAGAGGCTTTTTAGTTCCTCTTCACTTTCTGCCATAAGGGTGGTGTCATCTGGATATCTGAGGTGATTGATATTTCTCCTGGCAATCTTGATTCCAGCTTGTGCTTCTTCCAGCCCAGCATTTCTCATGATGTACTCTGCATGTAAGTTAAATAAGCAGGGTGACAATATAAAGCCTTGATGTACTCCTTTTCCTGGGTCCAAATCCAAGCTGAATTGTGTCCTTATAAGAGGAGGACATTTGGACACAGACATACACAGAAGGAAGACCATGTAAAGACAAAGAGAAAACAGCTATCTATAAGCCAAGGAGAATGGCTTTGGAAGAAACCAATCCTGCCAAACCTTGATCTCAGACTTACAGTCTCCAGAATTGTGAATAAACATGTTTTTTGTTCAAACCACTTGTTGTTTATTTTTTAAGTTGTGTCTGTCTCTTCTGCGACCTGGAATATAGCCCATCAGGCTCCTCTGTCCATGGGATTTCCCTGGTAAGAATACTGGAGTGGGTTGCCATTTCCTTCTCTAGGGAATCTTCCTGACCCTGGATCAAACCCATGTCTCCCGAATTAGCAGGCAAATTCTTTACCAGCGAGTCATTGGGGAAACCCCTTAAGCCACCTAGTCTGTGAAATTTATTAAGGCAGCCTTAGTAAACTAATATAACATTCATAATATAGAAGCCCCCACATGGTTTTATGACCTTATTTCTCTAAGATAATTTAAGTTTTAGTCATCTGGATAACTTAGTTATTTTTACTGTGATCACAATTCCTCTTTTTCCTGTGTCACAGTTCATTATAGTTGGCCCTAAGATTCCCAACTTTTCAAAGGGAAGAACCCTGAGCAGAAGACAGAACATGTCTTTTACTGACCTCAGGACTTGGGCATGTCATGTCTCTGCTCCAAAACTTAGAAAATAATACCAGATTTTCCTACTTCAAAGGTCTACAGGCTTTTGAAGGCTCAAATAAGATGATGCAAAGGAAACATCTGGATGGTCACCGAGTGCTGGGACTCTTCTTGAAACTGGATCATCTAGCCCAAGATCATGACAGCCCCTTGCATGCGTCTGCCTTTTGATGACACTGTTATGGACTGAATGTTTGTGTCCCCACCCTAACTTCATATGTAGATGTCCTAACGTGATCATATTTGGAGATGGGGCTAGAAAGCATTAAGTTGGATGCTTAAATGCCTTAAACCAAGTAAATTATTGTTTAGAGCAGAAACAGATTTTTAATAATAACCTTGAATAAAAAACAAGAAATAAGTCTGAAGCCAAGCAATAAGGACTGGGTAATTCTAAACAGAAGATGTAGGTGCCACAGGTAGTTTACCCTAAGCCCACTAGACAGAAAGTTTCAGTCAGCAAAGCTAACTCCCGATTCTACCTACTGTTATGGATAGGGTGGCTAAATTATGGGCTCCGGGTTAAGGAGGATGGAGCTAAGCATGCCAGAGTAGACTGAAGATCTTTGTTACTGTAGCCAACAGCATTTGGGAGGTAATTAGGTCATGAAGGTGGGCCTCAATAATGGGATGAGTGTCTTTATAAAAAGAGGAAGAGAGCTAGCTCTCTTTTTCTCTGCTAGGTAACGAATCAGGAGAAGAGCCTTCACAAAGAACCCAACAATAGTGTCACTCTGATCTAAGATTTCTAGACTTCAAAACTGTGAGAAATGAATGTTTATTGTTTAAGCCACCTAGTCTGGTATTCTGGTATTCTGTTATAGCAGCCTTAACTAAGAAACTTGTAAAAGCAGATGTTCTGTGGCCAAACATCAGGCTAAATCAAACCTAACTTTGCCATCTCATTTAGACACTGCAATATAGACTTTGAACCTAGTTAGCTATGAGGATTAGCCTCATAGCTAACTAGGCCATTTACATACTGCTTGCTCTTCCTCTGTGTATTCCATGACAACAAACTTCAAGACTGAGCTCATATATGATCCATGCAAAGAGACTCCTCTTATTTTATTATGGAATATAAAAGCTAAGTTCAGTTTCTATTTTTCTAATAAGTATTCTCTGATAAATATTTCCTTTCTTTGAACTTTTAAAGTATTTTCATTCCACATTACAGAACTAAGCCCTTAATTATACAGCTAATCTCTTACCCTCTTTCTGTGATTTTTCTTCACATGAATGAATGACTTTTGATAACTAGATTATGAAATGTCAATGACATACTTATATTGATTGTATATTCTGAGTATAACAAAATATAAAACCTTAAATGAGTTTCAAAATTAAAAATACTTTTCGTTGCATGTACTTTTATGCTTTTTATGAATACAAGTTTCAACTTTGGGCTACACAAGTACATTCTGTCTTATCCTTTTCAGAAAGTTTTTAATATTCATGAGTTTAAAATTTAATGTAATTAATTTTGTCAGTGTTTTTCACTTTATATTTTTGCTAAAAACCTTTCCATTTTCATAGTCAGTTTGAATATTTAAATACATTTCCTCTAGTTATTATGTTTTATTACTTTAATTTTTAAATTCACACAGTACATAATTAAATTTGCAAATGCATGCCCACACTGAATAATACAGAGGAAAAGATTGGCAGAAAATACCAAAATATTAACATGATTACATGATTATGTCTGAGCAGTAATTATTTTGTTTCCCTTCTATATTTCTATATATCACATAATTTTATTTCTTTAATGTGCAATATTGAACTAACAAAAAATTAAATCACCTATTTCTGTGCCTTCTTGTACTGTTATGTTTAAAATATTTTTCCTAAGCTTCTAGTTCATTGTTATCTCTGTATCTCTATTTTTTTATTCTATCTTTACAAACTTTCCTTAAAGTGGACCAAGATACGCATCATGATTAAATAAATGTGTATAGAGGCTACAAAAATGAGACCCTAAATTCAAAGATTCTAAGCAGTTTTTAAAGTCAGGATAGATTAAGCTATGGTAAACAAGCAAATAAAAAAAATCTACCTCCAGAAATCTGTGGTTTAAAATAATAAAGGTTATTTCTGACTCATGTTACATGTTCATTTTGAGTCAGCAAGGGGCTTAATACATCACAGTCACACAGGGGCCCAAACTGACAGAGAGGCCACCATCTCAAACTTTATGGATCACTTTGCTGAAATAGAAGAGCTCAGGAGGGTATCACATCAGCAGCTAAATACTCAGCATGGAAGTGACATAGGTTATGTGTTCTCACAGCTCAATGGCCGGAACTAACTATATGGCCCTAAAACAAGTGGAAAAGGAAGTTCAATCATACTATAAGACAGAAGTCAGAGAAATAGACATATTTGGTCAATTATTAGCACTAATAAGCATTTGCCTGAAATCACTTTAGCTATGAATATTTCCAGCGTAAATTTTCAAGCACAATGAATTACATTGTGGCCTAAAGGAAACAATAATTTTCATTTAAAATTGTGTTTGTTCCTTTATGTTACAAAAAATAAGGATATATTGAATGTATTCAAATTAAAACAGTCTTAAAATGAAACTATAAATCAATTAGTTATGAAAATAAGTTTATAAGCCCAAATTGTTAAATATCCTGTTTACTTAAAGTGAGATAGTGATCAGAGATACCATTTTGACAATTAATTTCAATTTTTCATTTTGTTAATTAACTTAAATCATTATATTGGATAAAATGAATTTAAAAGAAAAAGATTGTCTTTTGTACAAGTTGTTTGATATACAAAACAAGAATATCATGAAACACAAACTTTTGGATAGAAATTGTGACAGAATATCCCTGCATTTCTCGTAGGAGTACTTAGTAATTTAAAGAATTGTACAACAAGATAAAATTAGAAGAAAATTAAATTGTTTTACCTAATATGAAAAGTATTTGAAATACAAACAAACCAATGCTAAGACTAAGGACTAATTTTTAGATTACATTAATTATATCCATGGCTTTGAGAGTCAACTTTTGAAGGCTTTGTAAATCCTTTAATAGTGATAGTGAAAGTCACTCAGTTGTGTCCAACTCATTGTGACCCCATGGACTATACAGTTCATGGAATTCTCCAGGCCAGAATACTAGAGTGGGTAGCCTTTCCCTTCTCCAGAGGATTTTCCCAACCCAGGGATAGAACTCAGGTCTCCCACATTGCAGGTGGATTCTTTACCAGCTGAGCCACAAGAGAAGCTCAAATCCTTTAAAAGGCGCTCCAATTTGAATTTTGATTTTCCCATAACATATGGGAATATCTTAGATAAAGGTATTTAGAGGAAAGAACCTAACAACTTCTCTCCAATCTTTTCCATTGAAGTATTTTCAGTTACCTTGCCAAAATAGAATAAATTTTGCTCCGGTAGGTTTAATGAAAAATAATAAATTTTCATTTTCTTCTTTTCTACCAAGCAGATGTCTTCATCAAGTCTTTAGTCTCTGAAAGTATTTTTTCCAGGGAGGTGAATCATATGAAGTAATTTATAAGGTTTAATATGTCAAAAGTGCTGTCATTAAACTACTAATGTATGTCTATTAGGGAAACATTCTCTTGAGACCTGCTGCTGTTCATAAACTTGACCCGTGATTTCATATTTTATATTTTCAGCAGAACACCTCTTGTATATTACAATTCCTTGTTTGCTTGGAGGTGTTCCATTATTCTCCATGCCAAATATAGTCAATGCCAAACTCAAGATATATTCATTCCTCTCTCTCTAATAATAGCAAAGATATGCGGGTTTCAGTTTACACTACTATATTACCAGAAATCATTCAAGAAGAGGTCAATGCTGGACGTATTCCAAAAAAAAACAAAAAACAAAAAACCAACAATTCACTGAGAATTGTCTGCATTCAGATTTAAGTACTTGTTAGTTGATAAGTTAAACCACTAAACAATTAAAGTTTTGTATTCTGCATTATTTTTGGTAGATAAGAGAACATTTCAAATATGAAGGGAGAGAAACAGCAGTCACTTGGCAGGCAAGATTTTTATTACTATTATTGTGATTTTGGGAGACTGGCAGAATGTCCAGGAGTTGCAGGAGACTGTTCCAGATGTTAGAAGTTGCAGTGAAGATGACTTTGACAAGGAGAGTAGTAAAAGTATGTGATGACATTGGTTCTGTTATTAGATGCTCTGAGAAAGGTGGAAAACATTATGACTTTGATGTAGTCACAAAAGTATGTGATGACATTAGGAGTTTAAGCATCAGATGTTCTGAGAAAGGTAGAAAATATTATGGCTTTGATGTATTTACAAATGAGACTAGGTAGTATAGAGACTATTGTAGGTAAGTTATTTAAATTACAGCTTAGAATTACTGGGAAATTAGGTCTTCATATATCTAAAGGAACAAGCTGCATTTTTTTCATAAGGATTCAGAAGTGTTCTGGATTTGGGGGGGGCTATGAAGAGGACCACTGTAGTAACACAGGAAAGTCTTTCAAAAAGCTCAAAAGAGGTGAAGATGATAAAAAAAAGAGTACAGAGTACATGAGAGTCATGTAAAACTGGCATGGTAGATAGTTGGGTCTATAGGACACAATGTGGGAGGAAAACATTGAGGGATGTTTCTTCAGGAAAATTGTATAATTTTATACCAGAACCATCAGGTACCATTACAGAGGGTGAAGGAAATCAAAGAAAATTTCATTGGTAATTATCCTATCAGGATATAGGGACAAAACAACAACAAAAAAGTGAATAAAATAGGACTAACCTAGATATTAAGAAAAGCTATGACCAACCTAGACAGCATACTAAAAAGCAGAGACATTACTTTGCCAACAAAGGTCTGTCTAGTCAAGGCTGTGGTTTTTCCAGTGGTCATGTATGGATGTGAGAGTTGGACCATAAAGAAAGCTGAGCACCGAAGAATTGATGCTTTTGAACTGTGGTGCTGGAGGAGACTCTTGAGAGTCCCTTGGACTGCAAGGAGACTCAAACAGTCCAACCTAAAGGAAATCAGTCCTGAGTGTTCATTGGAAGGATTGATGTTGAAGCTGAAACTCCAATACTTTGGCCACCTGATCCGAAGAACTGACTCATTAGAAAAGACCCTGATGCTGGGAAAGATTGAAGGCGGGAGGAGAAGGGGACGAGGTGGTTGGACAGCATCACCAACTCAAGGGAGATGAGTCTGGGTAAACTCCAGGAGTTGGTGATGGACAGGGAGGCCTGGCATGCTGCAGTCCGTGGAGTCACAAAGAGTTAGACACAACTGAGTGACTGAACTGACTGACTGAACCTAGAAACTAATATAAAGATTTAATACATTGCTGAAGGTAAAGACAGAAAATCAAGGACTGGAATCAAGGAGTAGTTGATGTTGTGATGTATTCACTGTATTGGCTTATTCAAAAAATTTGTATGCTTATAATTGTGATGCTGCATCAGTTCTGAGGGAAAAATCATTATGGAAAAGGAGCCATTTCATGTTTCAACTGATGGAGGCTGTTGTATAGTGGAATCAGTGTTGAATTTGGATCAAGAAGAAGGGGATCCATATCCCGGCTCTGACATAAAACAGATGTGTCACCTTTTGAGTGTTCATTTCCTCAGCTGTGAAAATGAGAATTATAATTGCAGTAGAGACTAGAATGTCATTTTTCATCAATATCCACTCTTTATTTCCCCCATGGGAATAAAACTTACACTCTTTGGCTGGAAAAATGTCCCAAATAAAGTAACACTTTCTATTTTCCCTTGTAGATAGGCTTGACCATATGATTAAATTCCAAATGGAATTAGAAGTGTCATGTGGCAGTTTTAAGGAACTTTCCTTAAGAGATAACTGATATGAGCCTATTGCTTCCTTTATTCTTCAAAATCTTTCCCCATCCAACTGTCTGGAATGCAGGTATAATGGCTGGAGCTCTGGCTGCTCTCTTGGACAAAGAGGACATGGCCACATATGAAGGATGACAGAACAGTGAGCTAAAGTGAGCCTGGTTTCTTTATAAAGCAGAGTCAACATATCACTTTTCAGACTTTTATGTAGGAGAGAAATAGATTCTATCTTATTGAAATCTACTATTTAGAGCTGAATTTAATCTTGATAATATGCTTGTCTGATAGTTTACTAGGAATGATAAATAAAGTATTGGGTACAGAAACTACTATTGGGATTCTGGTACATAATAGGAGAATAATTAATGGAAGCTGATTGAACCAGTCCATACTGAGCAAAAATATTTTCAAATGAATTTAGTTTAGCATCAATATGTAGCTCACTGGCAGTTGAGATCTAAATTAAAAAAAAAATCTATCTTGAGAGTGCATGAAACGATTTAGAATGTGGAGTAAAATAAGTAGAGAAAAAATATAATGAAGGCAAGAGGTGAGTTGAATTAAGCTACAATGAAGTCTCACCTCGTTCATGAAGTCTTCATTGTTTCCTTAGATAGAACTATCATTTTTCTTTTTTGTCCCTTCCAAATATTTGAACCCCAAACCACACAAAGGACAACACATTTGTTGAGAAGTGACAAGACAAAAAAAGAGGGGTTAGACTTTGAGGGGCAGCAAATTGTAGAATGGTAAAAATATTGGGGAAACATGGAAATTAAGGGCAATGACAACCCACTCCAGTACTCTTGCTGGAAAATCCCATGGACTGAGGAGCCTGGTGGGCTGCAGTCCATGGGGTCATGAAGAGTCGGACACGACTGAGCGACTTCACTTTCACTTTTTACTTTCATGCATTGGAGAAGGCAATGGCAACCCACTCCAGTGTTCTTGCCTGGAGAATCCCAGGGACCGGGGAGCCTGGTGGGTTGCCGTCTATGGGGTGGCACAGAGTCAGACACAACTGAAGAGACTTAGCAGCAGCAGCAGCAGCAGCAGCAGCGAGCTCCTTTATGCAGGTCCATTTAGGTGCCATTCCACTGTTGTATCTGGTGATACGGTGTTATCCCCTTCCTGGTATAGGAAGGGCAGACATACCTTCACAAGAGGGATTTCTGTTCTGCTTACAGGCAGACTGGGGGAGGCCAGAGAGCTCATCATATGTCCACTTTTTCTCAATTGCCTTCTGCACAAAATAATCCTTATATCACAGTAGCATATCCCTTATGCCTCAGAACCCCTTCAGTACCATCATTCTCCTTTGCCAAAGGTGAGACTAGGAATGTATAACTCAGTTCTGCCAGTGAGTCATATGGGGAAGCCTGATGGAGGCTTTTAGGAAAGATTTTCTCTGATAATTTTTTTTTTTTTTTTAATGAGAAGAGCAATGCTTAGTTAGCAGCCCCTTTTTCTTTGTCTTTTGGATGTGATGCCTGGAACATAATTGCCAAAATGTTCCCAGTAAGGGGAAGCTGAGAGAATCACAGTGAAACCAACTAAAGAAGAGTCTGAGCAGATGCTGTTATTGAGCCTCTGAATCTATCATATAACCTTCTACACGTGGACCTCTTGTTAAGTGCATTCAAAAAATTTCTGTAATGCTTAATTCATCTTTACTGGGGTATTCAGTGGTGAAAGCACTGAAATTGATACACTCTTATTGGCAGAATAAAATCTAAACTACTTTGACACAGTAGACAAGATGCTTTATGATCTGGCTGCTAACTTTTTTTCCCTACTCTCCTCCTTCCCTGCACCATACATACTACATTTAGGTGCAGAAATTCACAACTTCTTTTCGTTGTACACAACACAGTCATTTTCAACTCACTTATATGAGCTGGGGTTTGATTACCTGCATATCTCAGGATTGGACCTATATCAGTAATTTAATGGCAAAAAAATATGATTTATTTTCCCCCCAAATAAGAGGTCTAGGTGTAGGTGGTTGAGAGTCAGAATATCAGTTCTGGAAATTACCAAAGGTCAATGTTCCTCCTCAATTCCTATTCCATTACATCTTGTGAAGGACTTTCCTTCACATGGTCTCAGGATGGCTACTGTGCTGCCAGATACTGAATGTGTGTTCCAGACAGGAAGAAATTTTTAAAAAAAGTAAAAACAACGTCTATGACTAGCTGAATCTGTCAGTTTTTATGAGAAACACAACCTTTTTTCTGGCAGCTCCACCTGGGAGGCTTCTGTCTACATCTTTATTGGATGAACTAGCAGCCAGGGAACCTGAAAGATTGAGTAGTTTTAACTGAATAGGAACTAATCCAACAAGTTTAGGGTTCCATAAGTAAGGAAGAAAAGGAAAATAGATTTTGAGTAGACAACTAGGAACATCCATCTATGATCCATTGTGCTTTGAATTTATCTTGATTATGATAGTAGCTATAAAAGATTATTTACATCTATGTCTGGCTCTCTATGAGATTATTCTAGAGGGCAGTATACATGTCATGGCCTTTGCAGGAAAAGGTCTGCAGAATACAAAAAGAATATTTAAAATAGTTTAAAAATAGAACTATTACAAAGGTGTGGACAGGATTATGGGAACAAGAAATGGTGAAATACCCAGAGATTACCAATAAAGGACAGCAATTATTACCCAAGGCTTAAAGGGACAAGAAAGTCAGCTACTACCAGGACAGAGTGAGACCTGAAACAGTTGGAGCTGTGTCTGTGGGTAGAGGGACACGGTCTTAGCCAGTTTATATCCTGTGAGGTATGAACAGGGAGAATTAACACTCTGACCCTTCCCCCTCACTTCTGGCAGTATGTCTCACTAGGCACACCTAACAGGAAACCAGAGGGCAGGTGCAGCTCTACTGACTAGAGGTCAGCCTCTCAGGGCTCAAGGCAGGGTGCAGAGGGACAGAGATGGATTTTGATGCATAAACAGAGAATAATCTGAACAGGTGAAAACCATGTCTATAGGGCAGTGTCTAGTACAGTGCCTGGAAAATAGTAGGTGTTCCTTAAGTATTTACAAAATAAGTACTGTTAACTAGACAGAGAAAAATACTCTGCCAATATGTAACCTCAGAATTTATACAACTTTAAACAGGAGTTGAAAGTGTAGTTTGACCCTTGGCAATGAATGGCTTGGGGAGCATTTTCAAATCAAGTGTCTTTGAGGGTATATTTGCTCTGGATGATTTGCTACTTAAACAATATAGTAAACAGAATTTGGGTTGCTAATCTATCCCCCTAAAACAAGAATACCTTTTTCTAGGAAGCCCCTTTTGAGGAAAATCATGATAAATACTTCTGATACAGGAAATGCCAAACCCATAGGAGTTCATAGTTGGGTGATACTAGTTGTCCTCCTACCCTTCATCTAACTTTGCTAAATGCCTTGGGGAGATAATATATTTCATGTTGGTTGCTTAGTATGAAATCCAGTTAAAAGAGTGTCCATTTAATTTTTGAGGTGTTTGGTAATCTCAACCATCAATAGGGTATTTATAAAATTTTCTATGAGTAGCCATTTGAGTTTTGGGTAAATAGAGATATTAAAAAGTGTTGTTGCTGTTTATTCACTAAGTCATGTCTGACTCTTTCAGGCCACATGGACTGCAGCAAGCCAGGCTTCCCTGTCCTTCACTATCTCCCAGAGTTTGCTCAAACACATGTTCATTGAGTTTTTGATGCTATCCAATCATCTCATCCTCTGTTGCCTCCTTCTCCTCCTGCCCTTAAATCTTTTTCAGTATCAGGGTCTTTTCCAGTAAGTCAGCTCTTCACATCAGGTGGACAAATACTGGAGCTTCAGCTTCAGCATCAGTCCTTCCAATGAATATTCAGGGTGGATTTCCTTTAGGATTAATTGGTTTGATCTCCTTGCTCTCCAAGGGACTCTCAAAAATTTCCTCCAGCACCACAATTTGAAAGTATCAATTCTTGGGTGCTCAGCCTTTTTTACGATCCAACTCTCACATGAAACCATGGATTGTCTTCAAAAAAACCAATGACCCTCATGAATTACTACAGATTTTGCAAAGGACCATTGTTAAGTGCAACAAGTATATAATAAACACATAGCTTATAAATATTTTTTTAACATTTTTGATATTGGTAAGAGATTTCCTTTGCAAGGAAATGCAATTTAGTTGAAACAGAGTTTTGATTAATTTCCTGCACTGTGGTGACAATATTTTGGATGGTAAGAGATGGAATAAGAAAACTGCCTTTTTTCTGCACTGGCAGGTGCTGGAACTGTGAGGGGCAAGGAAGAAGGTACAAGTTGTAAAAGTATTTATGAAATTACATGCTTCAGGGCATAGTGGCAGAAGTTGATAAGAAATCTTTTTTTTTTTTCCTCACTACAAAATCTTTATTAAAATCTGCCTCTCAAACATGTTTGGTTCAAGTAGAGATTCTCAGCGGAATATAAGGAGGCCTTGAATACTTGTAATCACTGGATCGAACCAGTATAGACATGGGATACAAGCATTTTCTTGATCAGGGTATGAAAGACTTTGTTCTATATTCATTTTTAAACAAGGAAAGGAGATACACACTGAATAGTTTTGGGGAATTAAGACCATGTACTGTGGCCTGAAGGTGGTTCTGGATAATTAACAAGTATTTTGATGACTTGCCCTTCACTGGAGAAGGCAATGGCAACCCACTCCAGTCCATGGTGTCGCTGAGTCAGACATGACTGAGTGACTTCACTTCTGATTACAGCTTAACCTGGATGTGGGGGAGCATGAGAAGCACCACTTTTATGGTTAGAAGGAAGCAAGATTAGTTCTCAGCTACATACGTGAAAAAGTTCCTGTTTCTCAAAAAGAATCTCATGTTTTCAAGACTTTTCTAGCATGAAAAGTGAAATATAAAACAAACTCTAGAAACATGGTTGTAGGCACCTAATGTAGACTTTTATACCTATGGTTTGCAAATTTCACTATAAATATATATCTTTTATTTATATTGCTAAGTCACTGCTATTAAAAATCAATGAGAAAAATGTTTATTTTTAAACTGATGTGGTATCTTGATATTGTGACTGTGTACTGCTATTTATGAAACAGTAGAATGGTTCTAAACCTTTATAACAATGGTTTTAAATTCCTTGAATTTTAGAATAACAAAATGGCCTAGAAGATTTATTTTTTTTAATGAATAACAAAATATACCCATTAGATTTTACGAATGATCATTAATTGTTTCTCTGCAGTTGATCACAAAACATTAGAGTCCAAGGAATGGGTTCAGGTTTTCAAAGGAACATATTCTACTTACTATCAAATGTTGGGTATGTGATGAATTACCTACTGGTTTTTAGGAAGTTTATTTAGGATTCTTAACAAAAAAAAATGTCTTTGACCAAAGTATAGGGTAGAGAAAGGTTTTAACTTGTATGTTACACTTCTGGGTTGTATCTTCTTTTAGAATTTATATGCAGAAAGCTGATACACTTGGGTACACAGAAAAATCAAGCAGAAGCAAGATGGAAGAGTCTACATATGGAACTTCTGTGCTTTCCCCATGAAGACGTGTGTGTGCAATTAGTTTTGTTTAATGTAGATTTAATGTGACTGATGGGAATAGATATGACTGAAACAGTATAAGTTAAAAGACTATCTTAGCCACTTACAATTTAATTTACAACAAAAGGCATTTACTATAATTCCTTTGGGGTAGGTATGTTTGGATAAACTTTTTCACCATGATTAACCTGCTATTATTTAAGAAATTGTGTTTTTTCAGCTAGTGTTGTTTAATTTCCTAAAGTTTAACTGTCTCAATGTAGTAAATATATGATACACTCTGACATTTTCTTTTCTTTTAGGAATCTGGTTCTCCTTGGAATGCTTCCCAGGATCTTCTGGAAACCAGATTTTTTATATCTAGGGACTTTGACTCATTAAACAGTTGTAAATACAAAAAATGTACCACAAAATAGCTCATTGTCTTTATTTCACAAGAGCTATTTAACATAAGACTTCACTGATAATTTAGTTCATTGCTGTATATCAACATGAGTTCTGAACATCTATTAATGGAAATTAGGTCCAACTTGATACCTTTTCAAAATTTGTAACTCAAATCTGGTCCCATCATTTATTTTATTTGGTACAAACACCAAAGCCAATGACACAAACCTGCTAACTTGAAACAGGTCTACACTTGGCCATATTTCCCTTTCAATTGAGCATGTTGGTTGAGGCCTTCATGCTCTCTATGTGCAATTCAATCAACTAATAATGTCCTTATCTTCTTTGAGTTGGCATTCAAACTTTTATTTTCCCTAATTATCAATGGAATTAAAAGTTTTCACATAAGTATATGTATCCTCTTGAGGAAAGAGAACTAAATGCAGATTAGTTCACCAAATTCCAAAATGAGACCTATTTAGATTACGATGAGATATTTAGGCCTCGGCTAAGGTTTTCAAATATTGGACTTCAAAATCAGACTATGAATAGTCCAGGGAAAGAGAAAGTGTCTTATTTGAAGCACTCCCTATAATTAAATCTGGACCTATATCAATCTTGGCCTTAAAGGGGTCATTCAGAGACAGGTTGCCGGTAATTAGACTTGCTTTGGCTAAAAGTGGGCCCAGGAATATATATACAGGAATACTAGCATAACCTGGGAGTGGTTCCTAAATGGCACCTACGTTTTGCCTTCTTCCCCCTCTTTTGGGGGAACTCCCCTCTCCCTGTGGGGTTCTACTGAGAACAAACAATTGAAGGCCTTTCCTCTCTAGGTATAGAAACAGAACCCTACTTATGCCCTTTGAAATCATCCTTCAGACTACTTTTGAACTGGAGTTTAAGAAAATCCTTGTCTAAACATCAGCTAACAACTGAGTTAATCAAGTGGAGACTTCAGTGCTACACATGACAAATAATACATACTATAAAGAAATAGTCCAGGAAATTCACTAAAAAAGCAAACAGCAACAACAACTCTCGGAAGAGATATCTAATTTCCAGAGTGCCACCTTACATTATTTAAAATGACTTTTTTTTAAAATATCACAGGTCACGGAAATAAACAAGAAAATATAGCTCATATAAAGGAAAAACAAAAACAGTCAACAGAAACTGTCCTGGGGGAAGTCCAGATATTAAATTTATTAGACAAAGGTTTTAAGTAAAACATTGTAACTATGTTCAAGGAACCAAGGAAACCATGTCTAATTGATTATTTCACCATGCTGAAAATATCACTGATAAGGCTTCTGCCTCTCTAGATTGGTTTGAAAATTCTAGAATTTCATCAATGAAATCTTACAGGGTTTTTTTAATTCAGCATAATTAAGATTCATCCATACATTGTGTGCTGCTTTTTGTTGTTGAAAAGTAGTTCACTGTGTATAGCTCAGGCTTTTTAACCAATCCAACAGGCCAAATCCAGCTGGCTAGGTGCAGCTCGTTTTTGGCCAGATCTGACTACTCCCATCTGTTTACATATTGTTTATAGTTGCTTTCATGCTAAAACAGCAGAGCTGAGTAGAAATCATACAGCTCACAAAGCTGAACATGTATGTTATTTGTTCCTTAAAAGAACAAGTTTGCATACACTTTGTAAAAATATATCATTTTTAATTTATCTGTTGGTGGAAATTTGAGGCTTTATTTCAGTTTGAGGATTTTAAAAATTAAGTTGCTGTGAACATTCATATACAACTGAATGTATAGACATATATTTTCATTTCTCTTGGGAAAATACCTTGAAGTAGAAGAGCTGAGTATTATAGTAAATGTACATTAAGCATCTTAAGACACTGCCAAACTGCTTTCCAAAATAATTGTGTTATTTTACAATCCAATTAGCAATATATGAGAATTTCAGTTGCTCCTCATCCCTAGCAACACCTGATGTGGTATTTTTTTTTAATTTTAGCTACTCTATTGAGTGTGTAGTAAGATATTAGAGTTGTAAATTGAGTTTTCCTAACAACTAAGGATAATTAACATCTTTGTCCTTATTTGACATTTGTATATGGTAAGTTGTGTGTTCAAATATTCCACCTGATCTTTATTGGACTGTTTGTATCATGAGTGGGAGGTATAGTTTTATCTTATTTTACTGAGATTTTCAGTATAGCATTTTTTTGCAAATTGAAGGTTTATGGCAACCCTGTGTTGAGAAAGTCTATCAGTATTCCTTTCCAACAGTATTTTATCACTTTGTATCTCTTTAAAATATTTTGGTAATTATCACAATATTTGAAACTTCCATTATTATATTTGTTTTGGTTATCTGTGATTAGTGATCTTTGATACTAATACTACAAAAAAAAAAAGATCTGTTGAAGGCTCAGATAACAGCATTTTTAAGCAATAGAGTGTTTTAAAATTTAGATATCTACATTTTTTAGACATAATACTATCACATACTAAAAATATTACAATAGAGTATAAACATAACTTTTACATGGTCTGCTGCTGCTGCTGCTGCTGCTGCTGCTAAGTCGCATCAGTCGTGTCCGACTCTGTGCGACCCCATAGACGGCAGCCCACCAGGCTCCCTCGTTCCTAGGATTCTCCAGGCAAGAACACTGGAGTGGGTTGCCATTTCCTCCTCCAATGCATGAAAGTGAAAAGTGAAAGTGAAGTCGCTCAGTCGTGTCCGACTCTTCTCGATCCCATGGACTGCAGCCCACCAGGCTCCTGTGTCCATGGGATTTTCCAGGCAAGAGTACTGGAGTGGGGTGCCATTATATGGTCTAGGAAACAGAAAATGTGACATTCGCTTTACTGTCATGATCTGGGACCAATCAGATATTAGATCTCTGATATCTAATTGTGCCTATATATTTCTTTCCATATCCTAGATATAAATCACTTGTCAGATATATATCTTTCAAATGTTTTGTACAAGTCTGAGTTTGCCTTTCTCTTGACTATCTTTTGAAGAACAAAACAGTCCAACTGATCAAGTTCAGTTTGTTGATTTTTTTTTTTCTTTTATCCTTTGTGCTTTTTGTTTTGTCAAAGTAACACTGGCCAAACTCAAAGGAACTAAGATTTTTGACTCCTATGTTTTTTCCCTAGAAATTTTATATTAGTCCTTACATTTAGATCTGTGATTCACGTTGTTAATTTTGTATATAGGAAGAGTATATAAACATTTTAAACTTTTTGGTGTTTCTGTCTTACACATCTTTCATCAAATTTATCTTTCATGTTTTTTTATATTGTAAATTGTCTTTTTAAAAATTTGTATTTCATATTCCTTCTCATATATAGATTCAATTAAATTTTGTTATCAACTTTATATCCTACAACCTTGCTAGGATTATTCCAATGGCTTCTTTGGTAGATTTCTTATAGACCTTTATATATAGACAATCAAATCTTCTGTGAACAAAAATGGTTTTATTCTTCCTTCAAAAATTGTATTCATTTTTCTTTTTCTCTTGTCTAATTGCACTGGCAAGACCTGTCAGTACAATGTTAAATAGAAGTGATTAGGGCAAACACACTTCATTTTCTCTCAATCATAAGAAGAAAAATTCAGGCATTCACCATTTGTATGGTATTAAATGTAGGCTTTTTATGGGTGACCCTTATGAGGCTGTGAAAAAGGGAATGGCAACCCTTCTAGTATTTTTGCCTCGAGAATTCCATGGAAGAGGAGCCTGGTGGGCTACAGCCCATGGGTCTCAAAAAGTCAGGCACAACTGAGCAACTAGCACTTCACCTCACCTTATGAGGCTGAGGACTTTCACTTCTATTCTAGCTGACAGTTTTAATCATGAGTAGACATTGACTAGTAAAATGTTTTTCCTGCAAATATTAGGATGATCATATGGCTTTTTATTAAGCTTTTAGTACATAAATTATAGTATTTTATTTTTTAATATTTGATGATAATATTCATTGATATTTTAAAACGTTAATATTAAGTCATTATACTTTGAATCTTGAGATAAACCTCACTTGGCCATGATATATTGTTTTTTCATGTATCATTGAATTTGAATTTCTAAAATATTTTTAAGGAGCTTTTTTTTTAAATCTATATTGATAAAGAATATTGGTCTGTAGTTTTTTCCAACTAACAGCTGGCCTTTACACTACTGTTGTCATACATTTTACTTCTATATGCTAGATAAGTGCCTAAATTCACTGTAATATTTTTGCTTTAAACAGTTTAGTATATTTTAAATGTAATTAAAAAAAAGATAATTATTTGATAATTATAATTTCCAGTGTTTTCCATTACTTTAAAAAATCCAGTCTATCATCCAATACCATTTAGCTTTATCTTCAATGACTTCCTTTAGTATATGTCTGCTGGTAATGGGTTCCACCAGATTGAGATTCTGGAAAAGATTTCCCTCAAGAGGCAGGTCAGGTGGTCTGGTATTCCTGTCTCTTCCAGAATTTTCCACAGTTTCTTGTGATCCACACAGTCAAAGGCTTTGGCATAGTCAATAAAGCAGAAATAGATGTTTTTCTGGAACTCTCTTGCTTTTTTGATGATCCAGCAGATGTTGGCAATTTGATCTCTGGTTCCTCTGCCTTTTCTAAATCCAGCTTGAACATTTGGAAGTTCATGGTTCATGTATTGCTGAAGCCTGGCTTGGAGAATTTTGAGCATTATTTTACCAGTGTGTGAGATGAGTGCAATTGTGTGGTAGTTTGAGCATTCTTTGGCATTGCCTTTCTTTGGGATTGGAATGAAAACTGACCTTTTCCAGTCCTGTGGCCACTGGTGAGTTTTCCAAATTTGCTGGCAGATTGAGTGCAGCACTTTCACAGCATCATCTTTCAGGATTTGAAAGAGCTCAACTGCAATTCCATCACCTCCACTAGCTTTGTTCGTAGTGATGCTTTCTAAGGTCCACTTGACTTCACATTCCAGGATGTCTGCCTCTTGTTGAGTGATCACACCATCATGATTATCTGGGTCGTGAAGATCTTTTTTGTACAGTTCTCTGTGTATTCCTGCCACTCGTCTTAATATCTTCTGCTTCTGTTAAACTGAAAGTGAAGTCGCTCAGTCGTGTCCGACTCTTTGCGACCCCATGGACTGTAGCCTACCAGGCTTCTCTGTCCATGGGATTTTCCATGCAATAGTACTGGAGGGGATTGCCATTTCCTTCTCCAGGGAATCCTCCAAACCCAGGGATCGAACCCGGGTCTCCCGCATTGTGGACAGACACTTTACCGTCTGAGCCACTGCTTCTGTTAGGTCCATACCATTTCTGTCCTTTATTGAGCCCATCTTTGCATGAAATGTTCCCTGCATACCTCTGATTTTCTTGAAGAGATCTCTAGTCTTTCCCATTCTGTTGTTTTCCTCTATTTCTTTGCATTGATCACTGAAGAAGGCTTTCTTATCTCTCCTTGCTATTCTTTGGCACTCTGCATTCAGATGCTGACATCTTTCCTTTTCTCCTTTGTTTTTCGCTTCTCTTCTTTTCACAGCTATTTGTAAGGCCTCCTCAGACAGCCATTTTGCTTTTTTGCATTTCTTTTCCATGGGGATAGTCTCGATCCCTGTCTCCTGTACAATGTCACGAACCTGACTCTTGAGAAACCTATATTCAGGTCAGGAAGCAACAGTTAGAACTGGACATGGAACGACAGACTGGTTCCAAATAGAAAAAGGAGTCCGTCAAGGCTGTATATTGTCACCCTGCTTATTTAACTTCTTTGCAGAGTACATCATGAGAAATGCTGGGCTGGAAGAAGCACAAACTGGAATCAAGATTGCCGGGAGAAATATCAATCACCTCAGATATGTAGATAACACCACCCTTATGGCAGAAAGTGAAGAGGAACTAAAAAGCGTCTTGATGAAAGTGAAAGAGGAGAATGAAACAGTTGGCTTAAAGCTCAACATTCAGAAAACGAAGATCATGGCATCTGGTCCCATCACCTCATGGGAAATAGATGGGGAAACAGTGGAAACAGTGTCAGGCTTTATTTTTTGGGGCTCCAAAATCACTGCAGATGGTGACTGCAGCCATGAAATTAAAAGACGCTTACTCCTTGGAAGTAAAGTTATGACCAACCTAGACAGTATATTGAAAAGCAGAGATATTACTTTGCCAACAAAGGTCCGTCTAGTCAAGGCTATGGTTTTTCCAGTGGTCATGTATGCATGTGAGTTGGACTGTGAAGAAGGCTGAGCACCGAAGATTGATTCTTTTGCACTGTGGTGTTGGAGATAACTCTTGAGAGTCCCTTGGACTGCAAGAAGATCCAACCAGTCCATCCTAAAGGAGATCAGTCCTGGGTGTTCATTGGAAGGACTGATGCTGAAGCTGAAACTCCAATACTTTGGCCATCTCATGCAAAGTGTTGACTCATTGGAAAAGACCCTGATACTCAGAGGGACTGGGGGCAGGAGGAGATGTGCCGCGGGCCATCGTGAGGAACTCCGCCCTGGCAAAGGTCATGAGGAAGGAGGCTTGGCATATGCAAAGGCGTGATCAAGCCTCAGGAAACCCCCTGTTCCTGAGCATCTACCCCCAAAACCAGAGTCTGTTTTATGCTCTCACCTACACCTCTGACTTTATGGGGGGCTCTCCCCCATAACCGTTTCTCTCGGAGAAGGAGTTAACGTGCAGCTCCAAGGCAATAAAAATTCCTGGGCATGACAAGAGTGTTTCAGCTTACGGACTCCTCTGAAGGTTATCTAGCCCACCTGTACAGGTTCGTCCAGCCACATGTGATTGTTTACAGCCTCCCAACCTGAGAGGCATGAGATGTTTTAGACTTACTAAAGGCAAATTCTTTTGGGGAGTTGGAAATTATTAGTATAGTGGGTTGGTTAGGAATTATATTGGTGAAGGGTTTTTTCATTTGTTGTGTCAAGAATTGCTGCTAATTCCCTCCCCTGGGTGGGACAAGGATGTCTCAGGTCAAACCTCTCTGCTGACAGACTAGCTTGTGCGACAGGATTATCCATACTCCTGCCACTACGCACATGATTGTTTACTACCTCTCAACCATAAACAACACAGAGAGTTTTGGAGTATTTTGAGAGTCTTAATTAGCATAGGGCTTTTTCTTCTTGTTGAGTCAATGATTGCCGCCAGGCCTCCATATCCTTAGGCACGTGAGAATATATTAATCAATGTATTTGGAATATAGAAAAGGAAATATAGTAGTTTTAAGGTTAGCAATACTAGACTTTTTGAGTTAATGAATTTTCTCTTTTGTAATAGATCACTGTACTTTGCTATAAATCACTGTGTCCTTGCTATGTAAAAATGTAACTTTATCACTATCTTAAGACTAAATAGATCTTAAGGGGAACATTGGGGAAAGGATTTTCATTTGTTGGGCTGATGTTTGCTGCTAAGTCTCCATATTCCCCGTCCTTATAATGAATATAACTAACATATAGGAGAAATAAGCATTAACCTTTAAGCATATAGGAGAAATAAGTATTAACTTTTAAGATTAATCATGTTAACCTTAGGTTAAATAAATTCCTTTCTTGATTGTAACTCACTACACCCTCATCCTACAGGAATGTAACTTTATTTGGAGGGTGGTGCCTGGTTTAAGAAAAAACACCCTTGGTAAAAATAAGTTTTCGGTTATCAGAAAGAAAGGATCATAAAATCCCTAAGACCTTTTTATGTGAAGCACCTGATTTTGATAAAGGTCAGGACTGGTGACCCCTGCGTGACTCTGTATTCATCCCTATATGTAACAAAAGGTATATAAGCAAACCCAAAAATAAAGAAATGGGATCAGTTTCCGCAAAGACTGATACCCCCATGTCGTTCTTTCTTGCTCCTCGTTTTTCTGGCTGAATTCCCATCTGGAGCATGGATGCTATTCCATGTAGACCAAGTTATTCAGCCTCTTTTTCTCCACTAATCTTACTACACTATCCGTTTCTAATCTCTCTCTATATCTGTAATTAAATATGCATTTTTCCAAGGACGCCGACTCCGTCCCCACCTTCGAATCACCCTGGATCCACCGGGGCTGGACCCCGGCAGAGAAGGGGACGACTAGAATGAGATGGTTGGATGGATGGCATCACTGACTCGATGGACATGAGTTTGAGTGAACTCCAGGAGTTGGTGATGGATAGGCAAGCCTGGAGTGCTGTGATTCATGGGGTCTTAAAGACTCGGACACGACTGAGCGACTGAACTGAACTGAAAGATTTCCTTAGATTTTAGAAAGGCAATTTGACTGAATTTAGGATTCTAGGTTGACAGTGTTCTCCTTTTAGTACTTCAAAGTTGTTGTTCTACTGTTTTGGGGCTTGTATCCTGAAGAGAAATCTTCTATTATTTTCATCTTTGTTCTTCTATATGAAGTGTATTTTTTTTTCACCTGGATTCTTTTAAGATTTTTTTTCTCTTTACCTCTTGTAAGCAATTTTTGTATGTCAGTTAGTGTTGTTTTCCTTAAGCTTCTTTTGCTTGCTATCTTAAGAGCTTCTTGGATCTGTGGGTTTATAGTGCTCATCAAATGTGGAAGGTTTTGGCCATCATTTCCTCAAATATTTTTCTATCCTGTGTCATTCTGGCCTTCTTTGAGACTTCAGTTAAACTTACATAAGGCTGCTTAAAGTTAACCCAGGACTCACTGATGTACTTTTAGCTTAGTCTTTCTTCATTCTTTGTTTCAATTTGAATAGTGTCTATCAGAAGGCCTTAAATTAACTTTATTAGACTTTCAGAAATGTCTAATCTGCTATTAGTCTCATCATGTAAAGTTTTATCCTAGACATTGTACTCTATTCTAAAATTACACTTTGGATCTTCTTTTATACCTACAATGTTCTTAGTATATTAATATCCTATGTTCTGAAATATTTGCAAAGTAGTTGTAAAACTTTTATTTTATATTTTTGCTTATTAATCCCATCATCTGTCAGTTCTAAATTGTTTCAATTGATTGCATTTTTTCTCCTTTTATGAATCTTAAAGCTTGCTTCCCTATATCCCTGATACTTATTTATTGGATGCCAGACATTGTAAATTTTCTCGTTGGCTGTTCAGATTCTTCAAAGTGCTCTTAAACTATGTTCATGGATATAGGTAAACTAGAAACAGTTTTATTCTTTGAGTCTTTTACTTTTAAATTTTGTTTGGCAGGAGCAGAAGAGAAGTTATTTTAGAACTAATTTGTTTTCTACTACTGAAAAAAATCCTCTTCATTACCCTACATGGTATCCCATGAATACCAAGATTTTTCTTCTCTAGCTGGTAGAGACATGGACTGACTACTCCTGGCCCTGTTTGAACTCCAGGGATTTTTCTTCCTGCTCCATTTGATGTTTTAATAACTTGGTCTCCAGTAGCTTTCCTCACAAACACATTGATTAGTATTGAGCTCTTTTTTTTCCTTCTTCTGTGATACTTTCTCTTCTCAGGTGGTTGCCCCGCTAACTAGCTATTTCAGGAATTGTAGGGATTGCCTTATTTGTTTCCACTCTTTCGTGGATCGGTGTCTAACAACTGTCATATGTTTTATCTACACTTTAAGTGATGTTAGATGGAGGAGAAACCCATTTATTATTGCTCCATTATGGCCTCAAAAAATATCTTTAAAGGTGGATAAACTTTGAAGGTGAGAGGTATTACCTGAAATGAAATCCTAAAATCCTAGTCAATTAGTGTAGGGTAGCAGAAACAAGGTAAACCAGCTAGTGCCAGGAGTTTCCTGGACTCAGTTTCATTCTGACAAATATAGAGAGTAAGTCTAAGTCAAGACTCACTTGTTGGGAAAAATTAAGGACTAGTTCATATCTAAACATCTGGATTTTGAAAAAAAAAAGAAAAAACTTCAGCTGTCTAGGAACATAGCCCACACCCATACTAATTTTTTCCTGTGAATAATTAATCTCAGGAATTAAAACCTACTTTCCTCAAAAGTGAGTGATAAAAATAGAATAGCCGATATAAAAACTTGCTACACCAGAGAAAAGAGAAGGGAAAAAGATTTTGTTTAGAAAAGATCTCAAAGACATAATATTACCTCATAATTTTTGTCAACAGAATGGGTATAAAACATGATGTCATTATAGTCTTGATCTTTATTTTCCTGACCAATAAATACAAATATCTCTTCAAATATCATATTCCACATGTTTAATTGGCTTTTATAAAGTTGAAAACAAGATCAAACAACATATATTTTAGAAATATGTGTATTTGTATTATATATATTTATAAAACATATATATGTATCACACATAACATATATGTGACAGAATTATCAGAGTATGATAAAGCTAAGTTACAGGATAGTGATTACTTTCGATGAGGGTGGGAGAGAGAATGAGGAAACTACAAACATTTGTTGGTTTATTCAATATTTCAGTTCTAATATATTATTAATATGAGTAAAAACAATCAAAGATAAAAGACTTCCATTCATGGATTAGTGATGAAAGCATGTTAATCAGCCCAATTTTGTTTCCCTTATCAAACAGCAACAACAAAAAATATAAGATGGAGGAGGAGAGCAAGAAAAAGAGAAGGAAGAGAAGGAGGAGTGACAGGAAAAATAAATAGCAGGTTTAGGTCTCTCACAGGAAAAAAATTGCAAAGTTAATTAAAAACACATGATGAAGAAATTGCTTCCATGAAACAAGAGCACTGGGCAAAAATGCAAGAGCTCTGGGAGGAGATGATGAGATAATAGAAAGAAATGAAATGTGAGCTGGCAAAACTCAGAAACTATGAGGAAAAAAAATATCAGAGAAATGATAGTTACAATAGAAGAAAAACAAGGAAGAACAGACAAGAGAGACTATTAAAAACATCTATGCTAATATTCATATTTGTATTGTTATTTATATTTTATCTGTATCTTTTTATTCCCCACATTTGTATCTCCCTTTATTCCCTTGTGGCTCAGCTGGTAAAGAATCTGCCCACAATGCAGGAGACCTGGGTTCAATCCCTGGGTTAGGAAGATACCCTGGAGAAGGAAAAGCTACCCACTCCACTGTTCTGGACTGGAGAATTCCATGTACTGTAGTCCATGGGATCGCAAAGAGTCAGATATGACTTGCGTGACTTTCACTTCACTTTATATCTTTTGGTTGTTGTTTGTAAGAAAACACTATTGAAAACACAGTAAAGTATAAAATATGAAATGGTGAAGAAGAAAAAAGCAAAGAAGAGTTAGAGAGAAAAGAGGAGATATAGAGGAGAGGGAAAGAATGACTTTGCAATTTCCAACTGAGAAAAACAAAACAAGGGGTCAGTAGAAAATATTTACAATTTACTTTCTTGAAGTTAAAACAACAACAACAACAACAACTTTGAATCTACACAAATACACATCATGTCCTGGGGAAAGTGAGCTAGGAGAGACAGCATAGAATTATAATGAGGTAAGTAAGCTGAATTTTCTTGAAGACAAAGAAAGAAAACCGCAAGGAGTAAAGCAAAATGTAATTACTTCTAAGGAAGGAAAGCATCAGGCTGCTCTCAGACTTCTCAACAGTGAAAGCCAAACTAAGAGAATGTGAAGGAAATTCAACAAAAAGTATCAAAGATGAAAGATTTTATACTTCTTAAAGCTGATGTTCAGTATAAGGCAACATTTTGACACATTAAACATCAGATAGTCTTAGAGAGTGTTGTTCCTATGAGACTTCTTGAGGATTCTCATAAAGTACTGCAATTAGACAAATGGAAAGTAAAAAATGAATATAAGAGTGCTGCTGACGAGCACTGAATCTTTAACTTCATCTGTGTAAAACACTGAACTAAGAGTGGGGATTAGGATGACAGAACAGTGTTGCATACTCGGATGATGTAGAAAATGTTACAACAAAAATTAGAAGTGGAAGGTGGAAAGAAGTTTTAATGAATTATTTCTCCTCATTTTAAATAATGGTGGTGGGAGGTGTCAAAGTGAAAAATGAATCAAATATAGTTAGGACCACAAACTTAAACACTAAGAAAGATAATATAGTTGGTAAAAATCACATGGTAGAGGAGAAAGAAAGGAAGAATAAAGGAAATTGCATGCAGTAAGAGATTAATAGAAACCAGAGAAGTAAATGAATAAAAAATGCAGACTATAATTATGTCAATAATGACTAAACTCACTTATTAAAAGAAAAAGCTTTCAGATCAGATCACATATTAAAGCCCTATTTTATGTTGTATACAAAAGCCACACCTAAAACAAATGAGTCATAAAGGCTGAAAATAAAACAATTAGTAAACATAGTCCAAGTCAGTGAAAACAAAAGAAAACAGGGGTTGTAATTTTACTGTCTGGCAAATTGAACTCAGACCTCAAAGCATTAAATAAAGAATGGTACATTTTAATGCTAAAATGTATACTTCATAATAGTTATGAATACCTGTGCATAAAATAACATAGAATCAATATTCAGTGTCAAAAAGACAGCATAGGAAATGTAAAAGTAGAAGAGATTAGCAGTGAGTGATTTTAATGACTGTTTCACAATTCATGACAAGTGCCTGGATATAAAGAAGAAAATCTTTTTAAAAAAAGTGAGAGGAGCAGTCAAGAAAGAAAATATTAAAACTTTATCTTAAAACTCTTGGGTCAAGAAAATATCCAAACAGAAATTGTAGAATACATAGAAAAGAATAACAAAAATGTATATTACACCTCAAAACTTATGCATTTTTGGGTTTAATGCTCAGAATGGCTAACGAACACTAATGCATTATTTTATAATTTTTGAACTTTGATTCAACTGAATGGATTATGTAGTCAACAAAAATTTCAAACTTCTGTTTTTTAAAACTATGAACATTTTTGTATATCTGAATAAAAAGTTTTCCATAAATATTTCTGCTGACAAACACTGATGAGGGATTAACCTTTTGTTTGTGCAGCCTTCACCAGAACTCATCAGTGAGTGATCTTGGTTGGTTCAGTTGACTTCAGATACACTTCATTAAAGAGCCTGGATTATTGCCCTTGATTTGCACATGAGACAACGAAGTGGGAAGAAAATGATCAAGCCAACAGCAGGACATAAGTCTTTCCTACAGGTCCTCTATTACTTACAATTTCGACTCTGCCATTTAGTCCGTGAAATCTGGGCAAGTTACTCAGTTCAGGCTGCTGTAACAAAGTACCATTGACTGGATGGCTTATAAGCAACAGAAACTTCTCAGAGTTCTGGAGGTTGGAAGTCTGAGATCAGAGTGCCAGCCCTGATGAGTTCTGGTGAAGGCTCTCTCTTGAGCTGCAGACTGCTGAGTTCTTGTATCCTTGACTGAGAGCAGAGAGGGGAAGCAAGCTCTCTTGTGATTCTTAAAAGGTACTAGTGCCATTCATGAGGGCTCCAGCTTCAGGACCTCATCTAACCCCAATTAATTCTTAAAGGCCCCACCTCCTAATACCATCACATTGGGGAGTTATGAATTTGGGGATGGGGGACACAAACATTCAGTACATAACAGTAGCATTCTCTTTTGTAAAAAAATTATGATTGGTCTTGTTATTTTAAACTAGAATAATGAAACTTTTTCCTAAGGGTTTTTGAAAGGAAAAATTAGATGATAGATATAAAATGGTTGACGGTATATTATTAAACAGTGGATCTTATCTGCTTAGGCACATAAGAAAAAAGTCAGCTTTTGCACTGGGGCATCAGGTTTTGGAAAGATTTGAGAAATATTAATTAGATATTCTATGTAGTAGGGACTATTCTAGACCCAGAGGATCAGCTATGAATAAAACAGATTAAAAACTCATGGAATTTAATTCCTCAATGTAAGTGACATCTATCAACCTGCCATTTAAAAAATTTTAGTGTTACACGAGGAGCTTCCCTAATATCCCTAGCCGTCTCTGCAACTTCAGAGAGAAAGGGTCAAGGGCATTGCTTCAGACCCTGATGGCTCTACTTTAGACACTGGGTAATATTTGTTACAGCACCTTTCTAGAGTGGCTGATAGAGATTCTGCTTGTCCTGAAAGCCAATTCCAGGTAAGAGAACTTAAATTTCCCAAGGACATACTTGAAAAACAAATGTCTTCATCATAGAGTAAATCTCATTTCAACAGTAACAAGTAGAATTAAAGCATACCATTTCTGGCCATTCAGTGGCTATGAAAAGAAGTGCGACACAAACTAGAAACAAACTAAAATCCAACTAGACGACATGAAGTGCCTTCTGTCCTCCAGAAAAGCATTGTGATTCTATACCTTTCTGAGAAAATTACCCTTACAGAACCAAAGACAACAAAATGTGACTTACTATTTCTTTCTTGAGACTCCTTGACATTTTGTTTTATTTAACTGACAAGGATAAATTGAGTTGGGAAAGAAGTTGTAGTTCCCTATTCAGGGAGCATCAGGATGAGGTAAGAAGTACGGAAAGCAACCAACTGTGTAACAAATGTGTATTTTCAACCTGTGCAAAAAAGGAGGAATTTCTGAAATATAGTATTATAATCAGAAATGTTGTCTCTGATTATTATGCACAAAATTCAACTTGTGCCCCACTCATATGATTTCAGGCATTATCAGATGACGAGTCACTTAGATTTCCAGGGCACATCTGTAGAGCTCATTCAGGAGAGCAAAAGACAAATATGATGGAAAAAGTTCTCCCCAAACCCTGAATCAAACAATCTAAACTCTACACTTACTGAAAAGTGCTTCTTCTTCTTCTTCTTCTTTTTTTTTTTTTTAAAGAGTGAGAAATAAAAATTCTGGCATAGTCATGATTAGTCATAGCCATTTCCAATGGTTGTACTGCCAACCCTTTTTCCTTAAGTAAATTACTCTGAGTTCTCTATAAACAATTACAAAGATGCTTATTTTGGTGAGAGTTTCCCTTCACTGATTCAAATTTTGTCATTGAAATGACCTCCCAGAAACCAGCAGTCTCCTATCATGAGTGTGGGATGTCTTTTACATAGTTCTTGATCAAATCAAGAGAAAAACTTTCCTAAAGATTTTGGTTATGTATTAAGGTAGTATCTTAAGAAGTAAGTCTTTCCTCCTCCCTGTTCACTTCAGGTTTACATATTATAGTTAAATAACAAAATAAGGTTGATGGAACCAAATAAAAACTCTCACTGGTCCACAAAATGAACTACAAAATTTTACTTTGTACTAAGCAGAAATCTATTCTTAAAATTGAAGGGCATCAGAAGCCAAATGATTTTTCATGTCTGATGGTTAAGCAAGCACATTAAACATATTTTTGAGTAAGAAAGAATACTTGGCAAATAAAGCGTAAATGAAGAATTGGGCAACATTTTGGACAAAACAAGAGGCATTTTTTTCAGTAAATATACAGTCTTGTTAGTATATTGATTCCTCATTCTAGTGAAATCTCTAGCAAGTGGGCATAGAGGGAATCTATTCAATATAATAATGGCCATATATGACAAACCCACAGCAAAGATCATTCTAAAAGGTAAAAAACTGAAGCATTTACTCCAAGATCAGGAGCAAGACAAGGATGTACACTCTCACCACTCTTATTCAACATAATTTTGGAAGCCCTAGTTTTGGCTATCAGAGAAGAAAAATAATAAATAAAAGGAATACAAATTGTAAAAGCAGTAAAACTGTCGCTGTTTGCAGATGACATGATACTAAACATAGAAAATCCTAAAGTTGCCACCAGAATGGCATCAATGAATAATCAATGAATTTGGCAAATTGAAGGATATAAAATGAACACACAGAAATCTCTTGCATTTCTATACTCTAACAATGAAAGATCAGAATAAGAAATTAAGGAAACAATCCTATTTACCATCACAACAAAATGAATAAAATACCTAGAAACAAACCTACATAAAGAGGCAAAAGACCTGTACTCAGAAACTATAAAAAACTGACGAAAGAAGTCAAAGATGATACAAACAGATGGAGAGATATACCATGTTCTTGGATTGGAAGAATCAAGATTGTGAAACTGATTACACTACCCAACACAATCTATAGATTCAGTGAAATCCCTCTCAAATTACCAAAGGCATTCTTCACAGAATTAGAATAAAAAATTTTACAATGTTTATGGAAACACAAAAGACCCTGCATAGCCAAAGCAATCTTGAAAAAGAAAAAGAGAGCTGGAGCAATCAGGCTCCCTGACTTCATACTATACTACAAAGCTACAGTAACCAAGACAGTATGGTACTGGCACAAAAAACAGAAAAGAAGATCAATGATATAAGATAAAAATCCCAGAGATAAACCTATGGACCTATGGTCACCTAATCTATGACAAAGGAGGCAAGAATATACAATGGAGAAAAGATAGCCTCATCAGCAAGTGGTGTAGGGAAAACTGGACAGCTACATGTAAACGAATGAAATTAAAATACTCCCTAACATTATACACAAAAATAAACCCAAAATGGATTAAAGACCTAAATGTAAGACTGGACACTAAAAAACTTTGTTTTTGTTGTGTAGTTACTAAGGTGTGTCCAACTCTTTGTGACCCCGTGGGCTATACAGCACATCAGGCTTCCCGGTCCTTCACTATCTCTTACACACAAACATAGGCAGAACACTCTTTCACATAAATTGCAGCAAGATCTTTTTTGACCCATCTCCTATAGTAATGAAAATAAAAACAAACAAATAAGATCTAATTAAATTTAAAAGCTTTTGCACAGCAAAAGAAACATAAACAAGATGAAAAGGCAACCCTCAGAATGACAGAAATAATTCCAAACGAAGCAGCAGACAAAGGATTAATTTCCAAACTATACAAACAGCTCATGGAGCTCAATATCCAAAACACAAACAACTCAGTCAAAAATGGGCAGAACACCTAAAAAGATATTTCTCCATAGAAGACATAAAGATGGCCAAAGGCACATGAAAAGATGTTCAACATCATTAATTATCTGAAAAATGCAAATCAAACTACAATGAGGTATTGTCTCACAGCAGTCAGAATTGTTGTTGTTGTTCAGTTCCTAAGTTGCGGCTAACTCTGTGATCCCATGGACTGCAGCATGCCAGGCTCCTCTCTCATCCACTCTCTCCCAAAGTTGGCTGAAACTCATTTGCTCATGTTCATTGAGTTGGTGATGCTGTTTAACCATCTCATACTCTACCACCCGCTTCTCCTTTTGCCTTCAATCTTTCCCAGCATCAGGGTCTTTTCCAGTGAGTCAGCTCTTTATATGAGGTGGCCAAAATAATGCAGTTTCAGCTTCAGTAACAGCCCTTCCAATGAATATTCAGGGTTGATTTCTTTTAGGATTGTTAAGAAGAGGTGGAAGAATACACAGAAGAACTATACAAAAAAGATCTGCACGACCCAGATAATCATGATGGTGTGATCACTCAACAAGAGGCAGACATCCTGGAATGTGAAGTCAAGTGGGCCTTAGAAAGCATCACTATGAACAAAGCTAGTGGAGGTGATGGAATTGCAGTTGAGCTGTTTCAAATCCTGAAAGATGATGCTGTGAAAGTGCTGCACTCAATCTGCCAGCAAATTTGGAAAACTCACCAGTGGCCACAGGACTGGAAAAGGTCAGTTTTCATTCCAATCCCAAAGAAAGGCAATGCCAAAGAATGCTCAAACTACCACACAATTGGACTCATCTCACATGCTGGTAAAGTAATGCTCAAAATTCTCCAAGCCAGGCTTCAGCAATACGTGAACCGTGAACTTCCAGATGTTCAAGCTGGATTTAGAAAAGGCAGAGGAACCAGAGATCAAATTGCCAACATCCGCTGGATCATCCAAAAAGTAAGAGAGTTTCAGAAAAATATGTATTTCTGCTTTATTGACTATGCCAAAGCCTTTGACTGTGTGGATCACAACAAACTGCAGAAAATTCTGAAAGAGATGGGAATACAAGACCACCTGACCTGCCTCTTGAGAACTCTGTATGCAGATCAGGAAGCAACAGTTAGAACTGGACATGGAACAACAGACTGGTTCAAAATTGGGAAAGGAGTACATCAAGGCTGTCTATTGACACTGTGCTTATTTAACTTATATGTAGCATGAAAAATGCTGGGCTGGATGAAGCACAAGCTGGAGTCAAGATTGCTGGGAGAAATATTAATAACCTCAGATATGCAGATGATAGAGCCTCTTGAGGAAAGTGAAAGAGGAGAGTGAAGAAGTTGGGTTAAAACTCAACATTCTGAAAACTGAGATCATGGCATCTGGTCCCATCACTTCATGGCAAGTAAATCGGGAGACAATAAAAACAGTGACACACTTTATTTTTGGGGGTTCCAAAATCACTGCAGATGGTGATTGCAGCCATGAAATTAAAAGATGCTTGCTCTTGGGAAGGAAAGTTATGACTAACCTAGACAGCATATTAAAAAGCAGAGACATTACTTTGCCAACAAAGGTCTGTCTAGTCGAAGCTATGGTTTTTCCAGTTGTCATCTCTGGATGTGAGAGTTGGACTATAAAGAAAGCTGAATGCTGAAGAATTCATGCTTTTAAACTGTGGTGTTGGACTGTAAGGAGATCCAACCAGTCCATCCTAAAGAAAATCAGTCCTGAATATTCATCGGAAGGACTGATACTTAAGCTGAAACTCCAATACTTTGGCCACTTAATGTGAAGAACTGACTCATTTGAAAATACCCTGATGCTGGGAAAGACTGAAGGCAGGAGGAGAAGGGATGACAGAGGATGAGATGGTTGGATGGCATTATGGACTCAATGGAGATGAGTTTGAGTAAACTCTGCGATTTGGTGATGGACAGGGAGTCCTGGCTTGCTGCAGTCCATGGGGTCGCAAAGAGTCAGACATGACTGTGCAACTGAACTGAACTGAATCTCCTTGCAGTCCAAGGGACTCTCACTAGTCTTTTTGAGCACCACAATTCAAAAGCATCAATTCTTTGGCACTAAACCTTCTTTATGGTCCAACTCTCACATCCATACATGCGTACTGGAGAAACCATATCACTGACTACATAGAACTTTGTTGGCAAGGTGATGTCTTCACTTCTTAATATGCTGTCTAGGTTTGTCATAGGTTTCCTTCCAAGGAGCAAGCATCTTTTCTTTTTTTTTTTTCATGATTGTAGTCACTGTCCACAGTGGTTTTGGAGCTTCCCAAAATAAAACCTTTCACTGCTTCCAATGTTTACCCTTCTATTTGCCATGAAGTGATGGGACCAGATGCCATGATCTTCGTTTTTTGAATGTTGAGTTTTAGGCCAGCTTTTACACTCTCATCCTTCACTCTCATCAAAAGCCTCTCTTTCCTCTTCACTTTCACCATTAGAGTGGTATAATCTGCATATCTGATGTTGTTGACATTTCTCCCAGAATTTTGATTCCAGATTGTGATTCACCCAGTCTGGCATTTCACTTGATGTATTCTGCATATAAGTTAAATAAGAAGGGTGACAATACACAGCCTTATGGTGTGTAACAATTTGGAACCAATTTGGGAAACAACTGGCAAACTATTTGGAACCAGTTTGCTGCTCCATGTCTGATTCTAATTGTTGCTTCTTGACCCCATACACGGAGAAGGCAATGGCATCCCACTCCAGTACTTTTGCCTGGCAAATCCCATGGATGGAGGAGCCTGGTGGGCTGCTGTCCATGGGGTCGCTAAGAGTTGGACACGACTGAGCAACTTCACTTTCATGTTTCACTTTCATGCATTGGAGAAGGCAATGGCAACCCCCTCCAGTGTTCTTGCCTGGAGAATCCCAGGGGCGGCGGAGCCTGGTGGGCTGCCGTCTCTGGGGTCCCACAGAGTCGGACACGACTGAAGCGACTCAGCAGCAGCAGCAGACCCCATACAGGTTTCCCAGGAGACAGGCAAGGTGGTCTGGTATTCCTATCTCTTTAAGAATTTTCCATAGTTTGTTGTGATCAATTCACATAGTTAAAGGTTTTAGTCAATGGAGCAGAAGTAGATGTTTTTTCTTGAACTCACTTGCTTTCTTCATGAAAAATGCAAGTCAAAATTACAATAACACCTCACACCAGTTGGAACAGACATCATCAAAAAAATCTACAAAGAATAAATGCTGGACAAGGTGTGGAGAAAAGGGAACCCTCCTGAACTGTTTGCAGGAATGTCAATTGATAGAGCCACTGTGGAGAACAATATGGAGGTTCCTTAAAACACTAAAAACAGAACTACCATATGACCCAGAGACCCCACTACTGGGCATGTATCGTGAGGAAACCTTCATTCAAAATAACACATAAACCCCAATATTCATTGCAGCACTATTTACAATAGCAGGAAATGGAAATAACCTAAATGTCCAAAGACAGATGAGTGGATAAAGATGTGGTACATTTATAAAATGGGATACTGAGCCATAAAAAGGAATGGAATTGCGTCATTTGTAGAGATGTGGATAGGCCTAGAGTCTGTCATATTGAATGAAGTAAGTCAGAAACAGAAAAAATATATATTAATGCATATATGTGGAATCTAAAAAAATGGTACAGATCAACCTATTCCAAGCAGGAATAGAGACACAGACATAGAAAACAGACCTATGTATATGGGGGAGGGGTGGAGGGAATGGGGCAGGGGGATGAATTGGGAGATTAGGATTGATATATATATATATATATATATACATATATATACACTACCATGTATAAAATAGAGAGCTAATAAGAACCTGCTATATAGCACAGGTAGCTCAGCACAGTGCTCTGTGGTGACCTAGACGATTGAGACGGGGATTGGGGGTCGGAGGAAGTGTAAGATGGAGGGGATGTACATATACATATAGCTGATTCACTTCACTGTACAGCAGAAACTAACACAATGTTGTAAAGCAATTATACTCAAAAAAAAAAAAAGCCAAGGCCAACTTGCATAGTCAGAATGAGAAGTATTTCCTCTATTAGTGACATAGAAATATCACCAATTAAAAGGATACATACTAATGCATCACCAACTAGAACAAAGTTAGCTCTCTGAGTTTTTAATTCCTGTAGAGACAGTTATAATTCATTTGATCACTATACCCTACAGCACGTCATTTTACTGAACAAGTGAACCAGATCCTTCAGTCTTTGCTTATAATGGAAATTAGATCCCAGAATTGAAACATATTTACATACTTATCACCAGTTTCAAAACATTGTTGTAACAGGAAGATAATATTAAACAGACCCACAGCTGTGTCTCTCAATGTTAATATTGCTTTTTAAAGCTCTCATATCAAAAAATGACTGCATGAATAGTTTCAGATGCTAAATAATAACAAAATTTATTTTAATAAAAAATTAAGAAAATAAGCTAAAAGCTCTGCACATTTACCAGTTAATAAGACCTTATTAGTAAGGTCAGACAATAATTGAATCTAAATAGCTGTTATAATAATCAGGAACATTTGTGCTGAGCATAAATAGTTTAAAAATAGGTCATAAAAATTTCTAATCTCTTAAATTTTCTTCACAGCACACAACCACAACATGAAATTGTCTTACAGAGAAATCTTTAAAACCTCTTTTATTATGCATACAGAACAAGTTCTTGGCTGTTAGGGAAAATGTGCAAGGGGCTATTTAAACTGAAAACTGTTTCCATAGACATGATGATAGGATATGCTGACAAGAAAATTTAATATGCATCTCTTCTCTATATGACAGCTTTTCAAAATCTTTGAGTTGAAGAACAAATAGGTACATAACAATCTGGAGGCTTTTGAGTTATTTAATACATCAGTAAAATGTTTTATTTTTGATATGTTTATTAATGTCTTTTCTTAAAATTATCATGATACCAATGCCTTATGTTTTTGCCAAAATGCTCTGAAAATCTTGGCTCGGAGTAGTTTTAGTTTGTATCAAATTTATAGTGACTCAGAGTCTGGGTGCAGACATCTTAGGTGTGGAGAGAGCCAGATTTACCAAGCCAATGACCTTCTGTGATGCATAAGGCCAATCTGTCCCTTTAAAACATATATTTAATTGCTTTGGAGATTTTGATGCTATGCTATTAATGCTTTTTCAGTCATTTAAAATCATCAGCATGAAACATTTCTATTGTACTAATCTCTGCTCTAGGAGATATATATGAAGGCCTATTCTGTGAAAAGAACCTGCAGAACTGTAACCAATATATTCTGTTGAAAACCATAAAAAGAACTTTAATATTTTAGAAGAATTGTTAATTTTTAAAAACATTTATATGATCATTTTTTCCTTATCAGTCACTTAATACTTTCTGAATACTCCAATGTTTTTTGAATATTTTTCTTTCTTAAGTAAAACATATGATTCAGAAAATGAAATTACTTAAAACAAGTGCTCTTGAGTTAATCAGTGAGTTGTGAGGGGTCAGGAATTGTGGTGACTGGAAACAGTTTGGGGAAGGAGAATTATTAAAGCACTGTTCCTCAATAACAAGTAATAGCATAAAAATATTTAACAAAATGGGAAATATTTATAACATTAAATAAAAGATGAATACAGAATATGTATAATGCAATCTAAAAACTAGACCAAAATAAACTAGAACACTAACAGTCATGATCTCTAGGTTATGGGAAGGGTGGTTTTTATTTTCTCTATACTGTTCAGTGGACATGAGTTTGAGCAAACTCCAGGAGATAATGAAGGACAGGGAAGCCTTGGTGTGCTGCAGTCCATGAGGTCACAAAGAGTTGGACAGTGACTGAACAACAAACAATATACTACATCTCATTTCTTCTACTGGGTAGCAATTAAAAAAATAGACTTAGTTATGTCTTAATTCTACCACTTACTTGGATGAGTCAAATAATCTTTTTGAATCTTCTTTTCTTAACATATGTTAATAAAAAGGAGAGTAGTGTCTACCTTATAGGGTTGTTGTGATGCCTCAATGAGACATTCAGAGAAATGCTTAATGCTATGCTTTACCTATAGTAGGTGCACAATAAATTCTAACTAGTATGGTAATGGACAGAGAGGCCTTGTGTGCTGTGATTCACGGGGTTGCAAAGAGTCGGACACGACTGAGCGACTGAACTGAACTGAGTATGGTTACATACTTTACTGAAACAGATCAATACATCTACAAAATATTTACCACTTTAAAGTGAAAATGTTAGTCACTCAGTTGTGTTAGGCTCTTTGCAACCCCATGGAGTATAGCCTGCCAGGCTCTTCTGTCCATGGAATTCTCCAGGCAAGAAGACTGAAGTTGATAGCCATTTCCTTCTCAAGGGGGTCTTCCCGATCTGGGGATTGAACTCCTGCATTGCAGGTAGATTCTTTACCATCTGAGCCACCAGGGAAGCCCCATTTACCACTTTAAAGCATCCTCAAATACAAAGAATATTTTTAATCTAGGTGATATCTAAATAATAAAAGTGACCACCTTAATTCAGGAAAATTATATGCATTTTTAAATTATTCTAAGCCAATATTGTAGATCTATTATACTATATATATGTACATACAATACACAATTTTTTAATGTTGGTATACCAATATAAATGGGGCTTCCCTGGTGACTGGGGCTTCCCTGGTGGTTCAGCTGGTAAAGAACCCATCTGCCAATGCAGGAGACACAAGAGACGCAGGTTTCATCCCTGGGTTGGAAGATCCCCTGGAGAAGGAAGTGGGAACCTGCTCCATTATTCTTGCCTGAAAACTGTGTGGACAGAGAAGCCTGGCAGGCTACAGTCCATGGGGTTGCCGAGTTGGACACAACTGAGCACACATGCACAGAGACTTATAACAACATACTAATAGTTTATACTAGTTCAGAAGCATGCATGTTTGTATGTATATATGTTCCTTAACACTAAATATTACATAAAGTTAAAATTACTATCTAAAATTTCTAGTTTTTCATTATATTACAAAGCCAACTCTATAAAATTTAAAAAGCAATTATAGAAACACATTAGTATATAAATGTTTTTAAAATTTCCAAAACTTTAGAAAATCTCTATTTAGACATGAAAAAGAATTATCTCTGTGTTATATTAAATCATAAATAATTCATAAAACTAACCATGAATTATTTATGGTCTTACTGAATATTCTTCAGAATAATAAAATAAGAGGTATGTTATGGAAATCTAGCTGAGAAGCCAGAATTTTAGTTTCTGTGTGAGCTGAAACTTTGAAAAGAGAAGTTTAAAAGACTGAACTTAGTTTTCAGATTCTGCAACCAGTACAATGAGAAAGTTTATTATTTTTAAAGTAGACTTACCTACTTGGCTATTTAGAGAAGACTGGCCCATATGTGGCTGAGGTTAAAATATGAAATTTAAGTTCTCCTCTGCTTTTGATAGCAGAATGGAGCCTCACAGAATTAGAACCAGAAATTATATTACAGTCAGCATCCAACAATCTATTACTCCTGCCACCCATCATCCAGCCATTTATCCATTTATCCATTCCTTCTCTAAATATTCTTAATAGTTGAGCTCTTTTAATATGACATGCATTCTGCTAATATGACATGCTTCCTGTTCACAAAGGTGAATAAGAAGGACAAGGTACCTGATCCCAGGGGACTTACTATCTCTTGGAAGCATCGTTGTTGTTGTTCTTTCCCTAAGTTGTATCTGACCCTTTGCGACCCCATGGACTACAGTATGCCAGGTTCCTCTGTCTTCCACTATCTCCCAGAGAGTTCAAATTAATGTCCATTGCCAGTGATGCTACTTAACCACCTCATCTTCTGCCACTCCCTTCTCCTTTTGCCTTCCATCTTTCCCAGCATCAGGGTCTTTCTCAATGAGTCACCTCTTTGCATCAGGTGGTCAGAGTATTGGAGCTTCAGCTTCAGCATCAGTCCTTTGTTGAATGAATATTCAGGTTTGATTTCCTTTATGATTGACTGGTTTGATCTCCTTGCAATCCAAGGGGACTCTAAACAGTCTTCTCCAGCACCACAATTTGAAAGCATCGACTCTTGATGCTCAGTCTTATTTATGGTCCAACTCTCACATTCATACATGACTATTGGAAAAATCAATAGCATTAACTATATGAACCTTTATCAGCAAAGTGATCTCTCTGCTTTTAATATGCTGTCTAGGTTTGCCATAGGTTTCCTTCCAAAATAAAGTGTCTTTTAATTTCATGGCTGCAGTCACCATCCACAGTGACTTTGAAACCCCAAAAATGTCTGTCACTGTTTCCATTGTTTCCCCATCTGTCTACCATGAAGTGATGGGACCAGATGCCATGATCTTAAGTTTTTGAATGTTGAGTTTTAAGCTAGCTTTTTCACTCTCCTCCTTCACTTTCATCAAGAAGTTCTTTTAATTCCTCTTCACTTTCTGCCATTTAGGGTGGTATCATTTGCATATCTGACGTTGTTGATATTTCTCCCAATAGTCTTGATTTCAACTTGTGATTGATCCAGCCCAGCCTTTCACATGAGGTATTCTGAATAGAAGTTACATAAACAGGGTTACAATACACAGCCTTGAAGTACTCGTTTCCCAACTAGGAACCAGTTAGTTGTTCCATGTCCGGTTCTAATGATTGCTTCTTGACCTGAATATAGCTTTCTCAGAAGACAGGTACGGTGGTCTGGTATTCCCATCTCTTTAAGAATTTTCCACAGTTTGTCAAGATCCACACAGTCAAAAGCTTTCAAATAGTCAATAAAGCAGAAATAGGTGTTTTTTCTGGAATTTCCTTGCTTTCTCCATGATCCAACAGAGTTGGGAAATTTTATCTCTGGTTCCTGTGCCTTTTCTAAACATCTGGAAGTTCCTGGTTCACATACTGCTTGAAGGATTTTGAGCATGACCTTACTAGCATATGAAATGAGCACAATAGTACAGCAGTTTGAACATTCTTTGGCATTGACCTTCTTTGGGATTGGAATGAAAACTGACCTCTTCAAGTCCTGTGCCCGCTCACTGCTGAGTTTTCAAAATTTGCTGGCATATTGACTGTAGCACTTTCACAACATCATCTTTTAGGATTTGAAATAACTAAGCTGGAATTCCATCAACTCCACTAGCTCTGTTCATAGTGATGCTCCTAAGGCTCACTTGACGTCAGACTCCAGGATGTTTAGCTCTAGGTGAGTGACCACACCATCATGGTTATCTGGGTCATTAAGATCTTTTTTGTATAGTTCTTCTGTGTATTCTTGCCACCTTTTCTTAATCTCTTCTGCTTCTGTTAAGTCCTTACTGCTTCTGTCCTTTATCTTGTCCATCCTTGCATGAAATGTTCCCTTGTTAGCTCCAATTTTCTTGAACAAACAAATGGATATTAAAGAAATTAACAGGGTGACATGATAAATATATATATATATTTCATATATGTTTGTTTGGGTTGGGGCTAGGATGGAAGATATTTCAGATAGGGTTGTCTGAGAAGTTTCTCTGAGCTGTGACCTAAGGGAGAAGACAGAGCCAGCCAGAAAGAGCTGGAGGAAGAACATTCCACAGAGTGAAAACCACAAGGGTTTGGAGAGTAATCATGATACAGTATTAAGTGAAACAGAATGCTAAACTGATTTATTCATACAATGGGCCATAGTTAAGGAAATGTATTGGATTCATGTGCATCAACATGGAGAAATTTCAAAAACACCATGAATGGATAAAGGAAGATTCAAAATGATATTCCTCAAGATATTTATCTATGAGACTGTTAAAAGCACAAAACATAAATGTATTTTTTATATACATATATATTATAAAGCTTATATACATAATTGATTGCAGTGTATACCAATTTCAGGATTTTGCTTACTTCCAGGGAAAAAAGAGGAAAAAAAAGGAAAGCAGGGCTTTAAAATGCTTGTTTCTTTAAAAGAAATAAATCTGAAGCAAAAAAACTCAAGTCAGGGGATGGATACATGTGTCAGACTTTTTACTCTTTTCTGTATGTTTAAAAAAATTTGAGGATTAGAAAGTTTAAATAAAGCACACCACAAATTGTCTAACAATAAAACTAAAATCAAATATTGACAGTATAATCTTGATATTAAAAAACTGAAATGACATATTCTCAAATGTCAATAGTCATTATCTCTATGTGGTGGGGTTGTCAGTAATTTTTGTTTTCCTTTGATCCAAATAGCAGTATGCTGCATGGATTAACAATGTAAGAAAAGATACTGACCACGTGAGAAGTGAGTAGTAAAGAGGTACATTGTGGAGGAAGAACAAATAACTTACAGTCATTCTGTCATTTTGGTTGTTGGGACAAGCTGTGTAGCCTTACCTCCTAGTATGTTTCACAGTCTTTTACAAACATGTTTATTCATTTGTTATTTTTCAAACAACTTTACTGAGGTATAATTGATATAAAATGTGCTGCATATATTTAAATCATACAGTTTGATACATTTAAAATATGTATACCTCCCATGAAATTATCACAATCACCTCCTGAACATATACATCAGCCCCAAACATTTCCTTATATCTCTTTAACCTCTCTCCCTTTCATCCTCTTCCCTTTTCTGAAACCACTGATCATTTTATAGATTTCTTGCCTTGAGAACCCGATGAACAGTAGGAAAAGGCAAAATGATAGGATACCAAAAGAGGAACTCCCCAGGTCAGTAGGTGCCCAATATGCTACTGGAGATCAGTGGAGAAATAACTCCAGAAAGAATCAAGGGATGGAGCCAAAGCAAAAACAATACCCAGTTGTGGATGTGACTGGTGATAGAAGCAAGATCTGATGCTGTAAAGAGCAATATTGCATAGGAACCTGGAATGTCAGGTCCATGAATCAAGGCAAATTGGAAGTGGTCAAACAAGAGATGGAAAGAGTGAACGTCGACATTCTAGGAATCAGCAAACTAAAATGGACTGGAATGGGTGAATTTAACTCAGATGACCATTATATCTACTACTGTGGGCAGGAATCCCTCAGAAGAAATGGAGTAGCCATCATGGTCAACAAAAGAGTCCAAAATGCAGTACTTGGATGCAATCTCAAAAATGACAGAATGATATCTGTTCGTCTCCAAGGCAAACCATTCAATATCACAGTTATCCAAGTCTATGCCCCAACCAATAATGCTGAAGAAACTGAAGTTGAACGGTTTTATGCAGACCAACAAGACCTTGTAGAACTAACACCCCAAAAAGATGTCCTTTTCATTATAGGGGATTGGAATGCAAAAGTAGGAAGTCAGGAAACACCTGAAGTAACAGGCAAATTTGGCCTTGGAATGCGGAATGAAGCAGGGCAAAGACTAATAGAGTTCTGCCAAGAAAATGCACTGGTCATAGCAAACATCCTCTTCCAACAACACAAGAGAAGACTCTACACATGGGACATCACCAGATGGTCAACACCGAAATCAGATTGATTATATTCTTTGGAGCCAAAGATGGAGAAGCTCTATACAGTCAACAAAAACAAGACCAGGAGCTGACTGTGGCTCAGATCATGAACTCCTTATTGTCAAATTCAGACTCAAATTGAAGAAAGTAGCGAAAACCACTAGACCATTCAGGTATGATCTAAATCAAACCCCTTATGATTATACAGTGGAAGTGAGAAATAGATTTAAGGTCTAGATCTGATGGATAGAGTGCCTGATGAACTATGGAATGAGGTTCATGACATTGCACAGGAGACAGGGATCAAGACCATCCCCATGGAAAAGAAATGCAAAAAAGCAAAATGGCTGTCTGAGGAGGCCTTACAAATAGCTGTGAAAAGAAGAGAGGCGAAAAGCAAAGGAGAAAAGGAAAGATATCAGCATCTGAATGCAGAGTTCCAAAGAATAGCAAGAAGAGATAAGAAAGCCTTCTTCAGCGATCAATGCAAAGAAATAGAGGAAAAGAACAGAATGGGAAAGACTAGAGATCTCTTCAAGAAAATTAGAGAGACCAAGGGAATATTTCATGCAAAGATGGGCTCAATAAAGGACAGAAATGGTATGGGCCTAACAGAATTAGAAGATATTAAGAAGAGGTGGCAAGAATACATGGAAGAATTGTACAAAAAAGATCTTCACGACCCAGATAATCATGATGGTGTGATCACTAATCTAGAGCCAGACATCCTGGAATATGAAGTCAAGTGGGCCTTAGAAAGCATCACTATGAACAAAGCTAGTGGAGGTGATGGAATTCCAGTTGAGCTGTTTCAAATTCTGAAAGATGATGCTGTGAAAGTGCTGCACTCAATCTGCCAGCAAATTTGGAAAACTCAGCAATGGCCACAGGACTGGAAAAGGTCAGTTTTCATTCCAATTCCAAAGAAAGGCAATGCCAAAGAATGCTCAAACTACCGCACAGCTGCACTCATCTCACATGCTAGTAAAGTAATGCTGAAAATTCTCCAAGCCAGGCTTCAGCAATACGTGAACCGTGAACTCCCTGATGTTCAAGCTGGGTTTAGAAAAGGCAGAGGAACCAGAGATCAAACTGCCAACATCCGCTGAATCATGGAAAAAGCAAGAGAGTTCCAGAACAACATCAATTTCTGCTTTATTGACTATGCCAAAGCCTTTGACTGTGTGGATCACAATAAACTGTGGAAAATTCTGAAAGAGATGGGAATACCAAACCACCTAACCTGCCTCTTGAGAAATCTGTATGAAGGTCAGGAAGCAACAGTTAGAACTGGACATGGAACAACAGACTGTTTCCAAATAGGAAAAGCTGGAATCAAGACTGCCAGGAGAAATATCAATCACCTCAGATATGCAGATGACACCACCCTTATGGCAGAAAGTAAAGAGGAACTAAAAAGCCTCTTGATGAAAGTGAAAGAGGAGAGTGAAAAAGTTGGCTTAAAGCTCAACATTCAGCAAATGAAGATCATGGCATCCGGTCCCATCACTTGATGGGAAATAGATGGGGAAACAGTGGAAACAGTGTCAGGCTTTATTTTTTGGGGCTCCAAAATCACTGCAGATGGTGACTACAGCCATGAAATTAAAAGACGCTTACTCCTTGGAAGAAAAGTTGTGACCAACCTAGACAGCATATTCAAGAGCAGAGACATTACTTTGCCGACTAAGGTCCATCTAGTCAAGGCTATGGTTTTTCCTGTGGTCATGTATGGATGTGAGAGTTGGACTGTGAAGAAAGCTGAGCACCGAAGAATTGATGCGTTTGAACTGTGGTGTTGGAGAAGACTCTTGAGAGTCCCTTGGACTTCAAGGAGATCCAACCAGTCCATTCTGAAAGAGATCAACCCTGGGATTTCTTTGGAAGGAATGATGCTAAAGCTGAAGCTCCAGTACTTTGGACACCTCATGCAAAGAGTTGACTCATTGGAAAAGACTCTGATGCTGGGACGGATTGGGGGCAGGAGGAGAAGGGGATGACAGAGGATGAGATGGCTGGATAGCATCACGGACTCGATGGACGTGAGTCTGAGTGAACTCTGGGAGATGGTGATGGACAGGGAGGCCTGGCGTGCTGCAATTCATGGGGTCGCAAAGAGTCGGACATGACTGAGCGACTGAACTGAACTGATACACAAATAGGATCAGAGTCCAAGAACTCTGTTTTGGTCCTGCTTCTTTTACTTAGCATCATTATTTTTCGATTTATACATGTGTTCAAATGTGTTAATAGCTCATTACTGTTTATTGATGAATTGCATTCCATTATATGGATATATCACAATTTGTTTATTCATTTAATTGTTGATGGACATTGGATTGTTTTCAGTTTTTGGCCATTACAAATAAAGATGCTATAAACATTAATGTGCATGTGTTTGTATGAGTATATTCTTTCTTTCCTCTTGAGTAAATACAATCTATTTTTATTTAATATTTAATACATATTTATATTATAAAGCTTACTTCCAAAGTAGAAGACTTTCCATCTCACTTGAGATTATTCTTTGTTATTTTGAGTTCCCATGGTGAAAATGCTTTTCATTAAACCAAAATTTCCATGTCCTCAAGTTGATTTACTTAATTAAATTCATCCTTTCCCCATTCATGCTTATACATGACAAACATCCCTTAGCTATCATTTTGCCTTTGGTCACTACTCTGTTAAACAAACTTCATAGTCAAGATTCTTGATTGTTTTTTTGTATGACTTAGTCCTTTTGGCTTTTTAATCTCATGGTTATTCTGGTTGATATTTATCAAAATAAATAATATTTGTCTTGTTACAGTGACAAAGCTGATTCTAGAACACATATTTACATTTGAAGGGGAATGGACTTGTTAATCCTTTAACCTATAATTAAACTTAGCTCCTACCTCTAGTACTGGCAAGCTAGCCAATCCTGGCCTTCCCTCCCTGGAGCAGACTTCCAAGTGCACAGATGGAGCAATGCACAAAACACTCAGCTGCCCGGCAGATCTCAGGAGGAATGGGTCCCATGGAGCATGATGAGATATGTGGTACATTTTTGAAACTCCCCATTCAAATATTTTGTTTCTCTTCCCTTGGGTGAAGAGTAAGAAGTAGTGGAATGTTCATCTAGGTGGAGTCCTTCAACAGAGAAACAGAAGAATATGGAATAAATGTCCCTTCTTCATCCAGTAAGAGTTTCATACAGTTCATGGGGCCCATCACCTTTCAGAGTCAGGGAATGATGAATTTCCATCTTATGAAGTGGTTGCATGAGTCTATGTTCCTTCATACTACATCCCCTTGAAGTCAAGGTCCTGGTTCTTTCTCTTTTCCTTTCAACTCTAGGTAGAGTACTCAGCACCACAGAGCATGGAGTGACTTTAAAGTGATTTTATTCTGGAATAGAGAGGATATGGCAAATAATAGAGATAGAGGAATGTGTTCTTGGTTGTCCTGCCAGGAGGCAAAGTGCTAATCTTAACAAAACATTCCTCTGCTTTCAAAGCTTTCCCTTGGCACTGGAGGGAACCTTTTACTATTACATTCATTGAGAACTTCCAAGAAGGAGCATGTTTCTTTTTCCTTTGCACGTGAAGATAGCATACTGTTTCATATGACTCTTTCTAAACAGAGACAAGAAGATATAAAGGTTTAAAATGTGCCAATTTCAATGTGTGAAGCTTTCATGAATTTGTTCTGCTAAAGTAGTTGATATCAATAGACTGCAAGTCCACTCGATTCCAGAGAAAGGATGCTTGTCTGTTAAGAAAGCATTTCTCTGTACTGAGCCATTTTACTTTAGCTTTATCCTAATCATGTTCCAGCACCAAAATTCTATCAATATAAGAAAGTTTTTAATCCTAAAAAATGATTTAAAAAGAAATGGGAAAAGAATCACTGTTTTGAACAGGGCTTAATAGGAATTTTCCCTTGTGAAGTTATGATCTTCATGTTTGGAAATTTTTGGTATTATCTATCATGCAAGGATAAGTATGTGGATTATTTTTATCCCTTGAGGATCAAATGAGAAAAGATAAATATTACTGTGATACATCAATTTGTGTCAATTGAAGGAGTGTGGAGGAGAAGTTAAATTACAAATTCATGTTATAATTACAATCCATTTTACATGTTATGTAGGTAGAGAGAAAATCTGATCATTTTGATTTAAAAAGCACTTTTTTGCATAATTTTTGGGAAACTGTTTTATCTCTGCTAATATCCTGAATTTTATTCAGTAAAGAAATGTGATTTTCATGTTTATGATAATCACTATTCGGGACCAAAATAGTGCTATGGGTTGCTATGAGTATAAAATGGCTATTACATCCATCCACCGAAGTATTCCACATTTGTTTCTGAGGTAAATAGTCTCATCTGGGTCATGACATTCATACAAAAATAAAGTTCTGCCCTATGTCTCCTCATGTCATATTATGTTTTTTCTAGGGAAGAAAAATCACAACTTGATATACATTAGTTCACTCATCAATTAAATGAGCTTCATCTAAAATGCTTCAGTAAGTTTTAATTGCTCATTTGATGCTTTTGAACTGTGGTGTTGGAGAAGACTCTTGAGAGTCCCTTGGACTGCAAGGAGATCCAACCAGTCCATTCTGAAAGAGATCAACCCTGGGATTTCTTTGGAAGGAATGATGCTGAAGCTGAAGCTCCAGTACTTTGGCCACCTCATGCGAAGAGTTGACTCATTGGAAAAGACTCTGATGCTGGGAGGGATTGGGGGCAGGAGGAGAAGGGGACGACCAAGGATGAGATGGCTGGATGGCACCACTGACTCGATGGACGTGAGTCTAAGTGAACTCCGGGAGATGGTGATGGACAGGGAGGCCTGGCGTGCTGTGATACATGGGGTCGCAAAGAGTCGGACATGACTGAGTGACTGAACTGAACTGAACTGAAAGCAGTCTCTAGCAAAAGTGACATTTCAGATGATAGGCATTAACGACTTACTAGGAATACAAAAAAGGTATTCTGATCATTTTCATGATTCAAAAGCAAACAAATCTCAGGCTTTCCCCAGAAAAAGAAACATGATCTGTTATAATGTTTTCCTATACTCATTAATTGTTTTAACTACAGAAAAACATTGATGTGGATAACTCAGCGACTTATGTCATGGGTACTTCCCCAGGCCAATTAAGCCTGGGAATTTAGTTAGGATACAAAGTAATCAGAAGTCTGTTTTCCTGTGGTAGTGTCCCATCTTCTTCTCCAGGGTCTTCGTTGCTTCTAGCAACCAGATGATTCAAATTAACCTTGGTTCCCAGCTCATGCCCAGAGAGACCACATGCCACAATCCCAACAACCTCCCAAACCCTGTGGCTATTAAAGAGGTCCCCCGAACAGTTGGGATGCTTCTTCCTCTTCATTTCTACCACTGACATTCTCACTCTTCCCTGATGAGTACTCTTTTTTTTTTTCTTCCCATGGGGGAAATATGCACTGTTGACCAAGAATAGAGCAGATCTCAGGAGTTTTATTTGAAGTTAGATACTGATTTTAAGATCTGACAACTATATTACGTGAAGATAGATGAGTCACTTGTTAATGTCTCAGCCCATGCAAGTTCATCAAAATTGGTTGCTATTTGCTATTCTGATAGAGGCAGAGACTGCATGGGAACAAGGTATTTTTGTGAGGCATTGGAACTGCTATATCCCTGAGAAGGTAGAGATATTTTATTTGGTTGCTAACCTGAATCCAGGTCATTAATTAGGAGACAGAGCTATGCAGGCAAACAGGAAACATTATTATGCTTTACTTTTAAGCTGGTGCAACTAATACCTGAAGGTAATAACCTGACAAATAGTTAATATTTGTTTATATCATGAGAGAAACTTCTACTCATGTTATGCAATAAATTTACTGCTAATGCCCTTCATGAGGGAGTAATGACAAAGGGTTGATCCTCCATGACTTGCCACACATGTAAACTTTTCTAATGAACTCATCTGTCTCTCAGGTATGAGTCCTTTAAACGTTGTTTTTGCTATCTAAACCTTAGACTCAGTGCATAGTAGATTTTTGTTATGGCAAACTATTTTCAATCCATTTTTAGTCACCTTTTTCTGCTACTAATAATATATAAAACATTAAGCACAACATTGAGGAAAGTCATTCTTTTAAATTGTTCTTGAAAGATTGGTATTGTATTGTTTTCCTTTGTCCTCTCCTTCACATTCCTTTGGTTACTCTATCTAAATATGCTCTTTAAAAAAAAAAACAACAAGTATAGTTGATGTGAATTTTAACTTAAAAATTTTCTTATTGAAGTATTGAAGTTGGTAAAATATTCTTAACTGTACATATAGTTGGCTTTCTGTATTCTCAAATTCAAATCCATGGATTATACCAACTGCAGCTCGAAAACAATGAAAATAAATTTCCAGAAAGTTCCAAAAATCAAAACTTAAAATTGCCACAGTTATGCAACTAATTACATAGTATTTACAGCTATTTACATAGTATTTTTTACCGTACTAGCTATTATTTAAGTAATCCAGAGGTGATTTAAAGTATGTGGGAGGATGTACATAGGTTATACACAAATACTATGGCCGTTTTATACAAAGGACTTGAGCATCCAGAGAGTGTTGGAGACTTGAGTATTCGAGGAGTTCTGGAACCAACTCCCACCCCCAACCCAGATACTCAAAGACAACTGCATTTCTTAACATTCATTAAATGTCAACGGTACCCTTAAGTATATCCCCAGCTCTTAGCACTCTCCCTGGCACACACTATGTGATCCATAAATATTTGCTGCATTTTACTGAAGCGTAATCTAAACATGGAATTAAATTCTTCTAGCAAATTTGTAAATAGACAAAAGTCAATCTCTTTTTTAAAAAATCCAAATATTTATTAAATATGTGTACTTATTTATAGCATATTTTTGGAAGTAGTCTAAGCAAATATCTCTAAACAAAAATTTAGAAACATTAACCAATTTTAGTTCTTCTACCACTTATCTTTCAATCAATGCAAATACAATACAATTTCATGACAGTCATGGTGAATGAATCTGGCCCACTTGTAGGCATACATTTACTTTAAATGAAACTTAGGAGAATGTGACTAAAGTTATTTTATTTGAATTTATTTGAAACTAGTGTGAATTCTGTTTAGTTTTAAGATCAAACATTTGGATACTCTGATTTTTCTGTCATGTACAGATGCCGTTTTTTATTTGCACATACTATTTTTTTCTCTTAGCTAAAACCAGAAATGGAAAAGGCAAAAATACCGTGAGAACAGTGGTTTTCTTGTGGTATTTCCAGCTCATTGGAAGTGGAGTATACTGGAAATCACGGGAGACAGGCCTTTCCCAGGGGGCTCTAAGTCCAGTGATGCTAATCCAAGACATTTGGTTTATTTAAAGCAGTCCTTTTAGCCTCATCTATCACTAATCTCAAGACCTTGGACAAAACCCTTCACAGTCCAAGCAATTATACACACACTCTGGCAGTCTTTTTTCTCTGTACAGAGTTATTGTCCAAAAACACACTTTCCTTTCAACAAATATGTAACCGATTTTCATAACTCTGAAAGATGGGTCTCCAAGTATGAGTTTTATTTTCATGTCCTGTGTGGAGGTTTGGACCACTTTTTCTGATAGCAGGATGGAAAGTAAACTACCTTTTAAATAATCAATTCTTTACCTTCCGCTTTCAATTTAGTTGGTATGATATGATACCACCAGCACTAACTCTAGGCCAGGACATGTAAAATAATTTGAAATACCAGGGTTTCTCAGCCACCACAATTTCAATTTTTTTTAAAAAAGTATACTTTTCTTTTGGCCAAAGAGGAAACTGAAGGGCAAAAATATGTAGATAGTAGGAAGGAAACTGAATTTGTTTCAGTAAACATATCCCAAACACTTGCTCTGTGGCAAGTGGATTCTAAAATGAACACACAAACGTAGCTGACACTTATGGATGCTGGTTGTTTTCCACATAAGGGAACACCATAACAACAACACTATAAAGTAAATACTAGAATTGACCCTATTTTGCAGAGACCACTGGGGTGCAGAGAAGTCAGTTAACCTGCTTAAAGTCACATGGGTAGAAAATGATAGCACTGAGATGAAATCTACATAGACCATTTTTAGAAACTAAGATTTTAACAATTTAGTCTCAAAATATTAACATTTTAAGGTAAAGGCAGTGCACAATATAACAGGAACAGTGGTTAAAGTACAATATAGATACAAAGTAACAATCTGAAGGGGTGAGGATAGAGGAGAAAGTCAGGGAGGCTTCAAAGAAGAAACCATATTTGGATAGAGATAGAAAGGTGGAAATGGAGTTCACCACATAGAACAGCTTGGGCAGGATGATAAAATGGAGAAATTCAAGAACAGCACATGAAATATAGATACACGAAATAGTAGGATGATGTTCTAGAACTCACAAATGATCTGATATTACTGAAAAATAAGGCACTGATGTGGCAGAAAGTCTAGAGATACAGGCAAGTGCTAATTCAAAGGGGAGCACATATAACACGCTAAGGGGCCTATATTTTACCCTGTAAATCAGTATTTCTCCAGGTTCTCTTTTATATACTCTTATAGAGATGACAAACCTAGATAGTATATTAAAAAGCAGAGACATCACTTTGCTGACAAAGGTCCATATAGTTAAAGCTATAGTTTCTCCAGTAGTCATATGGATGTGTGAGTTGGACCATAAAGAAGGCTGGGCATGAAAGAATTGATGCTTTCAAACTGTGGTGCTGGAGAAGATTCTTGACAGTCCCTTGGACAGCAAGGAGATCAAACGAGAAAGTGAAGAGGAATTAAAGAGCCTCTTGATGAAGGTGAAAGAGAGTGAAAAAGCTGGCTTAAAACTCAACATTCAAAAAATGAAGATCATGGCATCTGGTCCCATCATTTCATAGCATATAGACAGGGAAACAGGGACAGACTTTTATTTTCTTGGGCTCTAAAGTCATTGTGGATGGTGACTGCAGCCATGAAATTAAAAGACTCTAACTTCTTGAAATAAAAGCTATGACAAACCTAGACAGTATATCAAAAAGCAAAGACATTACTTTGCCTACAAAGGTCCATATAGTCAAAGCTATGGTTTTTCCAATAGTCATGTACGGATATGAGAGCTGGACAATAAAAAATGCTGAGCACCAAAAAATTTATGCTTTCGAACTGTGGTGCTGGAGAAGACTCTTGAGACTCCCTTGGACAGCAGGAAGATCAAACCAGTCCATCCTAAAGGAAATCGACTCTGAATATTCATGGGAAGGCCTGACGCTGAAGCCAAAGCTCCAATACTTTGGTCACTTGATGCGAACAGCTGACTCATTGGAAAAGACCCTGATGCTGGGAAAGATTGAAGGCAGGAGGAGAAGGGGATGATGGAGGATGAGATGGTTGGATGCCATTATTGACTCAATGGACATGAGTTTGAGCAAACTCTGGGAGATGCGAAGCCTGATGTGCTGCAGTCCATGGGGTTGCACCATTTAGCAACTGAACAATAGATAGATAGAAGCCTCCCTGGAGGCTCAGTGGTAACGAATTCACCTGCAATGCAGGAAACCTGGGTTCAATTCTTGAGATGGGAAGATCCCCTGGAGAAAGAAAAGGTCTGGAAAATCTCATGGACAGTGTTCTTGCCTGGAAAATCACATGGACAGAGGAGCCTGCTGGGCTACAGTCCCTAGGGTTGCAAAAGAGTCAGACACAAATTAGCAAATATACATAGATAAATTAGCAACAATAACATAGATAAAGAAATAAAAACTCTGAGGCTGTGGCACTGTAATCCATGTAATCCAAAGTCCTCATGTCAGAAGCCTATGGTTTTAAAATTTATGCAACTTTACTTTCTATTATATAATATAATGTGCTTCTTTTAATATGTAAATTATTGTTTTAAATTATTTCTCATTGAAGAAAATCAATGTTTTAGAATTATTTACATGCTTTATCTGTGACAAAGTCCACTGTGGTTGAGAGGTCCAGCTGAAGATGTTGGTGGGTGAGAGGAAAAGCAATGATATTATCATATTTGCCTCTCTGACAATACTAAGGGGACAGAGAAAGAAGAGGAAAATACTTCAGATCAGATTAGAATTGATGACGGCTGGCCACACCAAGGCAATGACAGTGGTGATGAAGAAAGAGGGGTGACTTTAGACACATTTGTAAGAACATATAAGCTAGTTATCAAATGGATACAAGGGGTAAAGAAGAAGAGCAGAGGCTGCCAATCAATTAATGACAGGGCAATCTCATTAACTGAGATGGAGAATTTAGGAAGGTTTTCCAACAGTTTTCAAGAATTTCATTACATGGAAGTCTTAAGGCACAGAGCCTAAATCCATGACAATTAAGAATATGCTACAGTATGCATGGAAAATGGTATAGAAGTTCCTCAAAAAACTAAAAATAGAATTATCATATTGTTCAGCTATTTCACTTCTGGGTATATACCCAAAAGAATTGAAGCAGAAACTTGAACAGATATCTGTAGACTGATGTTCATAGTAGCATTATTCCCAACAGTAAAAAGTTTGAAACAACCCAAGTGTACGTCCACAGATTAATGGATAGACAAAATATGGTACATTCATATGATGAAATATCATTCAGCTTTAAAAAGGCTTAAGACTTAAAAGGGCTTCCCGGGAATTGCTAGTGGTAAAGAATCTGCCTGCCAATGCAGGAGACTCAAGAGACACCACTTTGATCCCTGGGTAGGGAAGATACTCTGGAGTAGGAAATGGCAACTCACTCCAGTATTCTTGCCTGGGAAATTCCATGGACAGAGGAGCCTGGCAGGTTATAGTCCATGGGGCTGCAAAGAGTTGGACATGACTGAGCACACAAGACTTCAAAAGCTTTGAAATTCTCACTTCAGTTCAGTTCAGTTGCTCAGTCATGTCCGACTCTTTGAGACCCCATGAACCGCGGCACGCCAGACCTCCCTGTCCATCACCAACACCCAGAGTCCACCCAAACCCATGTCCATCGAGTCAGTGATGCCATCCAACCATCTCATCCTCTGTTGTCCCCTTCTCCTCCTGCTCTCAATCTTTCCCAGCATCAGGGTCTTTTCAAATGAGTCAGCTCTTTGTATCAGGTGGCCAAAGTATTGGAGTTTAAGCTTCAGCATCAGTCCTTCCAATGAACACTCAGGACTGATCTCCTTTAGGATGGACTGGTTGGATCTCCTTGCAGTCCAAGGGACTCTCAAGAGTCTTCTCCAACACCCCAGTTGAAAAGCATCAATTCTTCAGTGCTCAGCTTTCTTTATAGCCCAACTCTCACATCCATACATGACAACTGGAAAAACCATAGATAAAAAGTGACTGGCTTACTTCACTTTTTAAATGTCTGAGGTATGAGACTGTGATAAAATTTTTGAAAAGTTGGCTTTCCTGAAATTGTTTATTAAATGATTGACTACTTCCCTATGAGTTGATGATTCTTTATTTGACTCAATTTCATATTTATACAAGGGAATATTTCAGGATCATATCTCTGTCATTCAATCTGTATGGATGAAGAAGCTATGCAGAGGTAAGAATATTGACTTTCAGTGAAGTGGCTTGTGTTGAGGCCCAGAATTTCACTTTCTAGTTGTGTGAATTTGGGGAAATCATTTAATCTTTATTAGCCTTGGTCTTCTACATGCAAAATACAAATAACACTATTATCCACCTTATGGAATTGTTGCCAGGTCTGAAAATGGAAGCCTTGCAAACTTTCAAAGTACCTTGCATACAACTAGTGCTTAATCAATGTTAGCTATTATTATTACATTGCAACTTGGCAGTTTTATATGTATATTACAAATCTGTCTTGACTCAAATACTTATATTTGGGTCCCACAATTTTCAAGTTGTTCATTATAGGGATGTATCAAGGCAGAAACAGGATAACTATAGCTTGCAGACCTCTTTTGCATCCATTATTGACCTCCTTTCCATCTACACAAAAACGCTACAAGATATTTTTTCTCTCCCCTATGGAGATGTGGAAACTCTAAAAACTCACACAAACGTTAAGTCCAAGACCATGGACTTCAGCTACAAATCATCTGACATCCAAATTCAGTGCTTTTTTTCTGATTTATCATGCTTCTTTTGGGAACAGAATCTCTTGTATTATACAGCTAAGTAAACTGTGAACATAGTCTTTTTATTGACGAAAGTGTTTCACTATGAAAAGAATCCTTCTGAGGCTTCTAGGGTAGTCCACATGTCCATGGGTGAAATAACCCTAACTCCTAAAGTGTGAACAGGAAAGATTAAAGAGACCACTAGTATAATGTATATAACAGCAGGTGCTTCATTTATCCCCGTATAAAATTTCAGGAGGATTAAGGAGCCTTACTGTGAAAGTGGTGTCAAAACTAATTATAATACCTGACTCAAGACAGACATTCTTCAGACTTCTTTCTATCTGTGGGAGCTTTCTTGGCAGCCTGCTCTCATCACAAAAAGGTGTTGGAAGAGGGAGATTTTTCTCTGAGAAGCCAAGTTCTACTGAAGTTTCCAGAAGGGAGGAAAGTGTGTTTACAGCTTTTCTTGGTTATTAAGAAGTAACTGGAACTTCTTGCTGAATGTAAATTGGCCCCTTCTACTTTTCCGTTCTGGTTTGTCATGGTAACTTAATTTTTTTTACTATAAATTAAATCTTTCAACCGAATCACATATGATACATTATTTTGCATGCTTAAATGACTATTAATCATTTAGAATTTCAATTACATGAAAACTGCTATTTCTTGCCTTTATTACCCATAATTAGCCATTCCTCCCCCAATTTTTTTTTCATATTTTCAACTTACTGAGGAAATTCAATCAAGTTTAAAGTATCATACTGAAAATAAAAGTTTAAGTCAACATCTGTAAAATCATAAATTCTCTTTGGAAGCTATGGCATGCAGCTTAGAAATATGTTTCCATTTATTATGCAGAATTCTAAAAACCAGAATGAATTTCAATTTAGCTCTCAAAGAAACCTAATTTACAGAGAAAGATTAGCTAAATCATCATACAAAAATAAATTTAAAGTGTCTGCAGCTGGATTAAACTGCAAAGCTGTCATTTCTTATCTTGCCACAGAATATATTGATTTACACAGCCATATAATTTGTTTACTATAGTGGACAATTGGTTTTGTTTTGTTTTGGTTTTGCTTCCCAGCTTGCATTAATTTTCTTTTGGTACCTATTGGTACTCTATGATTTTCTGAAGAAGTGCCTCCTCTATTCCATGTGTTTCTCTCAGAATGAACTCCATCTTTGACTCCAGGGATGAGCATGTTATTCAAGCCTAGTTAGTCAGAGAATCTTATTCTCCTTGGCCACAGTTATTACTTCAAGAATGGTATGTGGCCCAATCAGAGCAGAATGGCATTCAATCAGAACAGTCCCAGTTCTGCTGGGACTTCAGGGAGAGAAAGCTACTTTTTCCCACTGGGCTTGCGGAATGTAGATCTTGACCTGTAGTCAGACATGTTTGTCAGCAGGAGCAGCCTGAGTGAAACCACCATGTGAGAGAGCAGAGTTGAGGACCAGAAAGTCGCTGGGTTTTGTTGACCTCGCTTTCAGCCTTGGATCAAGTTGGTATGCAAACCAGCCCTACTCCTAGAAATTCACCTTTTTACTTAAATACACTTACTGAGTTATTGCAAAGATCTTACAGTATAAAAGATAGTATAAAAAAAGATAGTATGGTATAAATTGGCAAATATAAATGGTGTAATAAAGATTAGATCAAAACAAGGTGCTAAGAGGAAATTAAGATTACTGTGGATGAATCAGACAAGAAATTCAGGAGGAGGAGATACATTCTAGTTGATCCTAAATAAAGAACAGAAAGTAGTGATTATTTGAGAGGAAGAGGGTGGTGAACAGAAAAGGGATACAGATGAATGGTCTTGAATAAGAAAATAGTGCAAAATTCTAGAGAACAAAATAATGATTTCAAGTAACATTCAGTATGATGGATCAAAAGTTTAATAAGTGGAGAAATAGTTTTCAAGTCATGAGACACCTAGCTGGCAGCATAAGCAGGAGCTAGATGAAGGAGATCCTTATACATCATGTTTTTAAACAGAAGTCTTCTGTTTTAGAAATCTCACTTATAGCTGTGTAGAGAAATAGTTTGAGACGCAACAAAACCAAAAGTAATAAAACTTAGAAGAGGAGAGATGATGGCCATATGGTCTGACGTAGTAACTTTATAAATGAAGAAAATCAGATAGATTTCAAAGAGGTTTCGGGTGGACGAAAAATCAAGTCATCTCATTGACTGGGTGTGGAAGAAACCCAGGATATATTAGAAGTGATTAAAATAAGAGAAGGAGGTTTGGTAGTTGAATTCTCCTCCCATACTAAGGTTCAGCTCTCTGTGAAAAACTGTTTCTTCTTTTGTGACTGTTTATAGTAAACGACTGGAGAAGGAAATGGCAACCCACTCCAGTACTCTTGCCTGGAAAATTCCACGGATGGGGGAGTCTGGTAGGCTACAGTCCATGGGGTCACAGAAAGTCATACACAACTAAGTGACTTCACTTTCTTGCTTTCTATAGTTCCTTTTGGAGAAGGAAATGGCAACCCACTCAAGTGTTCTTGCCTGGAGAATCCCATGGACAGAGAGGCCTGGTGGGCTACAGTCTATGGGGTTGCACAAAGTCAGACACGATTAAGCAACTAACACACACATAGTAAATGATATTACCAGCCACCCAACTGTTCAAGCCTCATCCCATTACTTATCTTTTTGGATTTCTGAGTGCATATATAACTATTTCTCGGTAGTCATTGTTGGGGAAATAAAACAATCCTGACCATAAAACTCCTCTCTGTACCAATATATTGAGAGAGAGATAAAGAAAGAAAGAAAAGAGAAAAGAGAAAGAGAACACAATTTAATATTGGAAAATTATTAGCAGATTTATTTGCATTTAGTGAAAGTCACTCAGTTGTGTCCGATTCTTTGCGACCCCGTGGCCTATACAACCCATGGAATTCTCTAGACCAGGATACTGGAGTGGGTAGCTATTTCCTTCTCCAGGAAACGGCTTATGTGCATTTAAGTTCAGATGAAAGTGACCTACAAGGTACAAAGAGAATTTCACACAAATATACACAATAGAGCAGAAAAAGAACAAGAAACTTCTCTTATTGCCTCAAGGGAAAAATGATGGTACCTGTGATAGCTACCTCCTGAAAGAAACTGTGTTCATTTTTGAGATACGTGTTTACAGTTCCAAAGGTCAGAAGGTCTGTGACTTTACACTACAAAATCAACAGGTGAGGTCTCTTCTTAGGCCTATTATTAGGCCTGTTTTTAAGGAGATACCTTAAAAATGGAAGGGTAGGGAGGCAACCACTTTCGTTTTATTAACAAAGAAAACTTCATCATTTAGCTCTGTGTCACCAAAATCTCTCTGTTACATCCCAGCTGGTTCAGTCTCCTTCTTTTTTTTCCCCTGAATTTAGTATCTGTGATTAACTTTGATACTTCATAACCCACATTTCAGGGTAAAAGACATATGAGACTGTAAGTCCTTGACAGGTTCAGAGACTAACAAGGTCCCACTCAAGTGGTTGGCTGACTTAGTAATAATTATTGGAGATCCTATCATGTTTGCTAATTGGGTAACTCCATGTGTTCAAATGTGTTTCCAATCGTGAGACAACACTCAGGTAACCCAGGCAAAGGATGCTTGTTTCCCTATCTTCTCATCTCTTGTCTCCTAGTGTCTTAATAAAGTGCTTTGATGGCCACATCCCAGGAAGATGAAAAATAGGATGAGATTGAGGAAGGCTTATGTTGTTCTCCTCTGGTTTATTTTACAAGTACCTTATAAGAATGTGTATCAGAAAGAAATGTAGAGAGGAATGCATGCTACTCAGGTACACCGAAATTCTTCCTCAAGTCAATAAACTTTCTCAAAGTACAGTGAAATAAGGTGGTGTCAGTGATCTGCCACCTCCAGTGTAGACTGCCCCTGGGTTCTACCTGACATCTCCTCTATTGCGAATCCTAAGGGGGATTTTGGCTGTTTTGCAGAAATTTCTCTGCACGGTACTGTGGTGAGAAGCTGAGTAGCAAAAGCTGCTCTCCCTTTGGGATATTATGCTCGGGTGAATAGCCCCTGGTTGGTTCTTAAAAGGGAAAAATATCCTGGCATTTGGGAATTGGCTGAGGTGGTCTGCAGTAATGCGTTTACAGGAAAGGATTTTACTGATGATGTCATAGGGAGAGTGAGGAAAGGATTTTATGACATGACATAAATGTCTTCCTAAGGTATCTCTTTAAGCATCTTGCTCTTTCTCCAAAGTCTTTTGGTCATTTTTCTCCTTGCCTCTTCTTCCATTTCTCTTACCTTCTCTTCCCCACCTTTCTCTCAACAATCCACTTCAGCTTTCATTGCTTTTCCTCTGGATCCCTCTATCCTTTCCTTTTCAATTCTATTCACTCTTCTTTTGTCTTCTTCAAAATATATTCTCAACAGACATGGTGCTGAGTACCATGAAGGATCAACCTTTCTTAGTGGGCTAAAATGAAAGAATTGCCTAAACCTATGATTTAATATGGCTTCTCTGGGGGCTCAGGGGTAAAGAATCCACCTGCAATGCAGGAGACACAGGTTTGATCCCTGGGTCAGGAAGATTCCCTAAAGAAGGAAATGGCTATCCACTCCAGTATTCTTACCTGGGAAATCCCATGGACAGAGGAGCTTGGTGGCCTACAGTCCATGGGGTCACAAAAGAGTTGGACACGACTTAGCGACTAAACAAAAACAACAGATGATTTAATACACAGATTTTCCTATCACTTTAAAAGTGAGCTGTTCTTGAATCTTAGAGAAGCCAGATGAAAGTATTTCTGTCTTGTATTATGGAATTGACAGGCCCAGTAAAAAACTTTATAATCTCTCACTGGCTTTGTTAGACGGGGAACTGATCATGAAGTGATATGCTGACCATCTGCAACTAGCAACTTTCTCAGAGACCGGAATTACCATTGTTAAAATGAAAAAACAATATATCCAGAAGGTTAAGAAATTATTATTGTCTTAAGTATTTCAGAATATATATATTATATACATACATATGCAAAAACTCTACATATAATCATTTAGGCTTTAGCCTTGATGAGGAATGTAGTGATGAAAAGTGAATTGCTTATTTTTTGAACACTAATACTTGTTAATGTAGTAGTCTCCTTTATACAAATACAGCAAAACTTTCTCCTATAAAGATTTTTGCTATTTATCAGGTATTAATCAGGCAGTAGAAGGTATCTATCAATCATAGACTGTCCTGAGTTTGATTTTCAACTTGACTTTTATCTCCAAGGCTCAGTCATCTTATCTTTAAACTGGGGGAAATAATCTTCACAGGGCTGCTTACAGGACTGAATTTGTGATATACAATACATAGTAGACACTCATGAACATTAATTTCATTTCTTTCTCGACCTTGATTTGCATTGTTTGAAAAAAAAGTAGGCATTTGTTGTTTTTTTTCACCAAAATCAATGTAAATGTAATATAAAGGAAAACTTATCTCATTAGTTGTTGAAATATTTATGCTATCTAACTTCTGATGTATAGAGTTTCAGCTGTTAATATTGGAGGAGGTGATATTTTCTTCATAGTTAAACTTTTCTCCATGAAAATTTGGGATCGTTTTAACTTTATTTCAACTATTCAGCCTAAAATAATACTATTTGTTAATCTTGTTAACTCAAATTTATTTTATAGCTGTTTACTTAGAGTGGATTTCATTTATAAACTTGCAAGATGTCAAAGAAATAAGGTAACTTTTGCCAATGTTCTGGATTCATATTTCGAGTCTCTTTGAAACTAAATAAGTCTGTGTATTTCTTTTCTTTTTGAATACACCTGTAAGCTGAAAGTCTGATGATTAGCTATTTATCATTGCAGTTTGGAATGCTGATTGTTTTGTTAATTAAAAGCAGATGGTAGAAGGTGGAGAAAGAACGTGCAGCAGCTGATTAGTGGAGCAAATGAATTTGAAGATATTTAACTTCCAGATAATAGATGGGTCAAACACAGTTTATACTTTACTGTGTGTACTTTTAGAGTAATTCCCTGCACAATGTTTGATAATATATCAAGAAGTAGGTGTTTGTTCCTCATCTTCTTTTGCTCTATGTCTCATGACAGAATGCTCACTTTCCTTGTACAGCCTATATACAAACACATTAACTTCAGCTCAACTTGGTTACTTGGGTCACCAGTGGCTTCTTGATAAGGATTTGCTTTGCTGGGGGATAGCTTGAGGCTAAGAATTATGTTGCTCTGATTTTTCTTTATGGAATTTGCTACTGGTTTTCAAAGCCAGCATCCAACAAAGTTCAGCCACCCTACAAAGTTTATCTGTCAGCCTGAAACTTTTCATTTTGCTGCTGGAAAAAAAAAAAAAAGACCTTCATTAGGTAAAATTAAGTTTCTCAGCAAGTTAGACATGTTTTAAACATGTTCATGAGCTGACCTCCATTCTCTCTTAGATTAATGTTAATTAAATTCTAATTTCCACTCCCCTGGAATTGTGAAATCAATTTGAAAGGTGTGGGTAACTTCCCTAATTTCAGCAAACTTGTGTAAGAAATTACTGGCCATAAAGGCTAAAGGATCCAGATATAAATGTAAATTCACTAAAGCACTGAAAATTCATGTTCCATGAAGGAAAGTCACCAACCTGGTTTATTTTTCATCATTTTCAGTCATTTTCTGAGAAGTGTCTGCTGAAGTGGAAAAAGTGGGAGAATCAAAAAATATGCTTCCAAGGGAAATAAAATTCTTATCCTTCTCTGGGTAATCATCCTTTATTTCAAGAATTTTATTAGCCTTTTGAGAATAGTTCTACTTTTCTCTTTGTCTATTTCTGCCTTGATAGAGAACCTAGTGCATGGTATCAATTATATTGTTTCTCATTAAAGACCAATCTGTATGGGTTGAATTGTGCTCCCCTCCCCCCAAAAGAGATATGCTGAAGTCCTAACCACCAATACCTCAGAATATGATGTTATTTGGAAATAGGATCTTTGCAGCTTTAACAAAAACGAAGTGATTAAGGTGTGCTCTAATCCAATATAACTTATGTCTTTACAAAACAGAAATCTGGATGAATATACACAAAGAAGGAAGCTTATATGAAGGCAATTATATGATGGCAAAGATGGGACAGATGAAACTGCAAGCCAAGTAATACTAAAGAACTGCCTACCACCAGCAACTAGGAAGAGGCAAGTAAGGATTCTACCCAGAGTCTCAGATGGAGCATAGCTCTGCTGACACATGGATTTTGGACTTCCAGCCTGTAGATTTGCAAAATAATACATTTCTGCTTGTTTTAAGCCACCTCGTTTGTGATACTTTGTTACAGTCAGTCAGTGTTAGTCGCTCAGCTGTGTCCAACTCTTTGTAACCCCATGGACTGTAGCCTGCCAGGTTCCTCTGTCCATGGATTCTCCAGGCAAGAATACTGGAGTGGGTTGCCATTTCCTTCTCTCGGGGGATATTCCCAACCCATGGATCGGATCAGGTCTCCCGCATTGTGGGCAGATTCTTTAACGTCTGAGCCACCAGGGAAGCCCTACTTTATTTTAGTAACCCTAGCCAAATAATATACAATCTACTACCTGTCACGAAAGTTTTTCCTTGAGAAAGACATCTGGAAGAATGGGTTAATAATAGAGAATGTAATACTCTGCTTATTAATATATAGCCCTTCAATACATTTTTAGATGTTTTTAAATGTGAAATTTGTTATTAATACCAAAGTTACACATGTTCACTACAGAAAATGTTCAAAATAGTGATAGGTGGTCTGAATGGGTCCTTCCTTACCCTGTAGTGTTTTCTCCATAGAGCAGCTAGGATAAACTAATTAAAATATTGATCTTGCCTCTTCTCTCATTAAAACCCTTCAATGACTTTTTCATCTCACTCAGAGCAAATCTATAGAATTTGTGACTTATAATCCATATAAATCATTACAGTAATTATTCTCAGTAAACAGGGAGCATTTGAAAACTGCTGTTGTCTGAGTTCCTTCTTAAATTCAAACAGATATCTGAGGGTGTGGACTGGGCATGGGTATTTTCAAAGTCTCTCTTGGTGATTCTAAAATAAAATAAAGAACCACTACCTGTCACAGTTTCTCCTACCCACTCCTGCTGCTGCTGCTGCTAAGTCGCTTCAGTAGTGTCAGTCTCTGTGCAGCCCCACAGATGGCAGCCCACCACGCTCCGCCGTCCCTGGGGTTCTCCAGGCAAGAACACTGGAGTGGGTTGCCATTTCCTTCTCCAGTCCTACCCACTTCTAAAACCTCTACTGTTTCTCCTGTTATTTCTTCGACCTCATGTCCTACTACCTTCATTCTGGCTATACTGGCCTCCTTGCTGTACCTTATAATCCTCAAGCACGCTCTCACTTGCTCTTTGTTCTGTCGCTGCACCATCAGGTATTCATTTACATGACTGGCTTCCTCACTTCGTTCAGGTCTTTACTCAAAGGAAACTTTACCAGTGAAGCCTTTTCTGACCCCTTTAAAAAATACTCTCCACATTCCATCCCCTACTCCTGCCCTGGTGTTCCTTTCCCCCTTTCCCTTCTTTACTTTTCTTCATATAATTTACTAACTTCTGACACATTATGCACTTGCTTATTTTTTGTTTGTCACACCCAATTTGAAAAAATGCTCCTTGAGGGCAAGAATTTTGTGTTGTTCATTCTCTAGCATGAATGACAAACAGTAGGCACTCAATATATTATGATAGGGTTGGTAAACATACAAAGATGTGAATGAAATCATGTCCTAATGGATTCATGTGAGTTCCTTCTCAGCTCTGGAGTTAACTGAGCCTATGAGGACTGTATTAATCATTTTATTATAATAAAATAACACAAGAGAAATTCATAAATGTTTTGAGCTATGCTTGGTATCCTGACATTTCTACGTCTACTTTCCAGTCATTTTTCTTTCTTGATATTTTAAAGCTCTGCTTTTTCCTCCTACTTTTAAAACTCTGGATCAGTGTTATCCAAATCCTTTACTCATATCTTGAATATTGGTGTTGGCTCTGTTCTCGTTACACCCACCCCCTGCATGTTCTTTTCCACTCCCAGTGGCTTTAGTGTTCTCACTCTGGGTGCCCTTTACAATATCTGAAGAGCTTTAAGAAATACCAATGAATAGTTCCCACTGTAAACCAACTGAATAAAAATCTCGGAATTGAGTCTCAGGCATTGATTTAAAAAATCCCTTGGGTAATTTTAATGGCTAACTCAAATTCAGAATCAGAGATAGATGCTGAAAACTCAGATCACAGTTTGAACTTTTCCTGATTTGGGGGAATACATACATTATATAAATAAGATGTAAGGAAGCAAGATAGATGATGGATTGTGGAAATGAAAATCAACCAGGGAGAGACTAGAGGGAAGGAAAAAAATCAGCTATTGTAATACTCTAGGCAAGCAATGAGAACCTGAATTTAGGACATTGGCACTGGGAGTGTAAAGATAGATTAGACACACATTAGGGAGGATGTATCAGTTATCTATTGTTGAATAAGACTACCTCCAAATTTAATGAGGTAAAAGACAAACAATTACTGATTTTGCTTAAATTATGCAATTTGGCTAGACCTCAGTGGGAATGGCCTGTCTGATCCATGGCTGGCATCAGCCAGATGCCCTCAAAGAGATCTGAAGGATCTACTTTTAAGATGGGTTACTCACATGTCTGTGTCAGATAGGTGTTGACTGTCACTCTGAAGCTTAGCAAGGGCTGAGGCTGAGGGCGTTTGTAAAAAAAAAAAAAATAGTTTTTTTAGTTTCACAAATCTCATGAGGACCCGGTGGGGTATACATTTGGGAAGATGCCCCAAAACGGGCTCTGAAGGCTCCTCTCAGGGTAAGCCAGCTCTGAGCTGCCTGCTTCTTGGGTCCAAGCCCTAGGCCCAAAAGGTTCTGCATCCTGACCTTGGGCAGAAGGGTCATCGATCAGTGCGCTGCAGAGTGACAGCGACAGCTAGGCAGACAGGTCCGGTTCTCGTAGCCTGGTTGGGGCACAGCCTGTCCTCCGGTCCCACTTCCAGCAGTGCCGGCTTTGCCTGTGCTTCAGCGCTGGCGCTTGAGGGTACGAATGGCAGTGGCGGGGTCTTGATGGAGTCCTGGAATGTTTCCTGTTGACCTGTTTGTGGCTGTGTGTGCAGCGAGGCCGCGGGAGAGATCTGCTGGGAGAGCGAGGGCTTTCTGGGTAAGGGTGAGGCCTGCATCTCCAGGATGACTTCTGGCTTCTCCTCAGACTCATGCCAGGGCCAGTGACTGAGGTTGGACGGTCTTGCTGCGCTGACTCTGTCTCTGCCTTACGAACAAGTGAACAAGCGCAGCTCCCTTGCCTCCTCTGTCAAGATTATCAAGTAAAACTGGTGGTGCTCCTTCTGAAGCAGCTTCCGCGCCTCCTTGAGGAATAGCTGGGGTCTCGGTGACTGCCTTCGTCCGCCGCTCTTTCCGCGTGTGGAAGCCCGTTAGGTGCTTCCAGCAGGTGTTCCCGTGGCTTCTCGCGGTAACTAGCCGCGACCTCGTCCCGCGGCCATTTTGCTTCTTGCCCTCGTGACCCCTGGCGGTGAAGGAGGTGCTGTATGGCTCCGGCTCGTCTCAGGCACCTGTAGGGTCGAGAACCAGAGAGCTTTGATTCCCCTTAAAATGAGTCTATCCGCGGGTTGCTTGGGCTTGCTTCCGTCACAGAGGCTGACTTCCAGTAGCATGCAGAGCAAGAGAACAAAAGGGGACATGGATTGCCTTTCGTGACTGAGCTTTGTATGTGACAGGGCGTCACCTGTTCCAAAGGCCAACTTCCATTGAAGAAGGGACTCCACACTCCGGGTCTTGATGGAGAGACAAGCTAGTTTGTAGAAGGAATACGGGGATAGGAAATAGTGCGATAGCCATTTTAGCGAACAACAATCCTGCACAATCTTGGGGACTAATTGGAAGGGAACAGTGGAAGAAAGTGAAAAAAGAAGAAGTCATTTACACAAAAGCAACCATGAAGGTATGCTTATTTGGATTATTATGAAAAATAATATTAGCTACAGATGAGGGGAAATAGTTTGTGATATACAGCGTGGAGAGTAATTGCTTCGTTTGGTTTTTTGAGAAGTTAAACATGGGCAGTTCTTATGAAGGGGAATAGTAGTTTTCTAAAAGCTTTTGGAGACTGATACTTAGGCTGTTTTTACACATACATACTGTTAAATTTTTTTGTAAGCTTTATTCATTTTTGGTTTTGCTCGGTCTTCATTGCTGCCGACTGGGGTGGAGGTTACTCTCTAGTTGTGCTTGAGCTTCTCATTGCAGTCGCTTCTCGTTGTGGAGCACTGGCTCTACCAAGGGCTCAGTGGTTGTGGCACACAGGCTTAGTCCTTCCATGGAATGTGGGATAGTCTTGGATCAGGGATCCAGCCCATGTTTCCTGCATTGACAGGTGGATTTTTTCCCATTCTGTTAAATTATTTGAATATACACTTCACCTCAAACAACTGGTAAGGTTAGTGAAAAAACCAAACCAATTACTGTAACTTGTCTTTTCTTTTAAAAATGAAAAGATCATAACTTTTTCTCTCTTTCTTTCTTATTTCTTTTCTTTTTAAAAATAAAAATAGAAAGCCACTCCTTCTAACTCACTATTATTATTTTAAGGGATTAACACAGAGAATTTCCTGAGTTAACTGTAATCTGTCTTCAATTATAATGCTTCCCTGGTTGATAATACAAAGTGGGCCCAGTGGAATCACATCTTTGTCTTAGGTAAATTTGCTGTTGGTTAGAAGTGGCAGCTAGAATCATTTTGAAAAATGACCTTCCCATGGTAGTCCCAGGGTCGACTGCAATAAATATTATGTGATGACAATAACTGTGACGAGTGGTATCAAAGAGAACATAGAACAGTGTTTTGGGTTCCTTTTGGCTCTTTTATTCCTGTTGGCAAATACTACAAAAGAAAGGTCCATGCTCAGCTCTACCTTGTCCATTTGAGTTTTTGGTTCATGTATTAAAGCAGAAGAATGAAGTAAAAGGGGATTGAGAAATCTTTTTTAGTGGTTTCATTGAAAAGCAAGTGTACCACACACTTTGGTTTCCTTTTTTTCCCCTGGAATGAACTACTCAAACTTCTGCCTAGGTTTGTTGTTTTGCCAGAGTTCAAACTTTGTAAATCATGTGAAAAGAGCATAATGTAACAGATATTTTAATATCAGGAAAACGGGTGTGTGGCAAAGCATATTAATGGACTTAGCAGCGATTTATTCAATGTCTTTTATGTGCAAGACACAGTGCTAAATGAAATTAGAATCTTGTTCTGATTTAGCTTAGCTTTGAATTCAAGAGTTGATTTTTGTAACTATCTTTTTCATTAGTCCAGTATTTCACTTTTACTCAGCCAAGTTTACAGATCAGCACATTGTTTACAGTTGGACTCATGTAGTGGCAGATTTTTATTGCTGCTTTCTCTTTTCTCAGTCTTTTCATTGACTATCTGAATACATATAAAATCAACACCATTGGCTTTGAAGACATTTATTATAACAATGCATTTGTGAGAAGAAATTTTATGGGACCCATGGCTTACAAACTCCTTGAACTATTTACTCCAGATGATTGGATCCTAATCCTTGCAGGGTGGGACATGTCCTAATGCTTACAGGGTAGGATGAGAGAAGATTTAAACTTATCAGTCACAACTGGAGTGCACTGCTCCCTCTCAGTGATTATGATCCTCATGTTTATTATTTTTGGTCCTTGATCTACCCAGCATAAAGTTAAAAGTGTACTTATGTGGTAGGTAGTTCTCTTGAAGGAATGACATTCTAACTACTATAACTTTAAAGGTATATTTTCTAAGTTACTAAACTTAAGTGAGTGTGTATATGTGATCTGTCTGTTTTATTCAGATAAATGTACCAATCAATATTTAGTAAAGAAAAAGTTGAGAATACATCTCTTAAAAAAAACAATTTTTCTTAGGTAGTATTCTTATGTTTTGGAAGAGGGCTTAGAATAGTAACATAAATTTTTGACAGAGGAATGAACCTTCTGCATGCTACACACTGGATAGTTATTGGAGAATTAAAGATGACCAAGATTTGTCTCATACCCTTGGGGAAGTTGCTGTGGGAGTGAAGAACTTGATTCAGATGTAAAGGAGGATAATTCACCGCCATATATGCTATGGTATTTGCATCTGGGAAGGGTACGGGGGAGGTATCTTGGAGAAGCAGATACTTGAATTGACTCTTAAAGCGTGACTAGGAGTTTTCCAGGCAGGAAGAGCAGGGCTTTGTGTTCTAGGTGAAGAATCACGTGGAAAAGACACCAAGCAATGAAAAGACACAAGTGCAATTGAAAAGCCAAACCCTAAGGACTTTTAAGAGAATGCTGCACAGGACAGATGAAGGCAGCCCAGAGAACTTGGATGGTGTGAAACTTGGGGTAGAGACTGGCAAGGCTTGAGAGTTATTAAGAGCTCTTGAAAAATAAAGAGGGACAGAATAATTGGCTCTTCAACAGTAACAGCAACAGCATTTGTAAGTCAGACTAGGCAAGAGGAACCTAATATAAATTCAGAAGTATTTCCCCTTGCCTAAAAGCCCTTGCTTTGTGGGGTTTCCACCTACTTTTATAAGCTCATCTGCCACTCTCCTCCTTATTTACTATGAATTTCTTTTGCTTTTCACACATACTAAGCCTAATCTCACCCAAAGAATTTCACTCTAGGTCAGTGGTTCTCAATCAGGGGTGATTTTACCCTCCAGAAGACTGTCTGAAGTATCTTGAGACATTTTGGCAGTAAGGACTTGAGGAGGGCTGTTGGCATCCTAAAATACTGCTAAACATCCTACAATGCACAGGATGATCCCCCATAATAAAGAATTATCGGTCCCAAAGTGTTAGTAGTGCCAAAGTTGAGAAACTTCTAGGCGTCCCCTTGGCATCAGGACTCTTCACTTTGTCACATCCCTGTTTTATTTTCTTTAAGCAAATTATCACGACCCAGTGAATTCTTGTTTATTTGTTTCAATTATTGTGTAGATCCTCTATCAGGACAAAAGACAGGGGCCTGTAGTATATCCCTAGCTACCAGAACAGTGCCTGGCATACTGTGGGTCTCAATGCTTATTTGTTAAACAAATAGATGAGAGGGTTGCATTCCTGGTTCTAGCCCTTACCAGCTCTGTGACTTTGGCAGGTTACTTAAATTTTCTAATATTCTTACATGTAAAATGAATTTTTAAAATATTAAGGATTCAAAGTGTTTTGAGAAATAGCAAGATAATATAAAATACCTCACATAAAGCAGGTAGGTGCTTAGTTAATATTAATACCCTGCAGTATTTGATAATGAAGCAATTATATAATATTGTAACATATTATACAACATTGTAACATCATAACAAATTATAACTAATTAGGCAGAAGATATTTTACTTCAAGCTTCATTTCCTATAAAGAAAGAGAAATTAAGTATTTAAAGGTATGGACTGGTATCAGATTCCCTGGATTCAGATCCCATCTACAAAATTTACTGCCTGTAGGACCTTGAGCATTTGATGTAACCTTTCTGTGCTTCACTTTTTTCATCTGAAAGCTAGGCTATTAACAGTGCAACTATCTCTCACAGGAATTTTAGTTTGGGCTCTCCCAAAATACTGAGTCTGAGAAGAAGGATTATGTGTGGATGGTTTAGTTTGGAAAGTAATTCTCAGGCTTCATTAGATCTCTAGAATCAGGGAGTGGAAGGAATAAAGCAGATTGGTCCAAGGGATCATGAATGAGCATTTTGAAGATGATCTGAGATTCTAATGGGCCCTCCTTGTGAAGCAGAAAAAAATAGTTCAGGGTCATCTCCCTGAGAAAGGGGGTTTATCTGTTAGCTCCCTGGTACCATTAGTCAGCGGTTGTTGCCGTAGGGGGTGTACCTCCATGAACTTCCAAGTTTGTGCAGGCATCAGTGTGACTAAGAGAGATACCCCTGGCATCCCACTCAGTAGAGGCACAGAGCACTGGTAAAAAGCAAGAGACAAGTAATGTGGCTGAGGGGAGGCCAGAGTGGAAAAGTGGGCTGAGAGGACAAAAGTGAAGAACATAAAAATATCTAGGACATCTGGCTGTTTGAGCATTAAAAGATAAGAATAGCATTTATAATACTGTCCACACAAGGTATTGGTATTTTATAAGTATTATATTAACATTTTTATGATTATTATTTTATATTAAAGTTCTATTGACCTCCTCTTAGGGGTTGATTATGGTATTACTTGGTAGAAAGAACACCAGATTGAGAATCAGGAAATTTTGATCCTGTCAGGTCCACTTGATAAATCAGTTCTTTAATGTTTTTCAAATATGCTTTGGGTTCCTGCAAAGTGCAAAGTGCTGAACTTTTGCATTAGACTATACAAAAGCACAAGCTGGAATCAAGATTGCCAGGAGAAATATCAGTCACCTCAGATATGCAGATGACACCACCTTTATGGCAGAAAGTGAAGAGGAACTAAAAAGCCTCTTGATGAAAGTGAAAGTGGAGAGCAAAAAAGTTGGCTTAAAGCTCAACATTCAGAAAACAAAGATCATGGCATCTGGTCCCATCACTTCATGGGAAATAGATAGGGAAACAGTGGAAGCAGTGTCAGACTTTATTTTTTGGGGCTACAAAATCACTGCATTTGGTGATTGCAGCCATGAAATTAAAAGACGCTTACTCTTTGGAAGGAAAATTATGGCCAACCTAGATAGCATATTGAAAAGCAGAGACATTACTTTGCCAACAAAGGTCTGTCTAGTCAAGACTATGGTTTTTCCAGTTGTCATCTATGGATGTGAGAGTTGGACTGTGAAGAAAGCTGAGCGCCAAAGGATTGATGCTTTTGAACTGTGGTATTGGAGAAGACTCTTGAAAGTCCCTTGGACTGCAAGGAGATCCAACCAGTCCATCCTAAATGAGATCAGTCTTGGGTGTTCATTGGAAGGACTGATGCTGAAGCTGAAACTTCAATACTTTGGCCACCTCATGCGAAGAGTTGACTCATTGAAAAAGACTCTGATGGTGGGAGGGATTGGGGGCTGGAGGAGAAGGGCATGACAGAGGATGAGATGGCTGGATGGCATCACCGACTCGATGGACATGAGTTTGCATGAACTCCGGGAGTTGTTGATGTACAGGGAGGCCTGGTGTGCTGTGATTCATGGGGTCACAAAGAGTCACACATGACTGAGCGACTGAACTGAACAGATACAAAATGATTAGCCATGGTCAGCCCTTGAGGAACTTGAAATCTGTCAGTGGAGTTAAGTATGCATACAGCTGAAACACCAAGTCAGAAAATAATATTACATTCGCTAAATGCATAGCCCTCTTCCCACCTTGAATTTCATATTTCTGAAATCAAGTGTTTTAATAGTTGATATCTTAATTGGATAAAATAAGGTAAATTTTGCTAGAGATTTCCCAACAAAATTCCATGGGAATGAAAAGAAGGAGGTGATTATTTTTAACTGGGGAGCTTAGGAGGCTGAGGAAAGATATAGAAAGTGACAAATAGTAGGTATGTAGGTATGTCAGCGTTAGAAAGTGCCTTCTTTTTCTTTCTAAAATAAGATGCTTAGGCTAAACTAGGATTTCCTCTGTTATGTAATCTGAAATCTTAGTGATAGGTCTGAAAGCTTGTTGCACCTGCCGTAGTCACTATCCACATGTTCCTCATGAAGAGGAGGGCTTTCCTGGTGGTTCAGACAGTAAAGAATCTGTCTGCAATGTGGGAGACCTGGTTTTGATTCCAGGGTTGGGAAGATCCCCTGGAGAAGGGAGTGGCGACCCACTTTAGTACTCTTGCCTGGGAAATCCCATGGACTGAGGAGCCTTGCAGGCTACAGTCCATGAGGCTTTAAAGAGTTGGACAGGACTGAGAAGTAACAGTTTCACTTTCACTTTCATGAAGAGATTTTATCTGGACTTCCAGTAACAAAGAGAGTTATTTGGGTGTGGGACTCCTATGGGGCTTCTGGGTACTCCCAGGGACTGTTATTATCAGGCTGTGGCATACCTGCCAGTATCTGCCATCTTCATGAGACTCTGAACTCTGTGGGACAGGGACTTGTGTCTGTTGGGTGCAGAGTTTTGCCTACTCCCCCATAACTTGCTTGGATATCAGTAAACCCTCACTGGCATTAGTTGAATGAATGTCAAAGGTATTAAGTCTCTTACCAAAACCTACTAATACTTGCTTGGATGTCCAGGTAAACATAAGAAAGTGAAGTTGCTCAGTCGTGTCCGACTCTTTGCGACCCCATGGACTGCAGCCTACCAGGCTCCTGTGTCCATGGGATTCTCCAGGCAAGAATACTGGAGTGGGTTGCCATTTCCTTCTCCAGGGGATCTTCCTGACCCAGGGATCGAATCCAGGTCTCTTGCATTGTAGGCAGACACTTTGCCATCTTAACCACCAGGGAAGTCTCAGGTAAACATGAGCACTAGGTAAACTTAGGAAAATGGAAAGGTAAGTAGATATTTTTGCTACTGCTGTTCGGAGTCTCTAAAACTATATGATATAATACTTTTTTTTTTCCTTTAAGAAACTATTTTCGTTGGTGGTGTTTTACTTGTGACTTACAAGTTCCAAATGGAGCCCCCCCCCCCCTTTTCTTTTCTTGGAAAGAAAGACTCTGGTTAAGCAGTTTAGAGTAGCTAAACGGTGTTTAGACCAATTCAAGCCAAACTTGAATGCTCAGCAAGGATAAAATTAGTACTGAGTCCAATGAGAGCCATCTTGGTGACAAAATAAGTAATTATCATGGTTGATTCTTAAAATAATTTCACAGTTTCCATTTTTGGAAAAAGCCCTGGGGATACCTCTGATTCAGAAAAAATTTGATGAGACAGCATTAGAGGAGAAAGAAAGCGTCACATTTAGCTTATGAAAAATATTGAGAAACAAACCAGAAAGATTCCCTATTGGTAAAACAAGCAAGAACTGGTAAACTGCCCCCATGGAAACCTGCCAATATCAAATAACCTGCAGAGACTTTGCAGACTCTTGTTCATTTCTATTTCATGTAATTTTCCCTGTCTTTCCAGTACTTCGGTCATCTTTAATCAAGCATAAAATTAAACTGGGAAGCAATCTTTTCTGGTTTATGTTCCATTGTTTCATCCTTATCAGAGTTTACAATTACACCTTAGTAAATATTCATGTCTACAAGATAATGTTCTCAACTATTCTAACCATGAGGAGATTGTACATTCTCAGGAAGAATGTTTTGAATGAACAAATATTATTACTAATCTAATTTTAATAAAATATTATCATTTGAACAAAGAAAATAGTTTGGAAATGTTTAGAGCACTTTTGAAAAGTTCTGTGGCACCTGTTATACAGAGCTTTAAAATTAGTTGCCCATGGTACACATTTGGCACAAAAGTGTTTTGTTTATCTAGCAAGAGTTCTTTTTAGTTCAAAATTTAAAACTCAGTGTATACATTTTTATATAAAAATTTAAACTTGTGTTTTCTTTTAAAAAATCAGGAAGTCTGCTAATCTAGGACCTTTTTATCCTGCATTTTTTCATATATCCAACAAATATTTCCGAAATGCCTACTATTTGGCAGGTACTTAATGGAATCATCTAGGACCTTGTGCAGTTATCCGTTTTAATGGGCGGAATGATGGTTGTGTGTATTTTCCAGTGTGCCACAGTCCAAGCCATTTCAGTGAGGCCTACTGTCAGTAGCTATTTATCATTATTCATGCACAATTGATTTTCTCATAATGGAGAAAAAAATTTTGTATCAATATCTGGCAAAAAAAATAATTTGCTATCCCTCATAGAGTAAAGTTGCCATTGGAAAATGGCTTTTTTAACCAGGTACTACATTTTATGGTCTCCTTTTTATCCAGGTGATAAGAAAAATTCTCACTGATGGAATGAAAGTGAAGTAATGGGTTTCATTCTTGAGTGGACTTTTTTTTCCCAAAAAATTCAAACTCATGTTGTTGAAAATTATTGAGAAGCTATGAGCATTGCTAGTAAGGAGGATTAATGAAACAGTCTCTTTCCTTTCTTATTGTGGAAAAAACAGACATGTGGACAACCAGTTTGAAGTGATAACCAGAATGAAGCTCAGGTGGGTAGGATAGGACAGCTCCTTCTTCAGACCTCAGTTAGCCTTCGCTCCTTCCCCAGCCACTCTTATTGTCTAATGAGCTCATAAACAAAGACTTCTTTCTTTCTTTCTTTTTGTTTTAATTTGAAGAAGATATTTAAGAAAAAAAAGGAAACAGGCTCTCTTCACTCTCTTTTTTCCCTTTTAAAGGTTGTCTTAGAATATCTGAGGTCTTGAGAACCACAAAATGGAAGAAACTTGGATTCCTCAGTTCCGTATGAAGAAAGTCAACCCCTGAGCACAAACACATGCATGGGCTGATACACTGGGATTATGACACCAGCCAGCAATTACTTTGGTAAGACATCATGTTTGTTACCAAAACTGGGAAAACAAAATATTATTCAGGAGAGTGATATGTTTCAAAAGTGGAAGAGAAAATTACCTACTCACATCAATAATTTACAATACCTACCTGACTCCTGCAGGCCTTTGAGCTTGAGAACCTTTCCCGTAATGAAACTGTTCAAATCATTGGTTTCCCTGTAATTTCATCCTTGGTCACCTTCTCTATAACAAGAGCAGATTTGATCATAATATTCAAAAAGTTGAAAACAAAGTCTTAAAATTTTAGACAAAAAGAAATGCCTTGAGAAACCATTTCAAATGTTTTATATTCATTATTTTATCTATGGAAAGCTATATTGCTTAATGAAATCAAGGATTAATAGAATTGAAGTCAGTCTAGAGCCATCTAACCTTGTCCTCTATATCCAGTGTGTGGATTTTCCTCTCAGTCGTTACCTTTGAGTATGTACTACTACTTCTTTGTAAGTACTTAGAGTGATAGGAGGTCCATACCGCACAAGACAACTTTATCTAACAATTTTTGTTGTTAGAATGTTTTTATTGTTTTAGATAAAAATCTGTCACCAAAACCTACCACTGACTATAAGAAGTTCTATTCTCAAATGCCTATAAGTCATATAGGATAAGCCTGATTTCTTCTCTGTGTGCCCATGAAATAGCTGTCTATTGGAAGATAGATGCTAGATATTATGTCCATTACTAAATCTTAATTTTTCCACACCAGAGTCTCAGTTTTTTTCATTGTTACTCATTTACTATGCCATCACAGTCCTGATTGGCTCTTCTAGAAATACTACATGAACTTGTAGGTGTATTATTAATTATATATTATTTTGTATTTGCTTTGGGTTACCCTCATCAGGCAGTTGAAACATATTTGAACTTTTTGTCAACCACATATCCTATATTTTTCCGGTATTATCTGGTACTTGGTATTTGCTATTTCAGCCTAATTAATTAATTCTTCTTCTGTCAGTTTGAAGTATTTCTGAAGTTTTCCTACCCTTAGTAGTTAAAAATTTATAGTTTCTGCAGTTTTGATCTGATGGAAAAATTGATTTGATTTCCATGGAAAACTATATGTTTATTTTTTAAGCTTAAACTAAAATTTATAAGAGATTTAGAGGTAACTTCAAATTTAGGATTTTTTCAGTTCCATTTTTAAACAGATAATTATTTTATCATTTTTTCTTCACATTTTTAAGATACCATTAGATTCATGCATTTCTAAGTGTCTGTAATTTCTTATGGAATTTTAAAGATTTGTTTATTCTTATCTTTGTTCAGTTTGAGGAAAAGCCCATTTTGTTTTCAGAGTATCTGATAGGATGCTTCATGGTTGTGATTAGTTCACAAAAGTTAATGAAATTAAAAAAAAAATGAAGCTCTTATTTTATAACTATTCAGACTTCTCTAAAAGAGAAACCTCTTGCTTTGTCTCACTCAGAGGGCTTATTCTAGACTAGTAGACATATTGATGTTTCTTCAAACAAATATAGATTTTATTAGTTGAGTTTAAAACTCTACATATCAAGCTTCTTTTCCCTTCAAGTGTTTTCCATTCCTTCCTGATTCTAATTTCTTAAGGTGTTAGAAACTTGTATGGTATTGGTAGGAGGGGGAATGTGCATATGTGTTGTATTTATGATTGCCCAGTTGGGTTACTACTGGGAGGTAATCCAAATAGTCCAGGAGAGCTTTATGTTGACTCCAGCTGGTAGTGATCTAAAAGTTCAGTGATTAGTGGTTAGTTGTTAATGCCCTCTTAGCACAGTGACCACAGTGCTGGTGCTTTAGTGTGTCATACTGGGTAGCTGGTGTGCTCAGCTGGGTCTCCATGAAATTTCATGGCCTAAGTGGTCCTTTGACCTTCACCCCAGGGACTTTTCTATGTAATTCATGCCAAGATCCTTCTTGGGGACTTGTGGATTGACTAATGTGCCCAGCTAACATTTGTAGCCTCTTATAAGATTACAGGAAATGTAGGATTCTCTTTTGTACCAAAGGTATCCACAGAAAACTGTGGTTGTCCCTTGCTCTTTCTAGCCTAGACATGCCTTTGTCCCATTCTTATGGTCTATCTCAGATGGATTTTCAGGTTCTACTGTTAAACTACTCTAATCAAGGAGTTGTTGATAGTCTTCTATTACTAGATTCCAAGTCCTTTCTCCATTTTCATGAGAGGGAATATTTTGTGGTTCTTTCTGTCTCCCATAAGCACCCGGGAAACAGCTAAGGGGAATTGCACAATCATTTCCCCTCTGTTTCCTGTTCATTTTTTATAGCTGGAGAAATACCAACTTTTCAGGTTTGCATATCTTTCTCCAGTCTCAGCCTGATGAGCTGTTTTTCAAGCCAGATAGTTTATACCATCCTTATTTATTGGTGGTTCATAGAGGAGATGGAAGGAAGTATGAGAATGTGGTCAATATATGGCACATGTTGAGGCCACATCTATCACTCAGTTTCATGCAGTTATGAGAGACAACATGCTACTAAAAACAGATGAGTCATGATGAAAATAAAGAGGAAGTCAGAAAATGCCTCCAGAAAAATGACGAAGAAAAGAAAGTCTTACAAAATCTGTAGGACGCAGCAAAAGCATTTCTAAGAGGGAGGTTCATAGCGATGCAGGCCTTCCTCAAGAAACAGGAAACGTCTCAAAGAAACAACCTAGCCTGCCACCTGAAAGAATTAGAAAAGAAGCCCAAAGTGAGCATAAGGTAGGAAATAGTCAAGATCAGAGAGGAAATAAGTGAGATAGAGATTAAGAAACAATATTAGCAATAAGACCAAGTGCTGTTTTTTTAAAGGGTAAACAAAATCAACAAATCTCTAGCTGAGCCCACCAAGAAGAAGAAAGAGAGAATCCAAAGAAACAAAATAAGAATAGAAAAGGGAGAGAGAACAACCAGTATTGGAGTATCACAGAAATATAAAAGTCATAGGAAGTTATTGTGAGCAGTTATATACCAGCAAATTGTACAGTCTAGAGGAAATGGAGAAGTTTCTAGAAACATAAAGCCTACCAAAATTGAGTCAAGAAGAAACAGATAATTTGAACAGCCCTATCATTGGATGTAAAATATTATAGAATCTGAAAAAAAAAAAAACTTCTAGCAAACAAAAATTCAAGACCACTGGGGAATGGCTTCACTGGGGAATTCTGCCAAATATAAAATGAATGTTTATACTGATCTACTCAAACACTTCCAAAAGATGGAAGAGGAGAGAACATTTACAGAGTCATTCTGTGAAGCCACAATCACCCTAATACCAAAACCAGACAAAGACATTATAAAAAAAAATAAAACTACAGGCCAATATCTTGAAAATAGATGCAAAATATTCAACAAACACTGGCAAACCAATTCCAACAAGACATAAAAAGGATCATACACCTTTACCAAACTGGATTCATTCCATGGATACAAGGATGATTCAACATATACAGATGAATCAATATGATATACCACGTTGAAAAAAAGAAAAGACAGAGTTTACATTATTATCTCAATAGATGCACCAAAAGCATTTGGTAAAAATTCAACATCCATTTGTGATAAAACCTCTCACTAAAGTGGATATAGAGGGAATATATCTAAATAGAATAAAAGCTATTTATGACAAACCCACAGCCAATATAATAGTCAGTGGTGAAAAGCTGAAATCCTTCCTGTTTAACTCTGGAATAAGACAAGGGTGCCCACTCTCACCACTTCTATTCAACATAGTATTGGAAGTCCTAGCCACAGCAATTGGATAAGAAAAAAAATTAAAGGTATCCAAATCAGACGGGAAAAAGTTAAATTGTCATTATATGCAGATGTCATGATAGTCTAATAAGAAAACTCTAAAGATTCCACACAAAACTATTAGGAGTAATAAATGAATTCAGCAAGGTAGCAGGATACAAGATTAATACACAGAAATTTGTTGCATTTCTTTCACTAACAATAAAATATCAGAAAAAAAAGAAACTAAAAAAATAATCACATTTAAAACTGCAAAAAAAAAAAGTCTAGATAAAATTAACTGAAGAGGTAAACAGCTTACATGCTGAGAACTATAATACATTGATAAAGACAACTGAAAATGCTTCGAAGAAATGGAAAGATGTCCCATGCTCTTGGACTGGAAGAATTAATATTGTTAAAATGGCCCTACTATGTAAAGCAATACACAGATTTAAAGCAATCCCTATCATATTACCCATGACATTTTTCACAGAACTGGAATGTATAATCCTAAAATTTATATAGAACCATTAAAAACCCAGAACTGCCAGAGCAACCCTGAGCAAAAAGAACAAAGCTGGAAATATAACACTCTTGGGCTTCAAACAGTATGACAAAGCTGCAATAATCAAAATAGCATGGTATTGTCACAAAAATAGATTAATAGAACAGAATAGAGAGCCCAGAAATAAATCCACACACCTAAGATTAATGATCAGAGTTAATCTTTAATAAAGGAGGCACGAATATACAATGGAAAGAAAGACATTTTCTTCAGCAAGTCGTTTTGGGAAAGTTGGACAACCTCATGTAAATCACTTTTTTATTCCATATACAAAGTAAACTGAAAATGGTTTAAAGACTTAAATTCTTAGATTACTCTCCCAAGGAAAAAGAAATAAAAGCCAAAATTAGCAAGTGGGACCTAATCAAACTTAAAAAGCTTTTGCACAGATAGCCAACAAGCACATGAAAAGGTGCTGAACATCACTAGCTATTAAAGGAATGCAAATCTCAATACAATGCAATATCACCTCTCACCAGTCAGCATGGCTGTTATCAAAAAGTCTACAAATAATAAATGGTTGAGAAAGTGTAGAGAGAAGGAAATTCTCCTAAACTGTTGATGGGAAAGTAAATTGGTGTGACCATCATGGAAAACAGTATGGAGGTTCCTTAAAAATCTATAAATAGAATTACCATATGATCCAGCAATCCTACTCCTGGGCTGGAAAAGATGAAGACTCTTAATTCAAAAAGATACATTCATCCCAGTGTTCATAGCAGCACTATTTACAGTGGGAAGCAGTGTAAGTGTTGATCACCAGATGAATGAATACAGAAGATATGGCACATATATATATGTGTGTGTATGTGTATGTATATATATATATATATATATACACACACAATGAAATGTTACTCAGCCATAAAAAGAATGAAATATTGCTATTTGTAGCAACATAGATGGATTATTGTATTGAGTGAGGTAAATCAGAGAAAGACACATATGATATCACTTATATGTGGAATCTAAAAAATGTACAATAATTTATTGTAAATTTATTGTGAATAAATTTAGTTTCCAAAAAAATGAAAACAGACTCACAGACATAGAAATCAAACTTACAATTACCAAAGGAGATAGAGGGGAGAGTGGAGGTAAATTAGGAGTATGGGATTAACAGATATACACCACTGTATATGAGTTAGATAAACAACAAGGGTTTACTGTATAGCATAGGGAACTATTTCTTGTAATAACCTACAATGAAAAAGAATCTGATAAAAAAATGTATAACTGAATGACTTTGCTGTGTACCTGAAACTGATACAGCACTGTAAATCAACTATTCTGCATGAAAAAAGTAGTTTCTGTGATTCCTATAATCTGTTCATTTGTCTTTGACTTCTTTTTGCTATACAAATCTAGGCAGCTCTTCTACTCTATTTACATACTCAATTTAGCAATGTAAAAAGAAATTGTGTACTGGCTGCCATAAAATCATCAACTTGATTTCCTACATTTGATTTGGACATTATTTAAACTTTGCCTAACAGCTGCATTTAGGAAACAGTTTTACATTTTTTCAAAAAACCTGCTTATTTGAATAGATTATCATGCCATTTACCTTAAATTGATATCCTGATTCAGTCAGAATGTTCAGTTGTTGCTAGCTAGGTAGATATCTTCCTTTATCCAGGAAAAATGTAGCATATAAAATCATTGGATTGTCTTTCCATTGACTTATACTTCTGTATTTTAGTACTAACACCTTCAATTTAATGTGAAATGTATAGTGAGTTAAAGCCTTTTAATCTAAATATTTTCTCAGGATATTAAAGAAAAATATTATTTTAAAAATCAAGTGAGTTTTAAACACTTTTATTAAAACCACACTTATATCTGAATTTCCTGAATTTGAGAGGTAGTGATGGATTTTTCCTTTTTTAGTGTGAAAGGAATTACAATCTAGAGGTGGTTTGTTGTGTCAACTTTGTATATGTAATAACTCAAACACTACCGAAACTGATCTGGCACAACCCATCTGCTTTTCCTCACTACTTCTTACTACTCGAATTATTCTAATCCTTGTCATTTATCTACTGATTATGTTATTCTTTTATGGCATTTATTTTACCAAATAGAAACAGGAAAAGCATAATTAAAACATGTCAGATGATTTCCATGAAGAATATTCTGGTCAACCCCAAAGAGGACTAATGCCAACCGTATTAGAATTCTCTTAGTTTCACAAACATGCCAAACTCTTTCATTCTCTGGGGACCTCTGCTACCTCTCTTGGGCTGGTCTTTCACCAGCTGTTTTTCCTGTTGATTCTCTCATTTTGTACCAGAAGTAGTGGATCAGTCCAAGGCATTTATGATTACTAGGATTAGATTCATCTTATTCAGTATGGAAGATTTCAGAATGCTATGATATGGGTCACTGGTATATCCTTAGTTGCTTTGTGGCACAAACTACTAGCTAAGTTTTAGGCAGAAATTTGTTTCAAATTGTCTGCTGTTTCTTTGTTCCTCAGTCTTTCTAAAGTGGGAAGCATGTTAAATACTCTTCCAGAAGATGAGGCTAAAAACCCTAATAATTAGAGATGAACAAGGTAATAGTCACTTGGTCAGTTTTCCTCCTGTGTAGGGTGATTTCCTTTAGTATATTTTCTAGTGATTCAGGGTATTGAAGTTACATTATTTAAAGGAAATAGTTGCTATTATTCCCAAAAGAAAATGTTTTCTAATGCAAGATGGAAAGTAGAAAGATCATATAATTTGAATTGAAACTTCTGAATTCCAGTCAGTTCAGTCTCAGTTGTTTCCGACTCTTTGCAACCCCATGGACTGCAGCATGCCAGGCCTCCCTGTCCATCACCAACTCCCAGAGCATACTCAAACTCATGTCTATTGATCAGTGATGCCATCCAACCATCTATTCTCTGTTGAACCCTTTTCCTCCCACCTTTGATGTTTCCCAGCATCAGGGTCTTTTCAAATGAATCAGTTCTTTGCATCAGGTGGCCAACGTATTGGAGTTTCAGCTTCAGCATCAGTCCTTCCAGTAAGTATTCAGGACTGATTTCCTCTAGGATGGACTGGTTGGATCTCCTTGTAGCCCAAGCGACTCTCAAGAGTCTTCTCCAACACTACAGTTCAAAAGCATCAATTCTTCAGTACTCAGCTTTCATTATAGTCCAACTCTCATATCCATACATGACTACTGGAAAAACCATATCTTTGACTAGACAGACCTTTGTTGGCAAAGTAATGTCTCTACTTTTTAATATACTGACTGTGTTGGTCATAACTTTTCTTCCAAGAAGCAAGCACCTTCTGCAGTGATTTTGGAGCGCACCCACCGCCCCCCCCCAAAATAAAGTCTGTCACTGTTTCCACTGTTTCCCCATCTGTTTGCCATGAAGTGATGGGACCAGATGCCATGATCTTAGTTTTCTGAATGTTGAGTTTTAAGCCAACTGTTTCACTCTCCTTTTTCACTTTCATCAAGAGGCTCTTTAGTTCTTCTTTGCTTTCAGCCATAAGGGTGGTATCATCTGCATATCTGAGGTTATTGATATTTCTCCCGGCAATGTTGATTCCAGCTTGTGCTTCATCCAGTCCAGCATTTCTCATGATTCCAGCTTAACTAATCATTAGAAGAGTAATCATTTAATTAACTGTGAAATGAGGATAACAGTATTTCATAAATTTATGAAAGTAAAAGTTGCTTCATCATGTCCGACTCTGTGACCCCATAGACTATACAGTCCATGGAATTTTCTAGGCCAGAATACTGGAATGGGTGGCCATGCCTTCCTCCAGGGGATCTTCCCAACCCAGGGATCGAACCCAGCTCTCCTGCATTGTGGGCAGATTCTTTACCATCTGAGCCACAAGGGAAGCCTAAGAATACTGGTGTGGGTAACCTATCCCATCTCTGGTAGATCTTCCCAACCCAGGAATCAAACCAGGGTCTCCAGCATTGCAGGTGGATTCTTTACCAACTGAGCTATCAGGGAAGTCCTCATAAATTTGTAGAAAGGACCAAATGAAATGCTGAATAAGAAAGTATTTGGTAAAGTGCTGGCCATAAATTAATGGCATCAGTTATTCAACATATCTTTTCTATATCTCATTTTGATCCCAAGTGGGGGCAAAAAGTGATTCTTGGGAGAGGTGAAAAAACTTAACTTTTCAAATATGTAAAACACATACAAATGTGGCACATAAATAGATATATAGTATATCTGTGTTATTAAAATTTTATGAGGGGTAATTAAGGGAGAAAATGTCTAGGAAGGCTCTCTTTAGAGGTGATAATAGCAAAAAGAGTGAGAAATATTACTTCATAAATCTCAGTCTAGAAATTTGGTGTGAAAGAAATGTAACTTCTTATTTCTTGTTCTCTGTTTTATGCTTGTCCTTTGTTTTATGCTCACCTTCTGCCAGGAGAAATAAATGTAATCTGAGAAATTCAAGGTTTCATTCCTTTCCCTCCTTCCATTCCCAGAATCAAATCTGTATGCTGAGGAGCTTATGTAATAACAGTGTTTGGAGACTCTGACTCTCCCTTGAATTCTGAGATCTCTGTGGAGTTTATTCTCTCTTTCAGCTACTTCTGCCTCTCTTTCTAATGCACAAGTCAAGCTGGCTGCTTCCTTGCTATTTTAGAACTGTGGAAATACGGTGGAGTTCTCTGAGGCCTGCTGCCTAGATCTTCCCTCCAGATAGTTCTGCTCTGTTCACCGTTTTGAAAATGAGGAATTCAGAGATTTTGTCTGTGTTTTGAGCTTTATCCAAATACAGGAGCCAAGAATTTCTATCCATTTAGATTCTTCAAAATTCTACTGGTTTTATTGTTACCACTAGCCTACCGCATGTTTCAGCCTAGGGGTAGATGGTGGGGTAGGGTAGGATGTACAGAATATACATCCCTTTGGGAAAGTAGTCTCAAAGCTAATAATTGCTTCCAGGTGTTTTAGAAATGTATTTTGAAATTTAAAGGAAAAAAACCAAATGACTTCTTTGTATTAATACTCTTGTTGTTAATAATAACCCTATCCTGATGAAATAGCTGCCTCATAATATTATTTAATGGAGAATGGCCGCAATATAAAATAGAAATATGTAGGTAATGGGTATATGCAGGGAACATGTTAGACTATTAAAAAATTACTTCAGAATGTTTCTCTCACTTTGTTAATTCATCATATAGCAAATCATTCTTTTTATGTATTTATTTATTTTGCCCTTTTTTTTTTTTTCACTTTACAATACTGTATTGGTTTTGCCATATATTGACGTGAATCTGCCACGGATGTACGTGAGTTCCCAATCCTGAACCCGCCTCCCACCTCTCTCCCCATATCATCTCTCTGGGTCAGCCCAGTGCACCAGCCCCCAGCATCCTGTATCCTGTATCGAACCTAGACTGGCGATTCATTTCTTATATGATACTATACATGTTTCAGTGCCATTCTCCCAAATCATCCCACCCTCTCCCTCTCCCACAGAGTCCAAAAGTCTGTTCTATCCATCTGTGTCTCTTTTGCTGTCTCGCATACAGGGTTATCATTACCATCTTTCTAAATTCCATATATATGTGTTAGTATACTGTATTGGTGTTTTTCTTTCTGGCTTACTTCACTCTGTATAATCGGCTCCAGTTTCATCCACCTCATTAGAACGGATTCAAATGTATTCTTTTTAATTGGTTAAGTGTATATATACCACAGCTTTCTTATCCATTCATCTGCTGATGGACATCTAGGTTGCTTCCATGTCCTGTCTATTATAAACAGTGCTGCAATGAACATTGGGGTACACGTGTCTCTTTCAGTTCTGGTTTCCTCGGTGTGTATGCCCAGCAGTGGGATTGCTGGGTTATAAGGCAGTTCAATTTCCAGTTTTTTAAGGAATCACCACACTGTTCTCCATAGTGGCTGTACTAGTTTGCATTCCCACCAACAGTGTAGAAGGGTTCCCTTTTGTTCACACCCTCTCCAGCATTTATTGCTTGTTGACTTTTGGGTCGCAGCCATTCTGACTGGTGTGAAGTGGTACCTCATTGTGGTCTTATTTGCATTTCTCTGATAATGAATGATGTTGAGCATCTTTTCATGTGTTTGTTAGCCATCCGTATGTCTTCTTTGGAGAAATGTCTATTTAGTTCTTTGGCCCATTTTTTGATTGGGTCGTTTATTTTTCTGGAATTGAGCTGCATAAGTTGCTTGTATATTTTTGAGATTAGTTGTTTGTCAGTTGCTTCATTTGCTATTATTTTCTCCCATTCAGAAGGCTGTCTTTTCACCTTGCTTATAGTTTCCTTTGTTGTGCAGAAGCTTTTAATTTTAATTAGATCCTATTTGTTTATTTTTGCCTTTTTTCCAGTGTTCTGGGTGGTGGATCATAGAGGATCCTGCTGTGATTTATGTCTGAGAGTGTTTTGCCTATGTTCTCCTCTAGGAGTTTTATAGTTTCTGGTCTTACGTTTAGAACTTTTAAAAACAAGAGTATTGAGATAAATTTACCCACTATATGTACAATTTAAAAAATTTAGTAAATTATACAGTTGTGCAACCATTCAGTTTTAGAACATTTTCATCACTCTGTACATTATCAAAAGCCTATTTTAAGTCCATCCTGGTTGGATTTTACCATCCTGGTTGGATTTTGTGGATATACCACATTTTGTTTATCTACTGAATATTGTTAGACATTTGAATTTTTTCTAGCTTTTAGTTATGATCAATGACTCCTGTGACCATTCACATGGAAGTCTTCATGTGGACATAAATTTTCATTTCTCTTTGGTAGATTTCTAGGAATGGATTGGCTGATTTATATGTTAGGTTTACGGTTTATGATTTATGGTTAACGGTTAACCAGAAAGTACTAAACTGTTTTCCGAAGAGGTGGTACTGTTTTACATTCTGGCCAGCACATATGAGGGTTCTAGTTTCTTCACATCCTTGTCAATACTTGGTATTGTATGTCTTTTAATTACAGTCATTTTGGTATGTCTACTGTCATATGTCATTGTGACTTTAACAGCTAATGATGTTGCACATCTTTCACGTGCTTATTAGCCAATACTGTATTTTCTTTAGTGAGCTAGCTGTTCAGATCTTTTGCTTCTTTTTCAGTTTTGTTGTCTTTTTTAAATTATTGAGTTGTATGATTTGTTTGTATATTCTGGGTCTAAGTCTTTTATCAGATATATAGTTATCAAATACATTCTCCCTCTCTGTGATTTGTCTTTTAAATCTCTTAATATTGTCTTCATAAGAACAAAATTTTAATTTCAATGCAGTCCAATTTGTCAGCTTTTTTTTTAGTGGTTTGTACATCTGTTGTCCTGGCCAAGAACACTTTTCCTAATCCACAGTAACAAAGATTTTCTTGTACATTTTCTTCTATGTGTTTTTTAGTTTTAATTGTTACATTTTGATGTCTAGATCCATTTTGATTTAATTTTTGTATGTAATTTGATGTAAGGTCTAAATTTAATTTTTATTTGCAAATGTATTTCTAATTGTCCTAGTACTATATATTTTTTTAATTATATTTCCTCTTGGAATTGACTTTGTGGCACCCTTTTTGAAAATCAGTTGACTGTAAATGTAAGGCTTTATTTTTGGAATATCAATTTTGTTCCATTGATCTATTCTAACTGCTTATCTAACTGCCAATATTGCATTATCTTATTAAACCTTTTTACTAAGATTTGAAATCAGGTAAATTTAAGTCCTCCAATATGCTGCTGCTTCTTCAAAATTATTTTGCCTCTTCCAGGTTCTTTATATTTCCATATCAGTTTTAAAATCAGCTTGTCAGTTTCTACAGGAAAGATTGTTAGAATTTTGTTAATAATTATGATAGATCTACAGACAAATTTGGGGAGATTTGTAGTCTTTTTTTTTAAAATATATAAATTTATTTATTTTAATTGGAAGTTAATTACTTTAAAATATTGTATTGGTTTTGCCATACATCAACATGAATCCGCCACAGGTATACACGTGTTCCCCATCCTGAACCCCCTTCCCTCCTCCCTCCCCATACCATCCCTCTGGGTCGTCCCTATGCACCAGCCCCAAGCATCCAGTATCATGCATCGAACCTGGACTGGCGATTCGTTTCATATATGATATTATACATATTTCAATGCCATTCTTCCAAATCATCCCACCCTCTCCCTCTCCCACAGAGTCCAAAAGACTGTTCTATACATCTGTGTCTCTTTTGCTGTCTCGCATACAGGGTTATCTTAATATTGAGTCTTCCAACACATGAACATTGAATTTTTCTCTAATTAGTTTGACCTTAATTTCTTTCTACAATATTTTATAGTTCTCAACTTACAGATCTATAATTTCTTTTATTAAATTTATTCCTAAGTACAATATTTTATTATTACTTCTATTGCATATATAATTTTTTTTCTTTTATTTTCATATTGTTCTTTGGTAATGTTAATTTTGACTACTCGGGACTCCTAATTTGCATCCTAAAACTCCTGTTAAGTCTCTGGCATTTCATTAATCCATTGTTTACCCCCTCAGTTCAGTTCAGTCGCTCGGTCATGTTCGACTGTTTGCGACCCCATGAATCACAGCACGCCAGGCCTCCCTGTCCATCACCAACTCCCGGAATTCACTCAGACTCACGTCCATCAAGTCAGTAATGCCATCCAGCCATCTCATCCTCTGTCATCCCCTTCTACTCCTGCCTCCAATCCCTCCCAGCATCAGAGTCTTTTCCAGTGAGTCAACTCTTTGCATGGAGGTGGCCAAAGTACTGGAGTTTCAGCTTTAGCATCATTCCTTCCAAGGAAACCCCAGGGTGGATCTCCTTCAGAATGGACTGGTTGGATCTCCTTGCAATCCAAGGGATTCTCAAGAGTCTTCTCCAACACCACAGTTCAAACGCGTCAATTCTTTGGCGCTCAGCCTTCTTCACAGTCCAACTCTCACATCCATACATGACCACAGGAAAAACAATAGCCTTGACTAGACAGACCTTAGTCGGCAATGTAATGTCTCTGCTTTTCAATATACTATCTAGGTTGGTCATAACTTTTCTTTCAAGGAGTAAGCGTCTTTTAATTTCATGGCTGCAATCACCATCTGCAGTGATTTTGGAGCTCCCAAAAAAGAAGTCTGACACTGTTTCCACTGTTTCCCCATCTATTTCCCATGAAGTGATGGGACTAGATGCCATGATCTTCGTTTTCTGAATGTTGAGCTTTAAGCCAACTTTTTCACTCTCCTCTTTCACTTTCATCAAGAGGCTTTTTAGCTCCTCTTCACTTTCTGCCATAAGGGTGGTGTCATCTGCATATCTGAGGTTATTGATATTTCTCCCGGCAATCTTGATTCCAGCTTGTGCTTCTTCCAGTCCAGCGTTTTTCATGATGTACTCTGCATAGAAGTTAAATAAGCAGGTTGACAATATACAGCCTTGATGTACTCCTTTTCCTATTTGGAACAAGTCTGTTGTTCCCTTTCCAGTTCTAACTATTGCTTCCTGTATAGGACTGTAAACTCAGACTAGCGTCTCTTAACTTCATGGCTGCAGTCACCATCTGCAGTGGTTTTGGAGACCCCAAAAATAAAGTCTGTCACTATTTCCACTGTTTCCCCATCTATTTGCCATAAGTGATGGGACCAGATGCCATGATGTTAGTTTTCTGAAAGTGCTGTGCAAAGCACAATCAGAAGACATCATTAGGTGATGTTGTCTTTTACGGGTTATTATATCTGGAAGCACCCTATGTACATCTGCCCCTATTGGTGATACTAATTTTTATCACTTTTGGAGATAATTTCTCTATTTTGAAATAAATATTTACCCCATTGTAACAAATAAGCAAGCTACAGGAACACATTTAAGACCATGTAAATATCTTTCTTCTCAGCAAAATATTCTTCTGGATTTTGCCTTCACTAACTGTTCTTTCCTGGTTCAATCTTTACTGAGATATTTGCAAAATATTTTTTTTTCAACCTTTACTGCCCCCTCCCTAGTCTTCAGTCAGCGTTTGTCATTCTCCTGTAAGCAGAACCCATTTTTCTCCTTCATTTAATTATTTATCTGATTATTATTGGTATAGATTTACAGATTCCTATTTTTAAATGATGTATAATTCATTGCTGAACTTAATATTGATGCTTAGATTGTCTCAGATTTGGCCAGTAGACCCTCTTCAGTCTGATACCTATGTCCTTATAACACATCCATCAATTTTTTAAAGCCATTTTCTTACTTTCTGGCAATACAGATATTCCAGGCTTGTCTAGTTACAAACCTGTGTTGTACTTAAAGTCAGTCATTTCTCTAGAAACCATGATCAATAGCTCTTATATATAAGACACAATCAATTATAAGAATCATTGGCCATTTGATTCTAAGATTAACATTTAAATAAAAATTACATGTAACCAATATTACCCGCTGAAAATCTTTACAAAGACCAGTGTATCTTCTATTTGCTAATTAAACTCAGGAAAAAGAGCAAAAAAAAAAACAGATTTCATTTTTTCAATTAAAAATTTGTTAAAATTTGAGACATTTATAATAGCAGGTTATAGTTCTAGACTCAACAGGCATAGTACAGCGATACGAAGGGCTAAAACAGAATAAGCGATGATTTTTTAAAAGGTTTAAGCATCACTCATTAGTTAATAGATTATTCATTGAATACTACAATATTTGGCTGTTTCTGCTCATTGAACAGAATTCATTTAAATGTATTAAAGAGTTAATGTAAAAAATTCGGTGTTAAAAAGAGGTTATATAAGAATATTTACTTAAACTCAGGGTGACCAAGGACTTTGTTCATTGTCATTTTGGCTCATTTTCTCTCCAGTGCCTAGCACAGTGCCCAAAACATCGTAGGGCCTGAGTAAATATTTTCTGAGTGAAATAAATCAACAATGTGAGGGAATTAGAATAAATGATTTGTAAATACCCTTCCAGCTGCTGGATTAAAATGAAGCCTTTCTGATTTCAGACCTACTGTGTTTTCCATTATATAATGTCTGTCATCTGAAGGCAACTTCATTTATATGTGTCTGGATACTGGCTGTGATGAGCATCCACAAACACATTTCATTAATTTGGGCCTTCCTTTCCTTATCCTAGCATTAGTTTATATACACATCTTCTAATGGACAGAATGGTAAAGTGGCCTGAGGACCATTTTAGTGTTTTAAAAAAAATGTGATTTTAAGCCTCTTTCAGATTTCTGAGTATCTCACACCCTTGGGATGACTAAAGTTTGGAGAAAGAAAAAAGATTGGAAATGATTTTGGAACCCAGGGAGCATGAATGTTACCAGTTTCTGTTCTTCAGCAGCTGTTAGTAATGATAATAAAGAAAAAGAATACAGCTGCCAGCTTGGGCCTGAGGAAATGCACTGGAAAGCTCCAGGCCAGCAATGGCTCCTAAAAAGATGTTAATTTGAAAGAGCTGTGTAAAATATCCATAATGAACTTTTTTCACAATTCTTTCTTTTTGTATTTGAACAATTGAATAATTACAATAATGCTTATATTTACTACTGTTTTTTAAAAATACTGTTTTGTCATGTTAGACTAAATGTGAGAAATTATATCTAGTATTTTTTTTTGCACCCTACAATATCTGGCCTATATTATTCTTGTCTAATTTCTGTATTTGAGAAGATACCACAGAACATGTGCATAGGTATGTGATACCTTTCCCATTATAAAAGCCTAATGCTGTGAAGGTCAAAATATTACTGCCAATTTTACAGAAGACCTAAATTGACATTTCTCCAAAGAAGAAATTCAGGTGGCTAATAAACACATGAAAAAATGCTCAGCATTGGCTTAAACTCCAATACTCTGGCCACATGATGCAAAGAACTGACAAATTTGAAAAGACCCTGATGCTGGGAGAGATCAAAGGCAGGAGGAGAAGGGTCCAACAAAGGATGAGATGGTTGGACGGCAACACCGACTCAATGGACATGAGTTAGAGTAAACTCTGGGAGTTGGTGATGGACAGGGAGGCCTGATGTGCTGCAGTCCATGGGGTTGCAAAGAGTCAGACATGTCTGAGCAACTGAACTGAACTGAAATCAAAACTATAATGAGGTATCACCTCGCACCAGTCAGAATGGCCATCATCAAAAAATCTACAAACTATAAATGCTGGAGAGGATGTGGAGATGCACTCTTGGTGGGGCTGTAAACTGATACAGCTACTCTGGAGAACAGTATGGAGATTTATTAAAAAACTAGAAATAAAACTACTATATGACTCAGCAATTCCACTACTGGGCATATACTCTGAGAAAATTGTAATTGCATAAAACATATGTACATTGTCCAGATGTTCATTGCAGCACTATTTACAGTATCCAGGACATGCAAGCAGCCTAGATATCCTTCGATAGATAAATGGATAAAGAAGTTGTGGTATATATACAATGGAATATTACTTGGCCATAAAAAGTGATGAGTCAGTTTTAGTGAGGTGGATGAACCTAGAATCTATTATATGAGTGAAGTAAGTTAGAAAGAGAACATCAAATATCATGTATTAGCACATATATTTGAAAATAGTATTGATGGACCTATTTGCAGGTCAGGAGTAGAGACTTAAACATAGAGAACAGACAGTGGGGGAAGGAGAAACTGGGACAAACTGAGAGAGTAGCATTGGGATGTATATATTACCATATGTAAAATAGGTAGCTAATGGGAAGTTGCTATATAGCACTGGTTGCCTGTGATATAGTTGCCTGTGCTATAGCCTAGTGCTCTGTGACAACCTAGAGAGGTGTGGAAGGTGGGAGGGAGGTTTAAGAGGGAAGGGATGTGTACACTTATGGCTGATTCACGTTGATGTATGTCAGAAACCAATACAATACTGCAAAGCAATTATCCTCCACCTAAAAATAAATAAATTTAAAAAATATCATTGCCAATTTCATACTGTTTAATCTTTGCAACAAAACTGCTGGGCAGGTATTGTGCCTGTTTAATAGGTGATGAACCTGTGTCACAAAAAGCTCGAGCAGCTTGTCCAAGAAACACACATCTGTGAAACAGCAAAGCCAGGACCTCTATCCAGATCTGCCTATCTTTGCAGCGTGGGCTGCCTTTGACTTCTCATGTGCTTATGAATTCAGGCTAAGAATCCAAATGTATTTATTGAACATGAGTGATGTTTTTAGGTATAGAAGCCCTCATCCACACATACTCTTTGTGTGCTTATTATTGCCCCTATAATTATACATACTCATTCATCAATCAATGGAGAAAAGAAAGGAGAAATACTGGCTGTAAAACAGATACCTAAAAAAAAAGAGAGAGAGATAGATTTTTAACATGATTACCTACTGTTACTTAAATACAGAAACTCATGAGTCACAACATTGATTCTCAGTTAATTTTATGTTAACTCAGATCTTTCAGTTCCTGTCTTAAAACCTGAAATAGCTTCCATGGTAGGTAGAATAATTTTTCTCTCCTCAGATCTCCACATCCTAGTCCCAAGATCCTGTGACTAATGTTACCTTACACATGGCAAAAGGAATTTCACAGATGTGATTAAATTGAGTATCTTGAGATGGAGAAGTTATCCTAGTGGGCCCAATGTAATCATTCTATAAATGTGAAAGTGGGAGACATGACATTGTAGTACTGGAATTTTTGTAAGGGATACATGTGCTGAGAAATGTGAATGTGGACACCCTCTGGAACTTGGAAAAAAAAAGATAATGGATTCTCTCCTAGAGTCTCCAGAAGGAAGGCAGCACGGATAACCAGTTTTGGACTTCTGAACTCAAGAACTGTAAGATAGTAAATCTGTGGTGTTTTCAGCCACTAAAGTGAAAGTGAAAATTGCTCAGTTGTGTCTGACTCCATGGACTGTGGCCCACCAGGCTCCTCTGTCCATGGAATTCTCCAGGCAAGAATACTGGAGTGGGTTTCCGTTCCCTTCTCTAGGGATCTTCTAGACCCAGGGATCGAACCCTGGTCTCCTACTTTGCAAGCAGATACTTTACAGTCTGAGCCACCAGGGAAACCCTTTAGGGCACTAAGTTATCTTAAATTTAGGCAACTGAGTTTGAGATAACTTGTTAGAGCAGCAATAGGAAACTAATATACCTTCCCACCACAATTAGGATAAAATCCAAAGTCCTCAACCTTGTCTCTAAGCATCTTTAGAATAAAATCTTGTTCAAATCTCCTTCCTTAAATCTGAACACTGTGTTCTGTGCTCTGCTCAGAACTAATCACTCAGAATGGGCTTGTATAATCTTTGTTTTCTCTGTCTTCTGACCTTGCTTTTCTCTGCCTCAGGTGGTACCTTCTTTCCTGTTCTCTCTCAGTCATCTCTTACCTACCTTAACTCCAATTCTACACATACCGTAATCATGTTAATCCATACTTACATTCTGCTCAGGTTTCATTATTGAAGGAAGCTTTCCTGATGCCTTACTATCTCAAAATAAGCACTCTGTTTATGCTTCCTACAATATTGTGACTTATACAAAATATATGTTTGGTTATTCAGATGACCAAATGCATTTTTCATATACAGTTGGTCTTTGAACTTGGCTTCTGGTTCACAGCTCCTGAAACCCTTGGAATTTCCTGTTCAGTTCAGCTGCTCAGTCATGTCCAACTCTTTGCAACCCCCATGGATTGCAGCATACCAGGCTTCCTTGTCCGTCACCAACTCTCGGAGCTTGCTCAGACTCATGTCCATCGAGTTAGTGACGCCATCCAACCATCTAATCTTCTTTTGTCCCCTTCTCCTCCTGCCTTTGATCTTTCCCGGCATCAGGATCTTTTCCAATGAGTCAGTTCTTCACATCAAGTGGCCAAAGTATTAGAGTTTCAGCTTCAGCATGAGTCCCTCCAGTAAGTATTCAGGACTGATTTCCTTTAGGATGGACCAGTTGGATCTCCTTGCATTCCCAGGGACTCTCAAGAGTCTTCTCCAACGCCACAGTTCAAAAGCATCAATTCTTTGGCACTCAGCTTTCTTTATAGTCCAACTCTCGCATCCATACATGACTACTGGAAAAACCATAGCTTTGACTAGTAGAACCTTTGTTGGCAAAGTAATGTCTCTGCTTTTTAATATGCTGTCTAGGTTGGTCATAGACAGAGGAGCCTGATGGGCTACAGTCTATGGGGTTGCAAAGAGTTGGACATAACTAAGCAACTGACACACACACAGATTGGTCATAGCTTTTCTTCCAAGGAACAAGTGTCTTTTAATTTCATGGCTGCAATCACCATCTGCAGTGATTTTGGAGACCAAAAGAAATATCTCTCACTGTTTCCACTGTTTCCCCATCTGTTTCCCATGAAATGATGGGACCAGATGCTATGATCTTAGTTTTCTGAATGTTAAGTTTTAAGCCAACCGTTTCACTCTCCTCTTTCACTTTCATGAAGAGGCTCTTTAGTTCTTTGCTTTCAGCCATAAGGGTGGTGTCTGTCATCTGTATGTCTGAGGTTATTGATATTTCTCCTGGCAATCTTGATTCAAGCTTGTGCTTCATCCATTCCAACATTTTGAATGATGTACTCTGCATAACATAAGTTAAATAAGCTAAGTGACAATATACAGCCTTGACGTACTCTTTTCCCAATTTGGAACCAGTCTGTTTTCCATGTCCAGTTCTAACTGTTGCTTCCTGACCTGCATACAGATTTCTTAGGAGGCAGGTCAGATGGTCTGGTATTCCCATCTCTTTAAGAATTTTCTGTAGTTTGCTGTGATCCGCACAGTCAAAGGCTTTGGTGTAGTCAATAAAGCAGAAGTCGATGCTTTTCTGGAACTCTCTTGCTTTTTCAGTGATCCAACAGATGTTGGTAATTTGATCTCTAGTTCCTCTGCCTTTTCTAAATCTAGCTTGAACATCTGGAAGTTCACGGTTCACTTATTTCTGAAGCCTGGCTTGAAGAATTTTGAGCATTACTTTACTAGCGTGTGAGATGAGTGCAATTGTGCAGTAGTTTGAGCATTCTTTGGCATTGCCTTTCTTTGGGATTGGAATGAAAATTGACCTTTTCCAGTCCTGTGGCCACTGCTGAGTTTTCCAAATTTGCTGGCATATTGAGTGCAGCACTTTCACAGCATCATCTTTCAGGATTTGAAATAGCTCAACTGGAATTTCCTGTGCTAAGAGCCTTAAGATATTTTTGTTATGTTAATGAGATGACTTTGGAAAGCCTGTAGTCATTGTAAGGAAGGGACACTGGTTGCCAGGATATCCAAACATGCCAATCATGTATTATATAATGAAAATTCATGATCTAAAATCACAATTACTTTTTTACCAACCTAATAGAGAGTAGGAACTTTCATTCCCCCCACCCCCACCCCCTGCCACCATTCACCGCCTCCTGCTCCCAAAACACAACACTTTCAGTAGGGGAGAGAGATTAGAGATTGAATTCAGTTGCTCGTGGCCAGTGATTTAATCAATAACGCTTCCCTAAAAACACAGAAGGACAAGGTTTTTTCCAACTTGGTGCACAAGTGTAGATTTGGGAAGAGTGAGTGGCAAGCTCCAAGAGAGCATGGAAGTTCTATGTTCTTTCCCCATGCGTAGCCATGTATCTCTCCCATTTAGTTGTTTCTGAGTTACAACCTTTCATAATAAACTGGTAATCTAGTGAGTTTCCTGAGTTTTGTGAGCTGCTGTAGCAGATTAATCAAACCTAAGAAAAAGGGTCTAGGAACCTCTAATTTATAGCCATTGGTCAGAAGTACAGGTAGCAACCTGGGCTTGCCACTTGCATCTGAAATTATGTGTGTGAGAGGGCAGTCTTATAGGATTTGTGGGGGAGAAAAACACATTGCCTTTAACTTTCTAGATTCTTCTGACATGAGAATTAACAGAAATGAACAAGAGATGACTTAATTTTATATATACTGGAAGGTTCAAAGACAGAAAGATATAAGCCATTTCAAGCTAAGGAATGGGTAGGGGTCTTGGACATCCAAGGACTGAAGGATAATTCCAGGACTATGGGAGGAAGAGCAAATGTTGGGTAATTAGATATTTGCTCTGCCATATAGATGGACCACTCAGATAAAACTTATCTCTGGTAATAACTTTTTCTGGGCAAGACCCTCAGTTAAGTTCTTCTAGGTAGTTAAAGTGAAGTGAAAATCGCTCCAACTCTTTGGGACCCCATGGACTATTCTCCAGACCAGAATACTGGAGTGGGTAGCCTTTCCCTTCTCCAGGGGATCTTCCCAACCCATGGATTGAACCCAGGTCTCCTGCATTGCAGGCGGATTCTTTACCAGCTGAGCCACAAGGGAAGCCCAAGAATTCTGGGGTGGGTAGCCTATCCCTTCTCCAGAGGATCTTCCCAACCCAGGAATTGAACCAGGGTCTCCTGCATTGCAGGCAGATTCTTTACCAACTGAGCTATAAGGGAAGCCCCAGGTGCTATAAGGGAGCGGCACAATTTTCTCTTGAACTCACAGGGTTTCAATTACTTTTAATTCAAAATAACCTTTAGGCAAAAGTGGCACATTTTAAGGGGGTGGCTCATTTTGAACCCCATCAGACTCAACCCTTAACCTGTGGAAGCTGAACTATCTCAGGTTGCCTAATGTCAGAATTGAGTTGAATTGCAAGACTTGCAGTTGGTGTTGCGAGAATTGCTTGGTGGTTGTGGGCAAACTAACTTCTCCCATGAGCTGGAACTAGAATCTGGACACTTAATTTCACCTCCACTTTAGTTGATCTTCATGACAGCATCTGTCATACTACATGAAACAATCAATTTATACTTTATCATGGTTTTGTCCCATGGCCCAGCACAGTGCTGCTGGTACATAGCCAATCCTGATAAAACATTTGCTGAATTAATGTGCTCAAGAAATTTGCAAACGAGAAGTAACTGAGTTATTTGTAAAGGAGGAAAGGACTTCTTGAAACTAGTTCTAAAAAAAAAAAACTATAAATAAATACTTTTGATTGTAAGCCTATACATCTGTCTGTGTCCTAGCACAACATTTGTGATATTGATAGATATAACATTAGGTTCTTATAAAGGGGAAGGTACAAGAAACCAGCTTATAAAATGACTCATATTCTACAGCTGTTTTTATTTGAAATACAAATATATCACAAGTAATGAACTGTGGTGTTGAAGAAGACTCTTGAGAGTCCCTTGGACTGCAAGGAGATCCAACCAGTCCATTCTGAAGGAGATCAACCCTGGTATTTCTTTGGAAGGAATGATGCTAAAGCTGAAGCTCCAGTACTTTGGCCACCTCATGCAGAGAGCTGACTCATTTGAAAAGACCCTGATGCTGGGAAAGATTGCAGGCAGGAGGAGAAGGGGACGATAGAGGATGAGATGGTTGGATGGCATCACTGACTCAATGGACATGGGTTTGGGTAGACTCCGGGAGTTGGTGATGGACAGGGAGGCCTGGCATTCTGCGGTTCGTGGGGTCGCAAAGGGTCAGACACGACTGAGTGACTGAACTGAACTGAACTGAACTGAACTGAATGTATCCAAAATTTGCAATGTGTACAAGTAACTGTAGGACATTTCTCACAGAGTTCTAAATTTGTTTTAAAAATTCATTTTCATTTTAGTAGTATAAACAGCTTGGAGAGTTCCAGGAAGAATTGAGAGCCCTGTCTCTTTACAGTACTAGAGATGACTTCTTAAGTAGCCTGGGAAGTTAAGGGATGCTTCAGAAAGGCTGAATGCAGTGAAAGAGGGTTTCACACGAGGGAAGCATTAGGATCTGCAAGTAGAGATTTGCCATCCTCACACTTGCTACTTCAGAAAAGAATAGAAATTTTTCAAAAATTAGTTTTCTGTTTGGACTGTTTAAGTGATACATAGCCTGTAGTTTCAGCTGGTAAGAACAATTATATTAAGCAGATACACCCTGAAATCAGGGACAATTTGTTTATCAGCTTTGCTTATCTGAGTCTGAGTTAGGTCCTCCAGTGTTTGAAAAGCTTTGATGCCTCAACATGATGTTTGCCAAAGTGATGTCTATAATGAGCAGCCAAATTCTCTGTATTTCAGGCACTTTCTTTTAAACTGTTTTTGAAAGAGACTGTCAAGTGTTGCATGTGGTATGTCAGTTAACACTTGGGGAGTGAAATTCACAAAGGGCACTTATTGTACCTTCACAACAGGATATCTTTGCCAACACTTCAGAGCTATTTTAAGTTTTGGAGTTGTAAGTATCTCACTCTTGGAGGTGATAGTGGCTAACCCAGAACGCCTGGGTTTTAAGTGAGTTTGCACTTTCAAGACCTGCTGGCACATGCTGGGATTTCAACTGTTTTTTACTAATGTGGTTTCCTTCATCTATGAGGTTTAATAATGATGACAATGATAAAAAAAATAGGCAATGATAAGTGACATTTATTGATTTCATAATTACCCAGCACTGTAAGCATTTATCTCTATAATCTCATTGAATATATTACTACATTAGAACCTAGAGTTAGGCATTATTACTCCTATTTACAGATGAGAAAATTGAGGCTCATAAGGTTTGAGTAAAATGCTTAAGGAAATAGAACATAAGTGGTGCAGTTGAATTTGCTCCCTGGATCACATGATTTAAGATCCTATACTTTATATTTCTTTATTCTTAAAATACAAGAATGTCAAAGGAAAAAAAAAGTGTGTGTGATTAGCAGGGTATGAAAATGTACATAGGTACTGATTACATTCTTTAGTTCTCAGTATTCCTCAGTGGAGAATATATTGTGTATGTATATATGCATGTTTGTATATGTATATATGTATGTTTATGTATGTATATATGCATGTTTATGTATGTGCCTATGTGTGTGTGTATGTGCATACTCTGTGTGTGTGTTTTCCTATTTTCCAGTTTCCTTGTGTCCTCAAAAAGGTTCTTGTGAGTACTGATAATGTGTATTTTGTTCTAGTAACTCGAGATAATTACATTTTTCTATCACTCTTGTAATCCAGTTTGTTGCTAATATATGAAGTCACAGTTCCTGCAAGGCTTCTCTGGTGGCTCAGTGGTAAACAATCCTTCAGAAGCCGCAGGTGACCTACATTCGATCCCTGGGTCAGGAAGATCCCCTGGAGAAGAAAATGGGAACACACTCCAGTATTCTTGCCTGGAAAATTCCATGGACGGTAGAGCCTGGTGGGCTACAGTCCATGGAGCCTCAAAGAGTTGGACACGACTGAGCGACTGAGTACCCATGCAACGTGATAGTTCCTGCAGATTGGAGCTGCAGATTTAATAGACAACTCGTTACTTCCCTTGTTGCCAGTTGACTACAGACTGCCTTTGTGCACTAGTGCTTCTGAGAATAATGGAAAAATAAAAGCTGAGGTTAACAGTGGGGGTCTAAAGACTTGGAAAATAAGCACGAAACTCATTTTGGAAAAATTGTGGATTGGCTTATACATTTTTCTCTGTTTTTCATTCATGTCATCATAATTGGTCTCTTTGTAATTGCTAGACAGATGAGTAGCAAGGAAGACAATAGAATTAAACATGGAGGTCCCTTTTTCCCAATTCCTTGATGTTCCTTCCTTTCAGAACATGGACATTGAATGATGGGAGATCCCTTCTGATTAACTGGAATATTTCTACCTCAGTAGTCATTGCTTTCAGCAAAACAAGGAAATATTTGTAAAGGGGTAAAGATTGAGTTAATTGACCACTTTGAAGATAATCTGCTAGAAGAAAAGGTGAACCCTGCAAATTTAATCTCGTCTGTGAGGAACCACATAATGAGGTGCTGGCCAGGCACTGCCTTGCGTTTGGAAGATGCAAACTTTCTGTGTCCTTAGAGCTTAATGTTACATCTAGAGACTCCTTTTATGTCCTCTTCAAGTATCTGACTTCTCTTTCTCTTGGCCTGTTTATCCATATTTTTACTTTACTGAACTGCTCTAATGTCTACCCCTTGTCTTTTCTTGTCTTTCATCTTACTAGTTGGCTACCTAGTTAATCTTCCTCAAATACAGATCTGATTAGAATATTTTGCTGCACAAAAAACTTTAATGACTTACCTTTGTCTAAACAACAAAAGTCTGATTTTTCTGGTTTGACCTTCAGAGAACTGTCAATGACCTGGCCCTGTTCAGCACCTATCCAAACATTTTCCTGTCTCCCCAACATTTTCTGTTTTACTGATTAATTGATTGGTTGATTGGCTCCTTTGTTTCTATCAAACTGAAAGTTTGCTTACCTGCAATAAACAGTAAGTTCCTCAAGGACAGGGTTTTTGCCTCTTTTGTTTACTGCCGTATCTCAGGCACCAGCAACAGTAGCCCGGCTCATGGTTGTGTGTATTAGTTGCTCAGTCATGTCTGACTCTTGGTGACCCCATGGACTGGAGCCCACCAGGTTCTTCTGTCCATGGAATTCTCCAGGCACAAATACTGGAGTGGGTTGCCATTGGCACAGGGTAAATTTATGCTGAATAGGTTGAATGATGAAAAGACCTTGTCCCATGATTCCTTGATGCTGTAATTTAGTTTATCTCTCTCTTCCCCTAAATAAAGTTTCCACCTTTGTTCATAACTCGTTAATAAACTAACTCTCTCGTTAAGCAACATCGGATTACTCAGGATAAATCTGTCCACTTTGTAAGTACCAAAAATTTTTTATGTTCCAGCAATTCTCTATCACATCATTTTGTCACTTTCATCTTTCGATTGTGATTATTTAGATGTAATTCTTATGTATTTTATTAAACTTGAAGCTCAATAGAGTAGAAATTCTATTTTTTGTCTCCCTGTCTCCTCCCCCATAGCAAATGTTTCTAACTCAGAAAAGCACTTGGTTAAGAATTTTATATTATAATATCACTTATTATTTCACTAAAATAGTAAAATCCTTGCAGTGAAAGATATGTATTTTAGTGCTGTTCTGTTATATTCCAGTCAACTGAAATAAGATGTGTTTTATTAGTAGTCACTGAATTACTTAAATATACTGGTAAAGGACTACTCCTCAGCATTTTTGGAAATAATCATTTACATAAACACCCATGGAATGTACAACACTAAACCCTGATTGAACAGTGATTGAACCCTGATTGAAACAGTGTCCTTTGGGTGATAATGATGTGTCAGTATGGATTTCTGGAGAAGGAAATGGCAATCCACTCCAGTATTGCCTGGAGAATTCCCATAGACAGAGCAGCCTGGCAGGCTACAGTCCATGGGGTCACAAGAGTCGAGCATGACTTAGCAACTAAACCACCACCACCAGTATGGATTCACCGATTTTAGCAGTTGTACCACTCTGGTAGGGGATGTTGATAATTTGGGAAAGTGTGTGTGTTGCAGGGAAGAATATATGGTAACTTTCTGTACTTTTCTGTCAGTTTGCTGTGAGCTTAAAACTGCTCTAAAGAATAAAGTGTATTTAAAAAAAATTCTCACATGTATACCTTTTCGTTTTCTGCCGGAGTGTAAAGAATACAGAGACTGACAACACACATACACACTCATTTCACATAGCATCAGTATTTATCATAATAATAGCTAATATTTTTGATATTTAGACACATAGCAATCATCTTAAACACTTAAATTATGTGGCAAGTGGATTTTTATTTTTAGGTAAAGCTTAGGAATGCTAAGTTACTTGGTCACATCATCAAACTATTAATTTATGGGTCTGGAACCCAGATTCTGGTACTCTGATATAGGAGCTGAGCATCTTAAGCACTAGTCTACTTTCATCGAGTCATGTAAAGAGTGGTCTGGGACTGTGTGCATCTGCTTTGGCCTCTAAGAACAAAACCTTTCTTCTAACACAAAACCAAGAGGAGTGAAGGATGCTGCTCAGTCAGGGTAAACCCCTTCCAGTAGTCTAGCCTCCTCCAAGTTCTGTAATGCCTTGCTTTGTCTTGCTTTCCCAATTCCAGTGTCCTATATTAGGAGCTGCATTTTCTCCATAAATGACTTTGGGAATAAGAATTCATTTTCTGTTCCCTTCCTGTTGGGAGTAGATGCTAACACCTACGCATAGGAATTGTCCCTTTCCATAGATTGTACCTGGGTGCCATAGTGAAAGACAGTCAGTTTTGTTCAGTCACTGTCATGTCTGACTGTTTGCAGCCCCATGGACTGCAGCATACCAGGCTTTCCTGTCCTTCACTATCTTTCAGTGTTTGCTCAAACTCATGTTCATTGAATCTGTGATTCCATCCGGCCATCTCATCCCCTGTCATCCTTTCTCCTCTTGCCTTCAGTCTTTTCCAGAATCAGGGTCTTTACCATTGAGTCTGCTCTTCACATCATGTGGCCAAAGTATTGGAGTTTCAGCTTCAACATCAGTCCTTCCAATGAATGTTTTGGGTAGATTTCCTTTAGAACTGATTGATTTGATTTTCTTTCAGTCCAAGGGACTCTCAAGAGTCTTCTCAGTTCAATTCAGTTTAGTGGTTCAGTTGTGTCTGACTCTTTGCAACCCCATGGACTGCAGCATGCCAGGCCTCCCTGTCCATCACCAACTCCTGGAGCTTACTCAAACTCACGTCCATTGAGTCCATAATGCCATCCAACCATCTCATCCTCTGTCATCCCCTTCTCCCCAACCTTCAATCTTTCCCAGCATCAGGGTCTTTTCAAATGAGTCAGCTCTTCACATCAGGTGGCCAAAGTACTGGAGTTTCAACTTCAGCATCGGTCCTTCCAATGAATAGTCAGGACTGATCTCCTTTAGGATGGACTGGTTGGATCTCCTTGCAGTCCAAGGGACTCTCAAGAGTCTTCTCCAACACCGCAGTTCAAAAGCATCAATTCTTTGGCACTCAGCTTTCTTCATAGTTCAACTCTCACATCCATACATGACTACTGGAAAAACCATAGCTTTGACTAGATGGACCTTTATTGTCAAAGAAATGTTTATGGTTTTTAATATGCTGTCTAGGTTGTTAATAACTTTTCTTCCAAGGAGCAAGCATCTTTTAATTTCATGGCTGCAGTCACCATCTGCAGTGATTTTGGAGCCCCCCAAAAGAAATTCTGTCACTGTTTCCACTGTTTCCCCATCTATTTGCCATGAAGTGGTGGGCCAGGTGCCATGATCCTAGTTTTGTGAATGTTGAGTTGTAAACCAGCTTTTTCAAGAATCTTCCCCAGCCCCATAATTCAAATGCATCAGTTCTTCAGCGCTCAGCCTTCTTTATGGTCCAACTCTCACATCAGTACATGACTGCTGGAAAACCAAAAAACCATAGCCTTGACTATACTGACCTTTTTCAGCAAAGTAATGTCTCTGGTTTTATTATTTTATTATTTATTTATATCTAGGTTTGTCATAACTTTCCTTCCAAGGAGCAAGTGTCTTTAAATTTCATGGCTGCAGTCATCATCCATAGTGATTTTAAAGTCCAAGAAAATAAAATCTACCACTGTTTCCATTTTTTCCCCATCTATCTACCATGAAGTGATGGGAGCAGATGCCATGATCTTAGTTTTTTTGAATGTTGAGTTTTAAGCCAGCTTTTTTACTAGGCTCTTTGTTTACTCTTCACTTTCTGCCATTAGAGGGCTATCATCTGCATATTTGAGGTTGTTGATATTTCTCCCTGCAATCTTGATTCCAGCCTGTGATTCCTCTAGCTCAGTATTTTGAGTGATATACTCTGCATGTAAGTTACATAAGCAGGGTGACAATCTACAGTCTTGTCATACTCCTTTCCCAATTGGAACTGGTCCGTTGTTCCATGTCCAGTTCTAACTGTTGCTTCTTGACCTGCATACAGGCTTCTCAGGAGGCAGATAAGATGGTCAGGTATTCACATCTCTTTAAGAATTTTGCACAGTTTGGTGTGATCCACACAGTCAAAAGTTTCAGCATAGTCAATGAAGCAGAAGTAGATGGTATTCTGGAATTCCCTTGCTTATTTTATGGTCCAGTGAATGTTGGCAAATATATATTTGCATTTGATTTAAGCTTCCTATAATTTTAGGTAATAGAACAGAATAACATTAACACTTACTTGACTGAGGTTAATCTCATATTCGGAGCTTTCCTGACAGTTCAGACAGTAAAGAATCTGCCTACAATTCAGGAGACTGGGTTTGATCCCTGGGTCAGGAAGATCCCCTGGTGAAAAGAATGGCTACCCACTCAAGTATTCTTGCATGGAGTATTCCATGGACAGAGGAGCCTGGCAGGCTATTATCCATGGGGTCGCAAAGAGTCAGACATGATTGAGTATCTAACACGCATGTAATCTCATATTTATGTATTTCTGGAGAATTTACAAATAAATGTTATAGCACACACCCAATCTTGATCATTTTTTTTTCTGTTTTGCTGCTTCTCTAGTCTACATATTTAAGTATTTGTATGGTCTCTTAGGGGAAGAAAACAAACCCAAGGATGAATGAAGATCAGTTTCTAGCAGGTTGTTGTTCAGTCACCAAGACATTTCTAACTCCATGCCTGCAGCATGCCAGGCCTCCCTGCTCCCCACCATCTCCTGGAGTTTGTCCAAGTTCATGTCCATTATACTGGTGATGCAGTCCAGCCATCTGATCCTCTGTTGCCGTCGTCTTCTACTGCCTTCAATTTTTCCTAGCATCAGGGTCTTTTCCAGTGAGTCAGCTGTTCATATCAGGTAACCAAAGTATTAGAGCTTCAGCTTCAGTCCTTCTAATGAGTATTTAGGGTTGATTTCCTGTAACATTGACTGATTTGACCTCCTTGCTGTCCAATGGACTCTCAAGAGTCTTCTCCAGCATCACGGTTCGAAAGCATCAATTCTGTGGTGCTCTGCACTCTTTATGGTCCAGATCTCAGAACCATATACGACTCCTGGAAAGACCATAGCATTGACTGTATGGACCTTTGTCGACAAAGTGATATCATTGCTTTTTAACACACTGTCTAGGTTTGTCATGGCTTTCCTGCCAAGAAACAGTCGTCTTCTAATTTCATGGCTGCAGTCACCATCCACAGTGATTTTAGCGCCCAAGAAGAGGAAATATGTCACTGCTTCCACCTTTTTTCCCTCTATTTGCCATGAAGTAATTGAACAGGATTCCATGATCTTAGTTTTTTTTTAATATTTAATGTTAAGCTGGCTTTTGCATTCTTCTCTTTTTCCTTCCTCAGGAGGTTCTTTAGTTCCTCTTTGATTTCTGCCATTAGAGTACTATCAACCGCATATCTGAGGTTGTTGATATTTCTTCCAGAAATCTTGATTCTAGCTTGTAACTCATCCAACCTAGCATTTCTCATGATGTGCTCTGTGTATAAGTTAAATAAACAAGGTAATGATAAACAGCTTTGTCGTACTAGTTTCTCAATCCTGAACCAATCAGTTGTTCCATATAAAGTTCTAAGTGTTGCTTCTTGACCCACATACAGGTTTCTCAGGAGACAGATAATATGGTCTGGTGTTCACATCTCTTTAAGAGCTTGTTATGATCCACATAGTCAAAGGCTTTAGTGTAGTCAGTGAAGCAGAGGATAGATGTTTTTCTGGAATTCCCTTGCTTTCCCTGTGATCCAGCAAATGTTGGTGATTTGATCTCTTTTTTCCTTTGCCTTTTCTAAACCCAGCTTGTATATTTGAAAGTTCTCGATTCTGGTAATGATGAAGCCTAACATGCAGGATTTTGAGCATAATCTTACTAGCACGGGTGATGAGTGAAACTGTTGAGTGTTTTGAAAATTCTTTAGAACTGCCCTTCTTGGAAATAAGGATGAGGATTGACCTTTTCCAGTCCTGTGGCCACTGCTGGGTTTTCCAAATTTGCTGACATAATGAGCACAGCACTTTGATAGCCATCATCTTTTAGGATTTTAAATAGCTCTGTTGGGATTCCATTTGAGCAGGTACTTTTATCTAATAAAATAGATGCCTTCTAAATTATAAGCTCTAATTCCTAAATTGGTTATTATTCTCAAAGGCATGGTTCTTCAGGAAGGAAAATATTTTCCTGCAGGCTCCTCTCTTATTTGTTTCTAACACAGAAGGTAATAATTCATCCAAAGGAATCTTGATTTTGATGAGACTCTTCAAGGTATAATAGAGTTTCAATACAAAACTGCCAAAAAGAAACTGTGAAGTTGCTGATGTCTACATGGTTATCTCGTTTCTCTGTTTTTCTTGCCTGCTCCATGTGGGAATATAATTCTGTTTATTCTTACTATTGATATCCTATTATTGTTGGGTTTGAAAGTTGATGTTCTTCCACAAAATCTCCCTCTTTCAGTAGGGACTATGTGGATTGCCAATAAGAGAGAAAGGGTTCAGCAGAACCCTGTGAACTCAGAGACCTTTATGCACAAATACATGTTTCTCCTGAGATGTTACCAGTATCATTGATGAACAGGAGGATGCTTTTTCCTAAAACACCACAAAAGAGGTTTTACTTAGATTTTCTTCTAGGAAAAGAAGTTAGAGATTACATGTACTGAGATTTCATCAGATCTGGGAACTATATTTATGTGTGTGTATAATATACACACACACACATATATGTGTGTGTATGTATATATACCACTGCCTCCTTAAAATATAGCACTGTCTACATTTACATTGTCATTGTTTTACTCAAGTGCTATCTACTTTTCAAAGATAAGTGTAGACAGACAGAGCCGACAAATAGATTCAAATATTATCTTAATTTGAGCACAGAGATTGACAACCAAATGGAGAAAAGACTAAACCTATTGTTTGATCCTAAAACTAAATTCTCCATTTTTAAAATATTTTCTATTTTTAGTGGTTTCTATGCGTTCTAAAAATTAAAAAAGCAAAAGTCCCAAACCAAAATAGGTCTCTATTTGTGGTTGTTCTTACTCCTCCAGAGCTAGAAAAGGCTAAAGGTATTATAAGTCCTACTTCTTTAATACGATTCCTAGAAAATGATAAATATTTAGTTAAGCAAAATAATATGCTCATTTAGATGTTTCAAATATACTGATATTTTGTCAACATAGAAACCAAAAAGTCTAGTTTTGAGTGGTTATACTTTTTTAAGTTTTATAGCCACACACCAGTAAGCATCCATGTAAGCTGAGTTTTGCCATTCATATACTAACTTCTTTATTTGATAAAGTATATATTCACTGCCTTCTGTATGACAAGTGTTGTGCTTGTTACTGAATAGTGAATAAAATAGATGTGATCCCTGTCCTCTTGGGACTTACAGCCTATTGAAGAAAACAGTCTTACAAAAAACAAAGAAATGAGTTACTGAAGCCTAAAATATAAATGAGCAGGATGTAAGCACCCATCATTGTATACAAGTATATTTAGTAACATTTCCCCCCTACCTCTTTTGTTAAAAACAGATATTCATTACTAGAGTAAACATTTTGTTATGTGGCCCCACAGTATCATAATTTCTTTCTGTCACCTTCGTTCTGTCTGTAAGCCTCCACAGTTGTTTTCTGTGTTGACCTTCCCTACTTTCCCACATGATCAAGGACATTTTCACTCAAACAACAAGACATGAACAGCTGAATAAAAATGTGCTTTTGACTGGTCAAGGCTGGTGTTTCTTAAACTGACTGCCCAGTTTTCCTGCTGAGTACTGCATGCATCTCTGCAAATTGTCCTCCCCTATTCACCTCTTTATGGCCCACTTTGTCACCTGCCATCGTCTGCTTACTTCCCAGAGGTTTTCTTCCCATCAGCTTTCTCTGCTAGTCAGTTTTTTTCCTGTTTCTAAACATATATCCCAATGTCTGGCATGATCTTCACACTTTTCCCAGTCACCTTCCCCAGTTAAACCTGTCTATTTGGCAGACAAGCACTTTGGAACTTCATATCTTCTCTTTCTCATGCCACTGACATATTCTTTTTTTGGCATACAAATGTCAACAGGTAGGATCAAATGGAAAGAGGCATGAAAGGTTAATTCTCCCATATCAGCACCAATTATAGGAAATGTATTTACAGAGTTACAGCTAAGTGGAGTCCATCGAATGAGCTGTGGTCTGTAACAACTATGAAATGAGAACATTTCTGTCACAATGAAGACAAAGTTAGGTTGCTTCAATGTCAAGAGTCACTGGGTGAAGAGCAGAGAAAGTCAAGTCTTCATTCTTACACAAGAGCTCTTCAAACATGGGAAACTAATATTAAAAACTATAAAGGTTTAACTAAAGCATGAGCAGTTGTCAAAACTCAAAGGATAATTCTTAAAACACTATTATCTATCTTAATCAAATCCCTATTCAGACATGGCCAGTAGCAGCCCATATTATGATGTATGAAGAAAAATAAATATTATAAATGTATAAATGGACTAGCATTGTTTATTACATTATTTGAGAAATATAATCAGTGGCTACTTCTAGAATGGAGGCTATGTAATGAGTTTTACATTAGTGGGTCTTTTTAGAAAAATTATGAAGTGAAAATGTCATTTGTTAATTTAACTTTAAAACAAGACTCTGAGCTCTTTTGTCAAAATGGCCTCGATCCAAATTTCTTCTCTTTGCAGGCCAAATTTTCAATCAGATTAATTTACAATGGGGGAAGAAGTTCAATTAAGCATGAAGATCTTTCCTAATAAAATATTAATAGGAATTTATTTGTTTAATGATTGATTTATTTAAACTCATCTTTTAAAAATGATTTGAAGTGGCTTATAAAAATACATTTAAATCAAGAAGATAGAAGATAGATAAATGAAAAAACAAGTAAAGAGCACAAAAATATATAAGTAAAGCTGAATCAAGAATAAAGTTACTTTTCATAATAATGGATAGATTGGAATTTCCTAGTTGTGAAGACTGCATGAGAAGATAATCAGGGACATATAGATTTGAGCATTTAAAGAGAACACAGTTATTTGTGTACTGACACCTGAAAAATACTTCACTGGAACAACTGTAAAAAAATTATATATATAATATCGTATATAGTAAGCAACATACTTGACAAATTAGTTCAATAAAACACGTAAAATCTTCCGTATTGTTTTTTAGCCTACTACGTTAGTTTCTTATTGCTGCTATAACAAATTACCATAAACATAGTGGCTGAAAACATGAAAATTTGCTATTTAAGAGTTTTGGAGGTCAGTAGTCTGATAGTGCAAAAATTAAGGTGTTGGCAGGACCATGCTTTTCCTTGAGGCTTTAGGGGAGAATCTATTCCTTGCATTTTCTGGCTTCCAAAGTCTGCCAGCGTTCTTTGGTTCTTGGCCATATCATTCCAACCTCTGTTCCTGTTGTTAGATTTCCTTCTCTGACTCTCCTGCCTCCATTTTATAAGGACTATTATGGATATGTTGGGCTAACTGGGATAATCCAGGATAATTTCCCTGTCTCAAGATGTTAAGTCCCTTTTGCCATGTAAAGTAACATATTTAAGAATTAAGACGTGTTTATCATTGGGAATTGATTATTCAGTTCAGTTCAGTTCAGGTGAGTCGCTCAGTCGTGTCCAACTGTTTGCGACCCTATGAATCACAGCATGCCAGGCCTCCTTGTCCATCACCAACTCCCAGAGTTCACCCAGACTCACGTCCATCAAGTCAGTGATGCCATCCAGCCATCTCATCCTTGGTCGTCCCCTTCTCCTCCTGCCTCCAATCCCTCCCAGCATCAGAGTCTTTTCCAGTGAGTCTACTCTTCATATGAGGTGGCCAAAGTACTGGAGTTTCAGCTTTAGCATCATTCCTTCCAGGGAAATCCCAGGGCTGATCTCCTTCAGAATGGACTGGTTGGATCTCCTTGCAGTCCAAGGCACTCTCAAGAGTCTTCTCCAACACCACAGTTCAAAAGCATCAATTCTTCGGTGCTCTGCCTTCTTCACAGTCCAACTCTCACATCCATACATGACCACAGGAAAAACCATAACCTTGACTAGACAGACTTTAGTCAGCAAAGTAATGTCTGCTTTTGAATATGCTATCTAGGTTGGTCATAACTTTCCTTCCAAGGAGTAAGCATCTTTTAATTTCATGGCTGCAGTCACCATCTGCAGTGATTTTGGAGCCCCAAAAAATAAAGCCTGACACTGTTTCCACTGTTTCCCCATCTATTTCCCATGAAGTGATGGGACCAGATGCCATGATCTTCGTTTTCTGAATGTTGAGCTTTAAGCCAACTTTTTCACTCTCCTCTTTCACTTTCATCAAGAGGCTTTTTAGCTCCTCTTCACTTTCTGCCATAAGGGTGGTGTCATCTGCATATCTGAGGTTATTGATATTTCTCCTGGCAATCTTGATTCCAGCTTGTGTTTCTTCCAGTCCAGCATTTCTCATGATGTACTCTGCATATAAGTTAAATAAGTAGGGTGACAATATACAGCCTTGACGTACTTCTTTTCCTATTTGGAACCAGTCTGTTGTTCCATGTCCAGTTCTAACTGTTACTTCCTGACCTGCATACAGATTTCCCAAGCGGTAGGTCAGGTGGTTTGGTATTCCCATCTCTTTCAGAATTTTTCACATTTTGTTGTGATCCACACACTCAAAGGCTTTGGCATAGTCAATAAAGCAGAAACAGATGTTTTTCTGGAACTCTCTTACTTTTTCCATGATCCAGCGGATGTTGGCAGTTTGATCTCTGGTTCCTCTGCCTTTTCTAAAACTTGAACATCAGGAAGTTCATGATTCACATATTGCTGAAGCCTGACTTGGAGAATTTTGAGCATTACTTTACTAGCATGTGAGATGAGTGCAATTGTGCAGTAGTTTAAGCATTCTTTGGCATTGCCTTTATTTGGGATTGGAATGAAAACTGACCTTTTCCAGTCCTGTGGCCACTGCTGAGTTTTCCAAATTTGCTGGCATATTGTGTGCAGCACTTTCACAGCATCATCTTTCAGGATTTGAAACAGCTCAACTGGAATTCCATCACCTCCACTAGCTGTGTTCGTAGTGATGCTTTCCAAGGCCCACTTGACTTCACATTCCAGGATGTCTGGCTCTAGATTAGTGGTCACACCATCATGATTATCTGGGTCGTGAAGATCTTTTTTGTACAGTTCTTCTGTGTATTCTTGCGACCTCTTCTTAATATCTTCTGCTTCTGTAAGGTCCAGACCATTTCTGTCCTTTCTCAAGCCCATCTTTGCATGAAATGTTCCCTTGGTATCTCTAATTTTCTTAAAGAGTTATCTAGTCTTTCCCATTCTGTTGTTTTCCTCTATTTCTTTGCATTGATTGCTGAAGAAGGCTTTCTTATCTCTTCTTGCTATTCTCTGGAACTCTGTATTCAGATGCTTATATCTTTTCTTTTCTCCTTTGCTTTTCACCTCTCTTCTTTTCACAGCTATTTGTAAGGCCTCCCCAGACAGCCATTTTGCTTTTTGCTTTTCTTTTCCATGGGGATGGTCTTGATCCCTGTCTCCTGTACAATGTCACGAACCTCATTCCATAGTTCATCAGGCACTCTATCTATCAGATCTAGGCCCTTAAATCTATTTCTCACTTCCGCTGTATAATCATAAGGGATTTGATTTAGGTCATACCTGAATGGTCTAGCAGTTTTCCCTACTTTCTTCAATTTGAGTCTGAATTTGCTAATAAGGAGTTCCTGATCTGAGCCACAGTCAGCTCCTGGTCTTGTTTTTGTTGACTTTATAGAGCTTCTCCATCTTTGGCTGCAAAGAATATAATCAATCTGATTTTGGTGTTGACCATCTGGTGATGTCCATGTGTAGAGTCTTCTCTTGTGTTGTTGGAGGAAGGTGTTTGCTATGACCAGTGCAATTTCTTAGCAAAACTCTATTAGTCTTTGCCTTGCTTCATTCCGCATTCCAAGGCCAAATTTGCCTGTTACTCCAGGTGTTTCTTGACTTCCTACTTTTGCATTCCAGTCCCCTATAATGAAAAGGACAAGATGCTTACTCCTTGGAAGAAAAGTTATGACCATCCTAGATAGTATATTCAAAAGCAGAGACATTACTTTGCCGACTAAGGTTCGTCTAGTCAAGGCTATGGTTTTTCCTATGCCCATGTATCGAAGTGAGAGCTGGACTGTGAAGAAGGCTGAGCCCCGAAGAATTGATGCTTTTGAACTGTGGTGTTAGAGAAGACTCTTGAGAGTAACTTGGACTGCAAGGAGATCCAACCAGTCCATTCTGAAGGAGATCAGCCCTGGGATTTCTTTGGAAGGAATGATGCTAAAGCTGAAACTCCAGTACTTTGGCCACCTCATGTGAAGAGTTGACTCATTGGAAAAGACTCTGATGCTGGGAGGGATTGGGGGCAGGAGGAGAAGGGGACAACCCAGGATGAGATGGCTGGATGGCATTACTGACTTGATGGACGTGAGTCTGAGTGAACTCCGGGAGTTGGTGATGGACAGGGAGGCCTGGCGTACTGCGATTCATGGGGTCATAAAGAGTCAGACACGACTGAGCAACTGAACTGAACTGAAGGCAGTTCTATTTCCAGTTTTGTCCATCAGCAGATGAATGGATAAGATAGCTGTGGTACATATACACAATGAAGTATTACTTAGCCATTAAAAAGAATACATTTGAATCAGTTGTAATCAGGTGGATGAAACTGGAGCCTATTATAAAGAGTGAAGTAAGCCAGAAAGAAAAACACCAATACAATATACTAACACATATATGGAATTTAGGAAGATGGTAACGGTAATCCTGTATGCGATTCAGCAAAAGAATCACAGATGTATAGAATAGTCTTTTGGACTCTGTGGGAGAGGGAGAGGGTGGGATGATTTGGGAGAATGGCATTGAAACATGTATAATATCATAAATGAAATGAATCACCAGTCCAGGTTCAATGTATGATACTGGATGCTTGGGGCTGGTGCACTGGGACGATCCAGAAGATGGTACGGGGAGGGAGGAGGGAAGGGGGTTCAGGATGGGGAACACGTGTATACCTATGGCGGGTTCATGTTGATCTATGGCAAAACCAATACAATATTGTAAAATAATTAGCCTCCAATTAAATAAATTTACATTAAAAAATAAAAAAATATAAAATGATGGCTGGGATCATTTTACCTAAATATGAGGTTTTCATTTTGACAGTAGTCAGAATAACTAGATTAAAGGAACACCTATCTACTAATTAACCATGAATATTAGACAATAATAAATCCTATTAGTATATAGGAAAATATTAACTTTTCTCTATAGTAAAGTGGAAAGTGAAAGTGATAGTCAGTTTTGACCGACTCTTTGTGACCCCATGGACTGTATCCATGGGATTCTCCAGGCCAGAATACTAGAGTTGATAGCTGTTCCCTTCTCCAGGGCATCTTCCCAACCCAAGGATCAAACCCAAGTCTGCATTGCAGGCAGATTTTTTACCAACTGAGCCACAAGGTAAGCCCAAAGTGGAAAGTAAACTCACTAAAATGATCTCAAGTATTCAATATGCAAAGAAAACTGGTAAGAATTCAAAGCACATTCATATTTTACCTTCAAGATGGGAAAGGAAATCTGTTCTGACAGCTCTGGTTTTTGTTTTAATGTTATGCTATAGGTTCTCCTCTGAGCTTACATAGCTTATCTTAAGACCTGTCTCTGCTTTAGAGTCAAATCCCAAGAAAACATTAATAAAAACTGTAAGTAAATATTTACAGATTAATCAACATAATGATAAAAAGTATAACAATAGTCAACAGTAGTAGCTGTGTGTAAACTGCTTGTCTCCATGGAGAATGTTGATCTAAGAAGCTCAGATTTGAAATTTATGGAAGAGGAAATAGGCTTTACATTTTGTGAGGAACCAGATGGATAGTTTTAGAGAAAAATGACTAATAATCTAAAATATTTTTTTTTTAGCCAGTTAGCTTGTTTCTGCTTGCTAAAGCATTGTCCCCTTCTTAAAAGCTCCCCCATCTTTAAAAGTAATTGTTTTGGGGTTTTACATCTTTGGTGTCTCAGAAAGGTAGAATCCAAAGATTTGAAGTAAGCATAGCTACTCTTGCTGAACATTACATGCCCCTGAAAGTTGATGTTCTCTTTACTAATCTCATCCTTAAATTAATTGAAAGTGGAACTGAGGGAGAGTTAAGATTTGGCCGGAATTTTGGAACTGCATCTCTCAGGAGGGCCAGTAGGGAATTGTAGCCAGTAAAAGATATATAAAAGAAAATGAGGCATATTTGGCATATGTAGTCTTGTTTGAGTCTTAGCTGAATTTGGGAGCAACAGGAAAATTTCCATAGGACATCTATTGTCATTGCAGACGCATTAATCTTTATATCCTGTAAGTTACCTAGTAAGTTACCCAGAGGTAATCACAGGAAAGGAAATATTTGGTAGCTGATAGCTTATGTAGCCATTGGAGAAGAAAATGGCAACCCACTCCAGTGTTCTTGCCTGGAGAATCCCAGGGACAGAGGAGCCTGTTGGGCTGCTGTCTATGGGGTCACACACAGTCGGACATGACTGATGGGACACAGCAGCAGCAGCAGCAGTAGCAGCAGCTAATGTAGCCACTGCCTTTTGTGCAAGTGTGCTTAGCACTTCTATATCACTACTTATAAAATAAGGCATCAGATCCTCATCTCCCACCATTGGCCACAGCCCATCATAGCCAGTTAACTTGGTCCAAGGCATAGATCAGTCAAGATCTCCCCAGAATTTTCCAACCTGGAACTGGGTAGGGGAAAACACATTTTTACTCTATAATCCATACCATAAGTAAAGGAAATCCCCCTTTGGAGAAAGTAGAAAGAAATGAAGCCAAAATGGGAAAATAGTATAGAGAAGGGATCAAGGGTCCCAAAGATTTTAGCACATGGATTTGTCAGCTCTGAGCTGTTGTTCAGTTGCTAAGTCATACGTGGCTCTTTGCAACTCTGTGGACTGTGGCATGCCACGCTTCTCTGTCCTTCACTATCCCCCGAGTTTGCTCAGATTCATGTCCATTGAGTTGGTGATACTGTCTAACCATCTCATCCTCTGCTGTCTCCCTCTCCTTTTGCCTTCAATCTTTCCCAGCATCAGGGTCTTTTCCAATGAGTCACCTCTTCGCATCAGGTGGCCAAAGTACTGGAGCTTCAGCTTCAACATCAGTCTTTCCAATGTACCTTCAGGGTTGATTTCCTTTCAGATGGACTGGTTTGATCTCCTTGCAGTCCACGGGACTCTTAAGAGTCTGCTCCAGCAGCACAATTCAAAAGCCTTGATTCTTTAGCACTCAGCCTTATTTATGGTCCAACTCTCACATTCATACAGGACCACTGGAAAAATCATAGGTTTTTGTTGGCAAAGCTAAATAAGTGGGGTAACAATATACAGCCTTGATGTACTTGCTTCCAAATTGAAACCAGTCAATTGCTCCATCTCCTGTTCTCACTATTGCTTCTTGACCCACATACAGGTTTCTCAGGAGGCAGGTAAGGTAATCTGGTATTCCCATTTCTTTAAGAATTTTCCACTGTTTCTTGTAATCCACACAATCAAAGGCTTTAGAGTAGTCAACGAAGCAGATGCTTTTCTGGAATTCCCTTCTTTTTCTATGATCTCACAAATGTTGGCAATTTGATCGCTGTTCCTCTGCCTTTTCTAAACCCAACTTTTACCTCTGAAAGTTCTCGGTACATGTACTGCTGAAGCCTAACATGCAGGATTTTGAGTGTAACCTTACTAGCATGTGAAATAAGTGCAATTGTATGGTAGTTTGAACATTCTTTGGCATTGCCCTTCTTTGGGATTGGAGTGAAAATGGACACTTTCTAGTTCTGTGGCCACTGCTGAGTTTTCCAAATTTGCTTGTCATATTGAGTACAGCACTTCCTACTTTTGCATTCCAGTCCCCTATTGAAAAGGACATCTTTTTTGGGTGTTAGTTCTAAAAGGTCTTGTAGGTCTTCATAGAACCATTCAACTTCAGCTTCTTCAGCATTACTGGTTGGGGCATAGACTTGGATTACTGTGCTATTGAATGGTTTGCTTTGGAAATGAACAGAGATCATTCTGTCGTTTTTGAGATTGCATCCAAGTACTGCATTCGTGTGGATCACAATAAACTGTGGAAAATTCTGAAAGAGATGGGAATACCAGACCACCTGACCTACCTCTTGAGAAACCAATATGCAGGTCAGGAAGCAATAATTAGAACTGGACATGGAACAACAGACTGGTTCCAAATAGGAAAAGGAGTACATCAAGGCTGTATATTGTCACCCTGCTTATTTAACTTCTGTGCAGAGTACCTCATGAGAAACGGTGGGCTGGAAGAAGCACAAGCTGAAATCAAGATTGCAGGGAGAAATATCAATAACCTCAGATATGCAGATGACATCACCCTTATGGCAGAAAGTAAAGAGGAACTAAAAAGCCTCTTGATGAAAGTGAAAGAGGAGAGTGAAAAAGTTGACTTAAAGCTCAACATTCAGAAAACAAAGATCATGGCATCTGGTCCCATCACTTCATGGAAAATAGATGGGGAAACAGTGGAAACAGTGTCAGGCTTTATTTTTTGGGGCTCCAAAATCACTGCAGATGGTGACTGCAGCCATGAAATTAAAAGAGGCTTACTCCTTGGAAGGAAAGTTATGACCAACCTAGATAGCATATTCAAAAGCAGAGACAATATTTTGCCGACTAAGGTCCGTCTAGTCAAGGCTGTGGTTTTTCCTGTGGTCATGTATGGATGTGAGAGTTGGACTGTGAAGAAGGCTGAGTGCCGAAGAATTGATGCTTTTGAACTGTGGTGTTGGAGAAGGCTCTTGAGAGTCCCTTGGACTGCAAGGAGATCCAACCAGTCCATTCTGAAGGAGATCAGCCCTGGGATTTCTTTGGAAGGAATGATGCTAAAGCTGAAACTCCAGTACTTTGTCCACCTCATGCGAAGAGTTGACTCATTGGAAAAGACTCTGATGCTGGGAGGGATTGGGGGCAGGAGGAGAAGGGGACGACCGAGGATGAGATGGCTAGATGGCATCACTGACTCAATGTACGTGAGTCTGGGTGAACTCCGGGAGATGGTGATGGACAGGGAGGCCTGGCGTGCTGCGATTCATGGGGTCACAAAGAGTCAGACACGACTGAGCAACTGAACTGAACTGAGTACAGCACTTTAACACCATCATCTTTTAGGATTTTTAAATAGCTCAGCTGGAATCTCTGAGATGAGCTGCACAGAATATTTGAGACCTTTTGTTATGTTTGCCAGTAAATCTTCCTTTTTGACATGCTCTCACTCAGCTTGAATATTTGCAACCAAGGTGTTCTGACATCGACCACTGTTGACAGGTAATTGAATGTTTCCCTTCATCCTGTCTGAACTTTTGTATGCATGTGTGTGTGCATGCTCAGTCACTTCAGTCGTGTCTGACTCTTTGCAACCCCATGGCCTTTAACCCTCCAGGCTCCTCTGTCCATGGTATTCTCCAGGCAAGAATACTAGAGTGGACTGCCATGTCCTCCAAGGGATCCTCCCCATTCAGGGGTCAAATTCATGTCTCCTTGTCTCCTGTATTGCAGGTGGATTTTTTTACCCACTGAGTCACCTGGGAAGCCCTGTACTTGTGTATCACAGTCATCAGATAAATTGCCCCCAAGAAATTAATGAATATTTTTAGTATTCCCAGCATGTACTGCTTTTTTCTACTTCACATTTTTTTCTTATGTAAGCCATTGAGGCACCCCTGGTGTTTTTCCAAGACTGGATGCTGGACTTCATTTTCTGTTATGGTGGATTTAATGGTAGCAGAAGTTTCATGAAAGTCAAAAGCAAGGTTTATCTGGTACCTGTCTGTTCAGCATTCGAAATTCAGATGAGAAGTTAAGCTTCATGGAATTGCTATAACTCCCAGGTTGTTGTTATTTTTGCAACTATTGATTTCTTAAATAGAGTAAAATATCATTTCCATTTCTTAAGGAATATTACAATGATAATATTCTGAGTATTAGTGTTCTATACCTCTATACCTTTTGGTAAAAATCAGTGCTTTGGTTTCTCTACTTTTTGTCTGTCTCCTACTCTTCCTTAGGTGTTTATCAGTGCCTGCAACATTTGGATAAATCAGTTAGTTTAATATATGTATACATGTAGACATAAAATATATATGATTAAAAATATGTATGAAAGTGATTCATTTATTTACATCCAAGATTACTGCCATCACTTTTGCATTTGGTCCATTAGTATATCAGGGTCAGAATACTTTCTGTAAAGGACCAATTAGTAAATAGTTTGGGTTTGTATCCCAGATGATCTTACAGCAGCTACTTACCTCTGCTATTTATTTTATTTTTAGTATGAAAACAGCTATAGACAGTGTAGAAACAAATGGTTTTGTCTGTGTTCAATGAAATTTCATTTCTGAAAACAAGCAGTCATGGGTCATATTTGGCCTTAATTCACTGACTCCTCATATAAATTGTAACTTTTATTGTGATACTTTCTATCTGTAACTTTGATTCTATGTCCCTTTTGACCAGAGGACTTACTAATATTTACCTAGATACTCCAACACTGGCTCAGATATAACTGGAAGAAGAAATGATTGGGCCTGTCTCAGTGATTTAGACGACAGAAGGTGATGGCGTGGTTTCGGGTGACAGTGAATGTGGAAAGGAGTGGGGATGTGTATATATTTATAATGTAAGCTCATCAGGACTTATAATTAACTAGATATGGGGCAGTGAGGAAGAACAGATGAATCAGGGTTCATTCCCCTTCAGAAAATACAGTATTTCCTTTTGAAATCCTTCTTGTGGACAGTTTGACCCCCATTCCATCACAAATTCAACTTGTACTCATTTTTTGGAAAGCAACTATGCTTACCATTATACCAACAGTGCTAAATCCCACTCATTCTTTAAGTGAAAACTCACATCTTAATTATCCAAGATGCCTTTCCTTGCTGCCCAAGTTCACAGCGACTCCCTTTTTTGAACTCTCATAGTATCTATTGTCTGTTTTTTTTTCTCTTTCCTTTTGACATTTACACTAATACTATATTACTCTATTGTTAAAGCAGATGCCAGACTGTAGTATATTGTAGGGTATGTGGGCTACGTTTTGTATTTCTTCTGCTTCCTATTAAATTTCTAGCATAGTTTCATGTACTTAGTAGATATACATTTAATGCTTCTATATAAGTGGATCAGTGAGCAATAAGTGAATTGCATTAAGATTTAATAAAGAACATGAGGAAACTTCAGAAGCAGTTTGTATCTTCCACAATCTAGTGTTATTTTTCATCTCAATTCTATCAATTAATAACAGTGCCCAGTCTTAATGGCACTCAGGTTTCTTATTCCTTCATTAGTACTTATCCTTATTATACTGACTACATTTTGCTTTTTCAAATATTCCATTTATTATCATTCCTTGACTATAATTCTCATGTTTCATTGTAATATTTAATTTCATATCCATTTTCAAGCTCTATTACTTAACATATGTAGCTATCATTTTGACCTTCTCTTCACCCAGACTTTCCTTTAAACTCTGGCAAAGATTTTCTCTGAATTGATATCTTTTCCCAGTGAGATTTGAGCTCTGGAATATATGTTTGCAGACAAGATTCAGATCTGTAATAGTTTCACAGGGTTTAGGTGGTCCAGACCTGTTCCCATTGCCTCACTAAACAGTGTCAAGGGTTAGAGTTGAAATTTGGGAGCAGATAATAATGAGGTAATGCTTTGGGGTGTAAGGATAACTATAACTAGAGAATGTCAGGAGGACAAATGATTTTTTCTTCTAGGAGTTGTTTCTCATCTTGGTGTCATAGACTTTCAATGTTTTCAGTCCCATTTCCCAACATAATTGGAAGATTCTAATCACATTTCATATATGTACTTACATGCTTTCCAGATTGAGTCAAAAATATTGATTCAGAAAGGGTCATTTTAGAAAGTCACAAATAACCACTGAAGCTTTAGTTATCAAATTATAATCACTATGATCCTTGGATTAGTGGGGCAAGGATAGACTAGAAGTTAACTCTGATATGCAACTCTGAAAATATATATATATTGCATATAGTATATTAAAAACATATGAAACCAATATAGATGAAGAGAAAATACATTTAATGATTAATTACTATCTCCTATTAATTTCTTAAAGTACATATGGAAACTAAATTCTAAAAATTATTTCTTTTCCTGTTCCTTTTTCTGGCTACACTGCATAGCAGGTACAATCTTATTAGTTCCCTGACTAGGAGTCAAACCAGTGCTTCCTGCACAGAAAGTACAGAATCCTAACCACTGAACCACCAAGGAATTCCCCTAAAATTATTTCTTAATTTATTAGGTATAAAATTTATAAAATTACAGAGTTGAGAAAAATCCTTTTCTTTTAAATTCTTTTTTCTAGTTGAAGTATATTTAATCTACAAATTTACAATATTATGTTAGTTTCAGGTGTACAGTGAAATGATTCAGATGTGTTTCTGTGTATAATTTTTGTATTCTTTTCCATAGTAGGCTATTACAACATATTTACTAAAGTTCCCTTTACAGTAGTAGGTCTCTGCTTTTGAATATACTATCTAGGTTGGTCATAACTTTTCTTCCAAGGAGTAAACGTCTTTTAATTTCATGGCTGCAATCACCATCTGCAGTGATTTTAGAGCCCCCCAAAATAAAGTCTGACACTGTTTCCACTGTTTCCCCATCTATTTCCCATGAGGTGATGGGACCAGATGCCATGATCTTCATTTTCTGAATGTTGAGCTTTAAGCCAACTTTTTCACTCTCCACTTTCACTTTCATCAAGAGGCTTTTTAGTTCCTCTTTACTTTCTGCCATAAGGGTGATGTCATCTGCATATATGAGGTTATTGATATTTCTTCTGGCAATCTTGATTCCAGCTTGTGTTTCTTCCAGCTCAGCGTTTCTCATGATGTACTCTGCATAGAAGTTAAATAAGCAGGCTGACAATATACAGCCTTGAAGTAATCCTTTCCCTATTTGGAACCAGTCTGTTGTTCCATGTCCAATTCTAACTGTTGCTTCCTGACCTGCATACAGATTTCTCAAGAGGTAGGTCAGGTGGTCTGGTATTCCTTTCTCTTTCAGAATTTTCCAGTTTGTTGTGATGCACACACTCAAAGGCTTTGGCATAGTCAGTAAAGCAGAAACAGATGTTTTTCTGGAACTCTCTTGCTTTTTCGATGATCCAGCGGATATTGGCAATTTGATCTCTGGTTCCTCTGCCTTTTCTGAAACCAGCTTGAACATCAGGAAGTTCACGGTTTGAAGAATTGATGCTTTTAAACTGTGATGGAGAAGACTCTTGAGAGTCCCTTGGACTGCAAAGAGATCCAACCAATCCATTCTGAAGGAGATCAGCCCTGAGATTTCTTTGGAAGGAATGATGCTAAAGCTGAAGCTCCAGTACTTTGGCCACCTCATGCAAAGAGTTGACTCATTGGAAAAGACTCTGATGCTGGGAGGGATTGAGGGCAGGAGGAGAAGGGGACGACAGAAGATGAGATGGCTGGATGGCATCACTGACTTGATGGATGTGAGTCTGAGTGAACTCCGGGAGTTGGTGATGGACAGGGAGGCCTGGCATGCTGTGATTCATGGGGTCGCAAAGAGTTGGACACGACTGAGTGACTGAACTGAACTGAACTGAACTGAACAGTAGTAGGTCCTTGTCATTAATCTTTTTTTCATGTTTTTTAATTGTAGTACAATTGTTTTACAATGTTGTATTTGTTTCTGCTGTAGAATTAAATGAATCAGCTGTATGTATACACATATACACACATCCCCCTTCCCTCTTGAGTCTCCCTCCCACTCCTTTCCCCATCCCACCTACCTAGGTCATCACAGAGCACCTGAGCTGACCTCTATGTGCTATTTAGCAGGTTCCCACCAGCTACCTTTTTTACACATGATAGTGTATATTAGGTTGGTACAGAAGTAATTGTGATTTTGGACTGTGAATTTTTAATCATTACAACTCAGCTCACATCTTTATTAGTCAAAATAGGAACCATTACAGTCAATACATTTTTGCCAATGAGAAATAAATTTGTTTATTCCAACAACCTAAAAACCCATGCTTCAGAATGCGATGAATTCTTGGAAAGCACTTTCTAATGCTGGCTGTGGGAGTATTTTCCCTGCAAAAAGTTGTTGAGATGCTTCAAGAAGTGATAGTCATTGACAAGAGGTCAGGTGAATATGGTAGATGAGGCAAAACTTTGTAGCCCAATTTGTTCAACTTTTGAAGCATTGATTGTACGATTTGCAGTTGGGCATTGTGAAGAAGAATTGGGCCCTTTCTACTGACCAATACAGGCTGCAGACACTGCGATTTTTGGTGCATTGATTTGATGAGTGTAATTCTCAGATGTAATGGTTTTGCCAAGATTCAGAAAGTTGTAGTGTATCAGAAGGGCAATAGACCACCAAACAACGACCATGACCTTTTTCCGGTGCAAGCTTGGCTTTGGGAAGTGCCTCTTCTCACTCCAACCACTGAGCTGGTCATTGCCGGTTGTCATATAAAATCCACTTTTTGTTGCAAGTCACAATCCAATGAAGAAATAATTCACTGTTGTTTCATAGAATAAGAGATGATGACACTTAAAAACGATTTTTTGGTTTTGGTCAGCTCATTAGGCACCCACTTATCGAGCTTTTTCACTTTTCTGATTTGCTTCAAATGCCGAATAACCATAGAATGATCAACATTGAGTTCTTCACCAACTTCTTGTGTAGTTGTAAGAGCTTCCGTGATTGGTCTCAGTTGGTCATTGTCAACTTCCATGGCTGGGCACTATGCTCCTCATCTTCAAGGCTCTTGTTGCCTTTGCAAAACTTCTTGAACCCACACTGCACTGTACATTCTTTAACAGTTCCTGGGCCAAATGCATTGTTGTTGTTGCCAGTTGTCCCTTCTGCTTTACAATCCATTTTGAACTTGAATTAAAAAAAATTGCTTGAATTTGATTTTTGTCTAACATTATTTCTATAGTCTAAAATAAATCTAAAATAAACAAAAAGCAATAAATTATTAGCCAAAAAAGGCAATAAATGCACCTTATATATCATAGTCACTTATAAAACTTAATCCAGTATCAAACAGCAAAGTTCAGCTGTGTAAAACCACAATTGCTTTTGCACCAACCTAATGTATCAATTCCAATCTCCCAATTTGTTTCACCCACTTCCCCCCCCCTCCCCCATGTCCACATGTCTATTCTGTAATTCTGTCTCTATTCCTGACCTGCAAACAGGTACCATTTTTCTAGGTACCATTTTTCTAGATTCCACATATATGCATTAATATATGATATTTGTTTTTTATATAGTAGGTTATATCTACAAATCTCATACTCCTAATTTAGCCCTCCTTCCTCCATTCTTCCTTTAGACACCATAAGATTATTTTCTAAATTTATTTTTAATTGCAGGATAATTTCTTTACAATATTGTGTTGGCTTCCTCCATACAACATTGTGAATCAGCCTTAAGTATACGTATATCCCCTCCCTATGAAGCCTCGCTCCCAGTCCCGCATCCTCCCCCTCTAGTTTTCACAGGGTGAGATTCCTATGTTATACCACAACTTCCTACTCACTAGCTATCTGTATTTCATATGGAATGTTTATGTCTCAGTGCTACTCTCTCAGTTTGTTTCACCCTTTCCTTCCTCCGCTATGTCCATAAGTCTGTTCTGTATGTCTGCATCTCTATTCCTGCTGTGCAAATAGGTTCATCAGTACCATTTTTCTAGATTCCGTATATATGTGTTAATATATGTTTTACTTTCCTTCCTGATTTACTTCGCTCTGTGTAACAGTATTTAGCTTCATCCACCTCAGTTCAACTGACTCATATTCCTTTTTATGGCTAGGTAATATTTTGGTTTACATATGTACCACAGCTTCTTTATCTATTCATCTATCAATGAACATCTAGGTTGCTTCCATGTACTGGCTATTGTAAATAGTGCTGTAATAAATATTTGGGTACATGTGTCTTTTTCAGTTATGATTTTCTCAGGGTATATGCCTAGTAGTGGGACTGCTGGGTCATATGGTAGTTTTATTCTTAGTTTATTAAGGAATCTCCGTACTGTTCTCCATAGTGGCTGTATCAATTTACATTCCTGCCAGCAGTTCAGGAGGGTTCCCTTTCTCCACATCTTCTCCAGCATTTATTGTTTGTAAATTTTTTGATGATGGCCATTCTGACCCTTGTCAACTGATACCTTATTGTAGTTTTTGATTTGCATTTCTCTAATAGTGAGTGATGTTGAGCATCTTTTCATGTGTTTATTGGCCATGTGTATATCTTCTTTGGAGAAATGTCTGTTTAGATCTTCTGTCCAATTTTTGATTGAGTTGTTTGTTTTTCTGATATTTAACTGCATGAACTTCCTGCATATTTTAGAGATTAATCCTTTGTCCATTGCTCCATTTGCAAATATTCCCTCATTCTGAGGGTTGCCTTTTGGTCTTGTTTATGTTTCCTTTGCTGTGCAAATGCTTTTGAGTTTAATTAAGTCCCATTTGTTTATTTTTGTTTTTATTTTTATTACTCTAAGAGGTGGGTCAAAAAAAGATCTTGCTGCAATTTATGTGAAACTGTTATACCTGTTTTCCTTTAAGAGTGTTATAGTGCTTAGTCTTACATCTGGGTCTTTAATCCATTTTGAGTTTTTTTTTGTGCATAGAGTTAGGGAGTGTTCTAATCTCATTCTTTTACATACAACTGTCCAGTTTTCCCAGCACCACTTATTGAAGAGGTTATATTTCTCCACTGTATATTCTTGCCTCCTTTGTCATAGATTAGGTGACCGTAGGTGCATGGGTTTATCTCTGGGCTTTTTGTCTTGTTCCATTGTATCTAGATTTCTGTTTTTGTGCCGGTACCATACTGTCTTGATTAATTTGTAGCATAGTATGAAGTCAGGGAACTTTATTCCTCTAGATCACTTTTTCTTTCTCCAGATTGCTTTGGCTATTCAATGTTTTTTTCTTTTCCATACAAATTGTAAAATTTTTTGTTCAAGGACTGTGAAAAGTGCTGTTGATAATTTGATAGAGATTGTATTGAATCTGTAGATTGCTTTGGGTAGTATAATCATTTTCACAATACTGATTCTTCTAATCCAGGAACATGATATCATGCTCGATTTATTTGTATCATCTTTGATTTCTTTCATCAGTGTACTGTAGATTTCTGCATACAGGACTTTTTCTCCTTAGGTGGATTTATTCCTAGGTATTTTATTCTTTTTATTGTAATGGTGAATGGGATTGTTTCTTTACTCTCTCTTTCTGATTTTTCATTGTTAGCTCCTATCATTCTCAAGCTCTTCCAAGAAATTGCAGAGGGAGGAACACTCCCAAAGTCATTCTACAAGGCCACCAGCACCCTGATACCAAAATCAGACAAAGATATCACAAAAAAAGAAAATTACAGGCCAATATCACTGATGAACATAGATGCAAAAATCCTCAACAAATAGAATTCAATGACACATTAAAAGTATCATACACGATGATCAAGTGGGGTTTATCCCAAGGATGCAAGTATTCTTCAATATACACAAATTGATCAGTGTAATACACCATATAAGCAAATTGAAAGATACAAATCATATGATAATCTCAATGATACAGGAAAAACTTTAAACAAAATTCAATGCCCACTTATAAGAAAAACTCTCCAGAAAATGGGCATAGAAGGAACCTCTGTGTGTGTGTATGTTAAAAGGAACCTACCTTAACACAATAAAGGCCATATATTACAAGCTCACAGCAAACATTATTCTCAATGGTGAAAAACTAAAAGCATTTCTTCTAGGATTAGGAATAAAACAAGGATATCCACTTTCACCACGATTATTCAACATAGTTTTGGAAGTCCTAGCCACAGAAGTCAGAGAAGAAAAAGAAATAAAAGAAATCCAGATTGTAAAAGAAGTAAAACTCTCACTGTTTGCAAACTACATGATACTATATATAGAAAACCTTAAAGATATCATCAGAAAATTACTAGAGCTGATAAATGAATTTAGTAAAGTTGCAGGATACAGAATCAATACACATAGGATTGTTTTTTATGTCTATGAGTCTATTTGTTTCGTAAATAAGTTCATTTGTATCTTCTTTTTAGATTGCATATGTAAGTGATAACATATGGTATTTGTCTTTCTCTGTGTGACTTCACTCTCTATGATAATCTCTAGGTCCATCTGTTTTCTTACTAATGGTATTATTTCATTTTTGTTATGGCTGAGTAATATTCTACTGTGTATATATAACCATATCTTCTTTATCCATTCAACTGTTGATGGACATTTAGATTGCTTCCAAGTCTTGGCTAATGTAAATAGTGCTGCTGTGAACATTGGGGTGCATGTATCTTTCTGAATTAGAATTTTCTCCAGATATATACCCATAAGTGGAATTACAGGGTATGATGATTCTATTTTTAGATTTTTAAGAAACCTCCATACTGGTCTATGGCTGCACCAATTTGCATTCCCACCACAGTGTAGGAGGGTTACTTTTTCTCTGCATCTGCTCCAATATTTATTGTATAGACATTTTAATGATGACCTGTCTGACTGGTCTGAGGTGATACCTCATTGTACCTTTAATTCACATTTCTCTAATAAATTAGTGATATTGAACATCTTTTTATGTGTCTGTTGTCCATCTGTATGTCTTCTTTGGAGAAAAGTCAATTTAGGTCTCCTGCACATTTTTTTATTTGGGTTGTTTGATTTTTTTATGTTGAGCTGCATGAACTGTTTTTATATTTTAGAAATTAATCTCCTCCCAGTAGCATTGGTTACAAGTATTTTCTTCAAATCCATAGGTTGCATTTTTGTTTTACTTATGGTTTCCTTTGCTGTGCAAAAGCTTTTAAGTTTAATTAAGTCCTAATTGTTTATTTTTGTTATTTCCATTACTCTGGGAGATGGATTCATAAAAATATTGGTGCAAATTTTGTTAAAGAGTTTTCTGCCTCCGTTTTTCTCTTAAGAGTTTTATGGTATCCAGTTACACTTAGGACTTTAATTCATTTTGAATTTATTTTTATATATTAGAGAATGTTTTAATTTCTTTTAAATGTAGTTGTCCTTTTTACTAGCACAACTTATTGAAGAGACTGTCTTTTCTGCATTGTATATTCTAGCCTCCTTTATCATAAATTAATTGATCGTAAGCACATGGGTTTATTTCTGGGCTTTCTATCCTGTTTCATTGATCTCTGTGTCTGTCTTTGTGTCAGAACCATAAGGTTTTGATTACTGAAGCTTAGTAAAGTCAGTGCATGTAGCTGTGTAAATGGTAGTACACTTTGAGGGTCTTTTTGATTCCTACATATACCCACCTGCTTCTACTGAATCTTAAGTTCTGAGTGTCTGTACAAATCTAGTTTTAGAGAAGTAAAACAGCTGGGTTGTAGTGTGTGTGTATGTGTGCATACTTGGGTGTCTTAGCCATTATATTTCAAGGATTTGACCTAATGCAACAGTGGCAGCTCATTAAGCACACACTGTAAAACTGTTTTGTTTTGTTTTGTTTTGTTTTCCACATGATGGTTAAACTTGAAGTCCTAAGGAAAGGTAGTTGGAAAGGAGAAGTGGTATAAAGTGCAGGAGAGCAAGAAAAGCTGGAAACCCAAAATATACAGTGGAAGAGAACAAGAACAAGCCCATGAATTTATACTGAGACCCTTGCCAGTTCTTATTGTCTCTGACCTGGAATGGCAACCGACTCCAGTAATCTCGCCTGGAAAATCCCACGGACAGAGGAGCCTGGTAGGCTACAGTCCATGAGGTCACAAAGAGTCGGACACGACTGAGTGACTTCACTTCACTTTAAAAAAAACTAGTACTCTTTTTTTGTCATTATGATTATTCTTTTTATTATTCATCTGTTCTCCCAGCAGACCTTTTGCAAGAAGTATTAATATTACAGCAAGCAGCTTTTAGAGATGTTTTTTCTTTGATCCACTGTAGGAAAATTGTCAAGGCAAGCTGCTATTTTGATGAAAGCTATCACAAAGACCCAGGACCACAGAGATTATAAAACTGCAAGTTTGCCAGAGTATGTTTGTCAAGCATGGCGCCTTCCCTCTGGTAAATTAAATTCTGATCTCTATACATCAGAAGGTCAGTGTTGGTGCTCCTCTCATAGCTGTTTGCCTACAGTTTCTCAGACACATAGGTGTAGGCAGAGTCCATATGTTCTTTGTTCAGAACAAGTAATAAAGATTTGGAGAGAAGAGAAATCTCAGCTTAGTGTTTGAATTTGGTATTTGAGAAGAACAGACAATAAATGCCATGAAATGGTCCAGGAAAGCAGCTTGAACTTTAAGAATGTTGCTTTTCCTCTCTTCTCCCACTTCCCCCTGAGATTTTTCACACTTACATTAATTAGCTCCACAACTCATATGAGGTTATACAGTAGAATCTGGATTTCAAATAAATGTCAAAATCAGAAAATAGACCTTCACAAACAGCTATGAAGAAAATGGGCTTTTTTGTTTCTGAAGCATTTTGTCATCTGAAGCACAGACCTTATTTTTCAAATACCCTGTCACCAAAATAACAAGAAAATAACATTAAAGATTCTCCAGGGTGCTGGAATTGCTGCATAACATGGACATATGGAAGAGCAAGTCATGGAATGGCCATGCCTGGTCCACCTCCCCCTGGCTCCAATAGCCTGTCATTTGGAAGTCTCTCCCAAGCTTCTCATCTGGAGAGTAAAGATAGAAAGCAAGTTGATCTTCAGTGAGCTTTCCAGTATTCATTTCTATCAAAAATATTGTCATCAAAACAGTATGGTACTGGCACAAAAGCAGAAATATAGATCAGTGAAACAGGAAGAAAGCCCAGAAATAAACCCACACACGTATGGTCTATTAACCTATAACAAAAAGGCAAGACTATATAATGGAAGAAAGACAGTCTCTTCAATAAATGATGCTGGGAAAACTGGACAGCTGCGTGTAAAAAAAAAAAGAAAAATAAATTAGAACACTTGTTAACACCATACATAAAAATAAACTCAAAATGGGTTAAAGACCTAAATGTAAGACTGGATACAGTAAAACTCTTAGACTCTATGACTTAAATCACAGCATTATTTTTTTTTGATCCTTCTCCCAGAGTAATGGAAATAAAAATAAAAATAAGTAAATGGGACCTAATTAAACTTAAAAGTTTTTGCACAGCAAAGGCAACCATGAACAAAGTTAAAAGACATCCCACAGAATGGGAAAAACATTTGAAAACGATGTGACTGATAAGGAATTAGTCTCCACAATGTACAAACAACTCATGTGACTTAATATCATAAAAACAAACAACTCAATAAAAAATAGGCAGAAGACTTAAATAGACATTTCTCCAAATAAGACATACAGATGGCCAAGAGGCACATGAAAAGAAACACTGCTAATTATTAGATAAATGAAAATCAAAACTACAATGAGATATCATCTCACACCAATAAGAATGGTTATCATAAAAAAATCCACAAACAGTGAATACTAGAGAAGATGTGGAGATAAGGGAACACTCTGACACTATTGGTGGGGATGTAAATTGGTATAGCTACTATGAAGAACAGTATGGAAATTCTTTAGAAAACTAAAAGTAGAGCTACCATATGATCCTTCAATCCGCTCCTGGGCATATATATGGAGAATAACATGATCTGAAATGATACATGCATTCCAGTGTTCATTGCACACTGTCTACAATAGCCAAGGCAAATAGATGGGGAAACAGTGGAAACAGTGGCTGACTTTATTTTTTTGGACTCCAAAATCAATGCAGATGGTGATTGCAGCCATGAAATTAAAAGATGCTTACTCCTTGGAAGGAAAGTTATGACCAACCTAGATAGCATATTTAAAAGCAGAGACATTACTTTGCCAACAAAGGTCCGTCTAGTCAAGGCTATGGTTTTTTCAGTAGCCATGTATAGATGTGAGGGTTGGACTGTAAAGAAAGCTGAGTGCAGAAGAATTGATGCTTTTGAACTGTGGTGTTGGAGAAAACTCTAGAGAGTCCCTTGGACTGCAAGGAGATCCAACAAGTCCATCCTAAAGATCAGTGCTGGGTATTCATTGGAAGGACTGATGTTGAAGCTGAAACTCCAATACTTTGGCCACCTGATGCGAAGAGCTGACTCATTTGAAAAGACCCTGATGTTGGGGAAGATTGAGAGTGGGAGGAGAAGGGGACAACAGAGGATGAGATGGTTGGATGGTATCACTGACTCAGTGGACATGAGTTTGAGTCAACTCCAGGAGTTGGTGATAGACAGAGGCCTGGCATGCTGCGGTTCATGGGGTTGCAAAAAGTTGGACACGACTGAGCGACTGAACTGAACTGAAAGAACAACTTAATTGTTCATTGACAAATAAATGGATAAAGAAGATGTGGTACATACATATATTCATACAATGAGATATTACTTAGCCATTAAAAAGAATGAGATAATGCCATTTGCAGCAACGTGGATAGACTTAGGGATTATACTTTGTGAAGAATGAATAAGTAAAATATACAGAGTGGTGCCTCCTATGTACAATCACAGAAAATCTAGTCCTGTTAATCATAGCACTATATGCAAACTCCTGTCCTAGGAGTTGGAAATGCTGAAGGACAGTACAAAGAAGGATGGGGAAGTACAGACCTGGCTACTGCCCCATGTCCATGAGGTGAGTCAGAAGATAAGCAGTTATGTGGCTGAAGAACAAAATCACCACTGCTTTACTTCTCCCTTCAAAACTTCCCACAAGATCCTCTCTTATAGACTCTGTTATGAGATATATAGGGAAAGGAATTCTGAGATATATTGATCAATTAATCAGGTAGCTACGTTAACACATTATAGAGTCACCACAGCACCAAAATCTTTGAAATGGTTTAGCATATTATAAAGAAGTTTAAAATGTATGTTGTTTATGTCTCTGTGTGTACGAGAAAGGAAATGGTGGTATGAAGTCTAGGATGAGAAGAGTAGAAAGTAGGTATTTATAAAAGAAAAACCATCTTAATGAAACAGAGTTATCATTATACTTCATACTGGAATATCACTTTGCAGAGTGATTTTACGTGCATAAATTTCTTGATACTTTGATAAAATTTCTAAAATTGTTATAAATACATTTTTAGAAGAGAGTATAGTTAGCCTTAGGATTTCCTGAAAGAAGTGTATTTCTCCTTCTAGTAATTATTGGAGTTTCTCATGATATTCCCTTCAGAGTAGTATAAATAGAATTTTATGATTGTGGTGTTTTGTTTAATTCAGGGATGGGTACTTTTGGCCAGTTTGTGTATTTTTTACATCTTAAACCTAGTTAAGTTTGATGAGACACATAGCCTGAAGGGATTTTCCTTTTAACTTACAAGCCCTGTGCTTTGAGAAGGAAACTCAATCCATATATTTCTGATTCGTTTATACTAAAGTCATTAACATGTTGTAGTATTACTCTCTGTCTTTAGAATAAGTGTTTTTTCCTTAAAAGAGAAAGCTTCATTTTTCTAAGAGTAAATGAACTCAGAGATCAATGATCTAAATCTTGTTTGAAAATTGAACTTCATGAAATTAGGGTAGACATTTTCCCAACTCATATATATATATATATATATATATATACACATATATACATATATATATATATTTTATGTCAGAGCTGTCGATTTCCATGCTAATCTCCATGCCAAAATCTCTAATTTTATTAACATCTCATTTTGATGTAGGGTGTCTTCATTCATATACATTTAGGTAAGGACTGTCATTACATTATTTTCCTATCAGAATTCTTTCACCAGATGTACTACTCATTAAAATTATTATCAAAATTCTTTTATTTTTATTTGCTTTCTAATTGAAGAATACCTAATTTCAGAAAAGGCATTATAAATCTATTGAAAAAATTTTAATTTTGCTTCGAGATGATTAAATTGATTAAGTTGATAGTATTTAAATAATAGCTAAATTTCTAACTAAATTTAAAATAGAATTTTCTCATTGATTTTTTTTTTCAGAGACTTTTTTCACAGCATTATATTGCTATAATTTCAGTGGGAAATTTAAAAGGATCAAATGCTATTCTTCCTATTTAGATCCTGAATTTAAGATTATAAACATCAATACAGTATATTAGTGCATATATATGGAGTTTAGAAAGACAGTATCGACGATCCTATATGCAAGGCAGCAAAAGAGAACAGATGTAAAGAACAGACTTTGGGGCTATATGGGAGAAGGCGAGGGTGGGATGATTTGAGAGACTAGCATTGAAAGACAGATATTACCGTATGTAAAATAGACCACCAGTTCAAGTTTGATGCATGAAGCAGGGCATTAAAAGCCAGTGCTCTAGGACAACCCAGCGAGGTAGGCGGGGTGTTCAGGATGGAGAGACAAATGTGCACCCGTGGGTGATTCATGTTGATGTATGGCAAAAACCACCCCAATATTGTAAAGAAATTATCCTGCAATTAAAATAAATTAGTTTTAAAAAAAGATTATGTTATTATACTACAAAATTGTCTTGAGGCAAATCAAAGCAAAAACTCCCAAAACAAACTAGAAATATTACCACAAATGACATATTTAATAAATGTTTAAGCATTTTTATTTAGTCTTCTTTTATACACACTAATGTATGTGTATGCATATATACATTCATATACACTTATATGTATATACATTCTACTTAGTTTTAAAACATGTATATAGTACTATATTACCTATCTTTTATGTGTATATGTCTAAAAGTTACACATATAAATAAATTCTCTAAAAATTATGTTTACTTGCTATGAAAAAAAATGCACACACTCAGTTAAACAATTCAAACAATAAGGAAAAGATGTTAATTCTATCTTTTAACCATCACATGTTGAAGCAATACCTTAGTCTATAACATTTTTCCATACGCTTATAGGTATATTTCTGTATTCTTATCTGTTCTACTGATTAGTCTATGTCCAGTACTGCTGCTGCTGCTGCTGCTAAGTCGCTTCAGTCGTGTCTGACTCTGTGCGACCCCATAGATGGCAGCCCACCAGGCTCCCACCATCCCTGGGATTCTCCAGGCAAGAACACTGGAGTGGGTTGCCATTTCCTTCTCCGATGCATGAAAGTGAAAAGTGAAAGTGAAGTTGCTCAGTTGTGTCCGACTCTTAGCGACCCTATGGACTGCAGCCCACCAGCCTCCTCTGTCCATGGGATTTTCCAGGCAAGAGTACTAGAGTGGGGTGCCATTGCCTTCTCCAATGTCCAGTACTAAACTATGTTAAATACTACAGTTTTATAGTAAATGTTATTATCTGGCAGAATGAGTCTCCCATCCCATATTACTTTTTCAGAATTCCCCAATTGTTCATGGAGAGCATTATAACTTTTTAATATACATTTTAAAGTAAAATTGTCATAATTTTAAAAGCTACAGTTTGAGGTTTTATTAATATTAAATTGAATTACTGATGATTTTAGAGATAACATTAAAATATATACATATTGAAAAATATTTTTGTATATCCTCTGCGTATTTCTTGCTTATTCCTGGTTTTTTATTTTCTCATTCCTGTCTCTAAACCTAGTTTTACTTCCACTATATTTTCTGATCTTTTTTAAAATACATACAACATTTTTCTAGGTAGAAGTGTTAGTTGTTCAGGTGTATCCAACTCTATGCGACCATACCGACTGTAGCCTGCCAGGCTCTTCTGTGCAAGGAGTTCTCCAGGAGATCTTCTTGACCCAGGGATCGAATCCAGGTCTGCTGCATTGCAGGCAGATTCTTTGAGCTCCCAGGGAAGCCCTATAAGCTGTTGCTGCTGCTGCTGCTAAGTCGCTTCAGTCATGTCCGACTCCGTGCGACCCCACAGACGACAGCCCACCAGGCTCCCCCGTCCCTGGGATTCTCCAGGCAAGAACACTGGAGTGGGTTGCCATTTCCTTCTCCAATGCGTGGAAGTGAAAAGTGAAAGTGAAGTCACTCAGTCGTGTCAGATTCTTCGAGACCCCATGGACTGCAGCCCACCAGGCTCCTCTGTCCATGGGATTTTCCAGGCAAGAGTACTGGAGTGGGGTGCCATGCCTAGTAGATTATAAAAAACTATTTTTTCAAAATTTAAATGCCAAAAGATTTTAAGAATAAAACTAAGCAAAAATTGTATCTCCTGCACAGCTGTGGATACATAATTGAGTCTGTCTACAAAGACTAAATCTTTAAATGGAAATTTGCTTTAAGAGAACTAGAAAGAATAATAAATATGATAACAATTTCAATTAAGGACACCCATGTGATATTGTGGCTTCCTTGGTTGTTCAGATGGTAAAGAGTCTGCCTGCAATGTGGGAGACCTGGGTTTGATCCCTGGGTCAGGAAGATCTTCCTGGAGAAGGAAATGGCAATCCACTCGAATACTCTTGCCTAGAAAATTCCATGGATAGAGGAGCCTGGTAGGCTACAGTCCATGGAGTTGCAGAGTTGGACACGACTGAGCAACTTTACTGGTTCGCTGGTGTGATACTGTTAAAGAAAAATGGAAATCTTTCTCATAAACCTAAGTCGAAAGTTTATGAGCTACACTAAGCTGTTACAATATGTAATATAAGCTGAGTGTGTTTATAAGTTAATGATGTGCTAAGTTACCTAGCTGTTGACTACACAGTTTGTATGTTTTGATGTTCTGATCTTATAACAAAAGTACTGCAAAAGGCCTTTGAAATTAGTTTGTATGGTAGACAAAACAGGAAGAGGGAAAGTTAGCAGATACAAATTTATAGTCATAATAAAATGTTTTTATTTACAATTTTTCCGTTATCATAAGTGTAGCTAAAAATCATGGTGTGGAGATCATAAGTAAATCTTAGCCTATCCCTTCTCCAGCAGATCTTCCCAACCCAGGAATAGAACTGGGGTCTCCTGCATTTCAGGTGGATTCTGAGCTGCCAGGGAAGCCCCAAGTAAATCTTAGTCTCATGATTTTCATATGCTGTCCATGTACAGTTACGAAATGTAGTTGTAGAAGCTTGAATCTGTGAGATAAAATAGTAAAACCCGTTCATTTTACAGAAGAGATTCAGAAACTATCAACAGTATCATGTTTCCATCTGTGACATTAAGTTGAATTCATGGAGTGAAAAGATAAGGAGAGAGAAGTTGGCAGGCATCCTGTGATAAGGAGCTAAACCAAGGATCTTTCTTTTTATCCTGTGACACTTCAAATGATGGGTGGAGAACTCAGACCACAAGACTAGAGCATTGTGTGTTGTGCTCTCAGATAGAAGGGAATTTTATTCAGGGAAGGGTTTTGTTGTGGTTGAAAGCAGAGATTTATTAGTTGGATGCACTTACTGTATATATGTATCTTTAAAAATATCTGAGAATATTTTAAAATTTCATGCTTTATAAAGAAGGAAATGATTTTGAGAGTTAAAAACCACATTATAGGATAAGAACTATATAGATGTATAGAAATAGATTAATGCTATTTAAGTTTCTATATTGTACTGTATTTATTGTGATTTCCTCTTTTATTTTCAGCAGTAATACCAGTTATTTCTGTCTAACTGATCAGCACTTTAAAAAACTATCTAAGTTTTAATTGGTAGTCTATATTTGTAAGTTGTTTCATTCAATCTTTCCCAGCATCATGGTCTTCTCTAATGAGTCAGCTCTTTGCATCACATGGCCAAAGTATTGCAGCTTCAGCTTCAGCATCAGTCCTTCCAATGAATATTCAGACTGATTTCCTTTAGGATGGACTGGTTTGATCCCCTTGTAGTCCAAGGGACTCTCTAGAGTCTTCTCCAACACCACAGTTCAAAAGCATCAATTCTTTGGTGCTCAGTTTTCTTTATAGTCCTCTCACATCCATACACGACTACTGGAAAAACCATAGCTTTGACTAGATGGACCTTTGTCAGTAATATCTCTGCTTTTTAGCATGCTGACTAGGTTGGTCATAGCTTTTCCTCCAAGGAGCAAGCGTCTTTTAATTTCATGGCTGTAGTCACCAACTGCAGTGATTTTGGAGCCCAAGAAAATAAAGTCTGCCACTGTTTCCATTGTTTCTCCAACTATTTGCCATGAAGTGATGGGACCGGATGCCATGATCTTCATTTTTTGAGTGCTGAGTTTTAAGCCAGCTTTCTCATGCTCGTCTTTTACCCTCATCAAGAGGCTCTTTGATTCTTCTTCACTTTCTGCCATTAGAAGGTTATCATCTGCATATCTGAGGTTACAGTTATTTCTCCCAGCAATCTTGATTCCAGCTTGAGCTTCATCCAGTTCAGCATTTTGCATGATGTACTCTGCATATAAGTTAAGTAAGCAGGATGATAATGTACAGCCTTGACATAATCCTTTCCCAATTTGGAACTAGTCCATTGTTCAGTGTCTAATTCTAACTGTTGCTTCCTGACCTGCATACAGATTTCTTAGGAGGCAGGTCAGGTTGTCTGGTGTTCCCATCTCTTTAAGAATTTTCCACAGTTTGTTGCAATCCACAGTCAAAGCCTTTAGTGTAGTCAGTGCAGCAGAAGTAGGTGTTTTCTGGAATTATCTTGCTTTTTCTATGATCCAATGGATGTTGGCAATTTGATATCTGGTTCCTCTGCCTTTTTGAAGTCCAGCTTGACCATCTGAAAGTTCTTGGTTCATGTTCTGTTGAAGCCTAGCAGGGAGAATTTTGAGCATTACCTTGCTTGAGTGTGAAATGAGTGCAATTGTGCAGTAGTTCGAACATTCTTTGGCATTGCCTTTCTTTGGGATTGAAATGAAAACTGACCTTTCCCAGTCCTGTGGCCGCTGCTGAGTGCTGAGTTTTCCAAATTTGCTGGCATGTTTGTGCAGCACTTTAACAGCATCATCTTTTAGGATTTGAAATAGCTCAGCTGGAATTCTGTCACCTCCACTAGCTTTGTTCGTAGTGATGCTTCCTAAGGTCCACTTGACCTCACCCTCCAGGATGTCTGGCTCTAAGTAAGTGATCACACCATTGTGGTTATCTGGGTCATGAAAATCTTTTTTGTATAGTTCTTATATGTATTCTTGCCACTTCTTCTTAATATCTTCTGCTTCTGTTTTATTATATCTTATTATATTATCTCCTATATTTCTGTCTTATTATATAGTCTCCTATAAGATATTATGAAAAACTAGAAGTGAAAACATTAAATGTCAGGTGGTGATAAGTACTAGTGAAAAATAAAGCAGTGGAGGAGAAACAGAATTGTTGGGAATAGCTTGAAATTTAGATTGTGTTGTCATGAAAGGCCTCATTTTATTCAGGCACCCAGAATTCCTTGTTGAATGCTGGGTAGCTGCCATCCATACCCTCTCCGCTCAAGCATTTATGATAATGAGAGGAATGACACATAGGCACCAATGAGATAGAATGTAGAGGTTTTTACTTATATAGTAAGCAGCAAAAGGATTCCCAAAAGAGAATTAACTCAAATTTAATTGGGTGTGAAATAAGAGAGGATGCTGGAAGCTTGGGCTTTTATTGTGGTTAGTAGATGAAGCCAGAGTGAGGGTTTAGGGTTTTGCTACTCAGACAAAAATGGAGTTTTTGTCTTTCTTACAGCCTCACTGCACAGAAGGAGCAATTGAGGATAGACCTATCCTTTCAACCTTTTTTATCCTTATTACTTGTTACTGGATTGGTTTTAATTCAATCTAGATATCTGTGTCTTGATCACATAAATTTATTCCATTTCCTATTCTTATTATTTGTATCAGATAGGACTTATTTTCATCTATTTAATTCTATTATCACATTCTTTTGTTGTACCTTTTTTCTTGTTGTTTTACACTGAATGTACTTTTTTTCTGTTTTATATCTTACGGGCATTATCACTATCAAAATCTTTCATTTGGCTATATTGACCTTTTTGTCTGAAATTTATCAAATTCTATGTATCATTTTGTGTTCCCTGCTCTGAGGGCTTCCCTGGTGGCTCAGCAGTAAGGTAAAGAATTTACCTGTAATGCAAGAGAAGCTGGTTGGATCCCTGGGTCAGGAAGATAGCTTGGAGAAAGGAATGGCAGTCCACTCCAGTATTCTTGCCTGGAAAATCCCAAGAACAGAGGAGCCTGGTGGGCTACAGTCTATGTGGTCACAAGAGTCAGACAAGACTAAATCATCACCACCACCACCATCTCCTGTTCTGAATGCATAGTAAGCCCAAAACTACCTCCTGTGATGATATGTGTTGTATCTTAGGAACTTCAGTATATTAAGGATATACATTTTTAAAAGATCACCATTTAATCAGAAAAAAAGGCTGTATTAAATTCTGTATTTATCTTCCTCTGAGATTAATTTTTCTTGCAAATGTAGTAAAATCTTCCAAGAATTATTTCAGATAGTATTCTCATATATTAAACTTGAACAAAGGTGTTTTTAACTGTAAATTCCACCGTGGTTTTTCCTGGTATGCTGTAAGTGATAAATAAATATTTATTGACACTTGAGTAAATGAGTATGAACGTGTGTAAGAAGAATGTTTTCTTACAAAGCCAGAGAAACTAATGCTTGAAATGAACCAGAATCAGACACACAAAAAACAGTGTATCCTAATGTTCTTTTCACAGTAAGATCCTTAAACAGGAAAACAGATTTCTTGTTCTACACCTACCACAAGTTTCACAGAAAAATAAAGTGGTATGTTTATTTTTAGAAGACTCTGGGAGATGGTGAAGGACAGGGAGCCCTGGCGTGCTGCAGTCACAAAGAGATAGGACTGGGTGATGAACAACAACAATAATGGGTAAATGATCTTTAGTAAGCCTAAATTTTAACTTGTAAAGCTGTGGCATTTGTAAAATATATATTCTCTTTAAATCACAGGGAAGGGGTGAGTAGAAGGAGAAGAATATATAAGTGATCTTTCCTTAAGTGCCTTTTAGGATTTAAATTAGAATATTTTAAAACTATAAACTCCATTTATACAAAACCAATTTTACGCTGAATTTTACTACAGTCAGAGAGCCTCACAGATTTAGCAGCTCCCTCTCATGCCCTCTCATTTGTCTTTTCTTATTGCCTTTTAATCATTTGTTCATGTGTGTGTTTCCCTTATTAGACCACAAACTCTTTGAGGAATGTATTTTTCTCATTTACTTATTCAACAGTTACTGAATTTTGTCTCTTTGCTATACACTGACTCCCCTATATTCAGATGTTTCAGCCAGTTGAGACATGCTACTCAATAAGTCTCAAATGTTTTGATGAATCTTCTCTGCTCCTTGTTTAGAACATTTAATAACACTTGGATCATCCATCTTTATCGTATTCATAGACCTTTTGTTAGGAAAAGTCCTGCAAATTTATCCTAAAAATCCAAATGCTAATTTAAATAGTATCTATAGAAAAGTCTTTTATCAGTATTTTCCTTAATACTTTTGTAAAAGGTTCATACCCAAATTGATGTATAGAATCAAAGCAATCCCAATGAAAAATCAGGTCAAATTTTTTTAGCAAATTGATAAATTAAAAATTTATATGGACTACAGGACTTCTCTCATGGCTCAGATCGTAAATTGTCTGCCTGCAATGTGGGAGACCCAGGTTCAATCTCTGGGTCGGGAAGATCCTCTGGAGAAGGAAATGGCAACCCACTCCAGTACTCTTGCCTGGAAAAATCCAATGGACAGAGGAACATGGTAGGCTACAGTCCATGGGGACACAAAGAGTCAGACATGACTGAGCAACTTCAGTATGGACTACAAAGGATCCAGAAAAGTCAAGGTAATATCAGAAAAGAAAAAATTGAGGACTCATGCTCCTTAATTTCAAAGTTATTATGGACTTAACAGTAATCATGTGCAGCATAACAGAAAAATAGATCAATGGTACAGAAATAGACAAACTTATACTGTCAATTGACATTTCACAAAATCTTCAGAATTCAGTAGGGAAAAATGTATATCCTGTAGAATAAGATGACACAACTGGTATCTATATGGGAAAAAAATTAACCTCAATTCCTAGTTCAACTCAGAAACAGATTTTGAGATGGATTTAGATACACAAGCTTCTAGAAGAAAACAAAGGATAATGTCATTGTAACCTTGGGATAGGCAAAGATTTTTTTCATAAAATCTATACATAAAGAATTTTAAGTTGGATTTCATCAGTAGCTAAAACTTCTACTCATAAAAAGATGCTATTAAGTACAGAGATATGCCTCAGGCAGAGAAAAATGTAATGCATAATAATATTTATATTTTGAATATATAGGACTTGTATTAAGATCATATAAAGAGCTCCTATAAGTCAAAAATAGAAATAAAAGCAATCCACTAAAATAACAGAAAAATTACATTTCACAAAGAAAAATACATAAGCAGCCAATCATCTTATTAAAAAGTCCTCAAGCTCATTAGAAAAGTGAAAATTAGTATCATAATGAGGTAGTAATTCATATGCACTGGAATTACTAAAATTAAAAATCCTAACACTAAATTTTGACAAGAGTGTGGAGGAGTCAGAGATCTCGTATATTATTGTTGGAAATATAAAATGGCCGAGATGGTTTGGAATACCGTCATTTTCTTTTTAAGTCAGACATATGTTGATGCTCTGATTGAACAACTGTCCTAATTTTCTCAAGTTAAAATAATTTTTTTTCAAAACAGACTTTACAGCAATATATAAAATAACCTTATATTTAAGTGGCAAAAGCTAAAGTCCAACAGGAAAATAAGTAAAAGAATTGTGATATTTCATACAAGAGGATATTAAGGAACAACAGGAAAGAAATGAGGAATTAGAATTAAGGAAATAAGAAATGAAATATTAAGGAGCAATAAAGAGAAGCAAGCTACTGATACATACAACAGCATGGATACATCTCAAGAACATTCCTAGCAAAAGAAAGAAATCAGACAGAAAAGAATATCTTCTGTGAATGTATGTATATATAGTTCTAAGACAAGCTAAGTCTATCTCTGATGAAAGAAATTGGAATGATAGTGTTCTGGACTATAGCCTGCCAAGCTCCTCTGTTCGTGGAGTTTCTCAGTCAAGAATACTGGAGTATATTGCTGTTTCCTTCTCCAGGGGATCTTTCCTGGGCAAGAATACTGGAGTGGATTGCGATTTCATTCTCTAGGGGATCTTCCTGACCTAGGGATCAAACCTGGGTCTCCTGCATTGCAGGTAGCTTTTTGCATTGCAGGTGGCTTACCATCTGAGCCACCAAGGAAGTCCCGACAAAAGAAAGAAACCAGACACAACAGAATATCTTCTGCGAATCTATTTATATATAGTTCTAAGACAAGCCAAGTCTATCTCTGGTGAAAGAGTATAGAATAATAGTGTCCTTTGGAGTTGGTGGCTGGGAGGTGGTTATGTGGCAGGACTGAATAGAAAGGGGTATGAAGAAATATTTTGGTGTAATGAAATGATCTACATTTGATTTTGATATGGATATGGATTACATGAGTGTATGCATTTGTCAGAATTTATCCAAAATGTACTACCTGTGCATTTCACTGTATGTGGGCTTCCTTGTGGCTCAGCTGGTAAAGAATCTGCTCTCAATATGGGAGACCTGGTTTCGATCCCTGGATTGGAAAGATCCCCTGGAGAAGGAAAAGGCTAACCTCTCCAGTATTCTGGCCTAGAGAATTCCACGGATTGTATAGTGCATGGGGTGGAAAAGAGTTGGACATAATTGAGCAACCTTCCTTCACTTCACTTCTTCACTGTATGTGAATTATATTTCAATCTTAAAAATTAAAAAAGACATATGGATTTTCTTAAAAACCCTTTGAAAAATATATAAGGTATTAGAAGATGTTGATTTTTTTTGTTGAATAGACAAGTAAGGTAACAGAGGCTTCAACAATTAATGACTTGTCCAAGATGACATGATCCCTACTAGACATTTTTATTACTGTTGCCTATTGCCAGACTCCTGGACGTATTTCTCCTTCAGGGCTTTTGAGCCTTGCATAGAAGAACTGTGCAAAGAGAGAGAAGGAAAGAGAGGAAGGTTGATTGTTTTATCAATTTAAAGGGAAATAGTGACTGTGTGGATCACAACAAACTATCTAAAATTCTAAAGGGATGGGAATATCAGACCTCCTGAGAAATCTACATGTCTAGAGGCAACAGTTAGAATTGGACATGGAACAACAGACTGGTCCCAAATTGGGAAAGGAGTGTGTCAAGGCTGTATATTGTCACCCTGCTTATTTTACTTATATGCAGAGTACATCATGCAAAATGCCAGATTGGATGAAGCACAAGCTGGAATCAAGATTGCTGGGAGAAATATCAATAACCTCAGATATGCAGATAACACCACCCTTATGTCAGAAAGTGAACAAGAACTAAAGAGCCTCTTCATGAAAGTGAAAGAGAAGAGTGAAAACACTGGCTTAAAACTCAACACAAAAAATGAAGATAATGGTATCAGGTTCCATCACTTCATGGCAGATGGTTTAACATTGGAAACAGTGACAGACTTTCTTTTCTTGGGTTTCAAAATCACTGCAGATGGTGACTGCAGCCATGAAATTAAAAGACGCTTGCTCCTTGGAGGAAAAGCTATGACCAACCTCAGTTCAGTTCAGTTCAGCTGCTCAGTCCTGTCTGACTCTTTGCAACCCAATACTGCAGCATGCCAGGCCTCCCTGTCCATCACCAACTCCCAGAGTGTACTCAAACTCATGTCCATTGAGTCAAAGATGCCATCCAACCATCTCATCCTCTGTCGTGCCCTTCTCCTCTTGCCTTCAATCTTTCCCAACATCAGGGTCTTTTCAAATGAGTCAGCTCTTTGCATCATGTGGCCAAAGTATTGGAGCTTCAGCATTAGTCCTTCCAATGAACACCCAGGACTTATTTCCTTTAGGATGGACTGGTTGGATCTCCTTGAAGTCCAAGGGACTCTCTGGAGACTTCTCCAACACAACAGTTCAAAACATCAATTCTTCGGTGCTCAGCTTTCTTTATAGTCCAACTCTCACATCCATACATGACCACAGGAAAAACCATAGCCTTGACTGGACGGACATTTGTTGGCAAAGTAATGTCTCTGCTTTTGAATATGCTGTCTAGGTAGGTCATAACTTTCCATCCAAGGAGAAGGCGTCTTTTAATTTCATGGCTGCAGTCACCATCTGCAGTGATTTTGGAGCCCAGAAATATAAAGTCAGCCACTGTTTCCACTGTTTCCCCAACTATTTGCCATGAAGTGATGGGACCGGAGGCCATCATCTTAGTTTTCTGAATGTTGAGCTTTAAGCCAACTTTTTCACTCTCCTCTTTCACTTTCATCAAGAGGCTCTTTAGTTCTTCTTCACTTTCTGCCATAAGGGTGGTGTCATCTGCATATCTGAGGTTATTGATATTTCTCTCGGCAATCTTGATTCCAGCTTGTGCTTCCTCCAGCCCAGCATTTCTCATGATGTACTCTGCATATAAGTTAAATAAGTAGGGTGACAATATACAGCCTTGTCGTGCTCCTTTTCCTATTTGGAACCAGCTTGTTGTTCCATGTCCAGTTCTAACTGTTGCTTCCTGACCTGCATACAGATTTCTAAAGAGACAGTTCAGGTGGTCTGATATTCCCATCTCTGTCAGAATTTTCCATAGTTTGTTGTGATCTACACAGTCAAAAGCTTTAGCATAGTCAATGAAGCAGAAATAGATGTTTTTCTGGAATGATGATCCAGAGTATGTTGGCAATTTGACCTCTGGTTCCTCTGCCTTTCCTAAAACCAACTTGAACATCTGGAAGTTCATGGTTCACATATTGCTGAAGCCTGGCTTGAAGAATTTTGAGCATTACTTTACTAGCATGTGAGATGAGTGCAGTTGTGCAGTAGTTTGAGCATTCTTTGGCATTGCCTTTCTTTGGGATTGGAATGAAAACTGACCTTTTCCAGTCCTGTGGCCACTGTTGAGTTTTCCAAATTTGCTGGCATATTGAGTGCAGCACTTTCACAGCATCATCTTTCAGGATTTGAAATAGCTCACCTGGAATTCCATCACCTCCATTAGCTTTGTTCATAGTGATGCTTCCTAAGGCCCACTTGACTTCACATTCCAGGATATCTGGCTCTAGGTGAGTGATCACATCATCATGTTGATCTGGGTAGTGGAATACTTTTTTGTATAGTTCTTCTGTGTATTCTTGCCATCTCTTCTTAATATCTTCTGCTTCTGTTAAGTCCCTATCATTTCTGTCCTTTATGGAGCCCATCTTTGCATGAAATGTTCCCTTTGTATCTCTAATTTTCTTGAAGAGATCTCTAGTCTTTCCCTTTGTATTGTTTTCCTCTATTTCTTTGCATTGATCGCTGAGGAAGGCTTTTTTATCTCTCCTTGCTATTCTTTGGAACTCTGCATTCAGATGGGTATGTATTTCCTTTTCCCCTTTGCTTTTCACTTCCCTTCTTTTCACAGTTATTTGTAAGACCTACTCAGACACCATTGTGCTTTTTTGCATTTCTTTTTCTTGGGGATGGTCTTGATTCCTATCTCTTGTACAATATCACGAACCTCCACCATAGTTCATCAGGCACTCTGTCTATCAGATCTAGTCCCTTAAATTTATTTCTCACTTCCACTGTATAGTCATAAGGGATTTAATTTAGGTCATACCTGAATGGTCTAGTGGTTTTCTCCACTTTCTTGAATTTCAGTCTGAATTTGGCAATAAGGAGTTCATGATCTGAGCCACAGTCAGCTCCTGGTCTTTTTTTTTTTTTTTTTTTTGCTGACTGTATAGAGCTTCTTCATCTTTGGCTGCAAAGAATATAATCAATCTGATTTCAGTGTCAACCATCTGATGATTTCCATGTGTAGAGTATTCTCTTGTGTTGTTGGAAGAGGGTGATTGCTATGGCCAGTACATTCTCTTGGGAGAACTCTATTAGCCTTTGCCCTACTTCATTCTGTACTCCAAGGCCAAATTTGCCTGTTGTTCCAGCTGTTTCTTGACTTCCTACTTTTGCATTCCAGTCCCTTGTAATGAAAAGGACATCTTTTTGGGGTGTTAGTTCTAAAGGGTCTTTAGATCTTCATAGAACTGTTCAACTTCAGCTTTTCAGCATTACTGGTCAGGACATAGACTTGGATTACCATGATATTGAATGGTTTGCCTTGGAAACAAACAGAGATCATTCTGTTGTTTTTGAGATTGCATCCAAGTACTGCATTCTGGACTCTTGCTGACTTTGATGGCTACTCCATTTCTTCTAAGGGATTCTTGCCCACAGTAGTAGATATAATGGTCATCTGAGTTAAATTCACCCATTCCATAAAAGAAAGAAAATATTCCTTTACTCAGATTAAAAATGGCCTCTAATGGTTACAATCAATCTGAATTGTAATGAACTCTTCTATTTAGACAAAACGGAGCTGCCTATATTTGATTGGAAAAGAGCCAGAAAGCCTGCCTGCCTCTCCAGTGCCTGGCTTTCCTTGTAGCTGTTATTGTTCAGTCACTAAGTTGCGTCTGACTCTTTGCTACCACATCGACTGCAGCATGCTAGGCTTTCTTGTCTTTCACTGTCTCCTGGAATTTGCTCAAATTCATGTCCATTGAGTCAGTTATGCTATCTAACCATCTTGTCCTCTAATGCCCTCTTCTCCTTTTGCCTTCAGTCTTTCCCAGCAGCAAGGTCTTATCCAGTGAGTCAGCTCTTCCCATCAGGTAGCCAAAGTATTGAAGCTTTAGCTGCAGCATCACTCCTTCCAATGAATATTCAGGATTGATTCCCTTTAGGAGTGACTGGTTTGATGTCCTTGTTGTCCAAGGGACTTTCAAAAGTCTTCTCCAACACCACAATTCAAAAGCATCAATTCTTTGCCCTCAGCCGTCTTTATTGTCCACCTCTCATATCTATACTTGACTACTGGGAAAACCACAGTTTTTACTATATAGACCTTTGTCGGCCAAGTGATATCTCTGCTTTTTGATATGTTGTCTGGGTTTGTTCATAACTTTTCTTCCAAGAAGCAATTGTCTTTTAGTTTCATGGCTGTAGTCACCATCTGCAGTCATTTTGGATCAAAAGAAAGAAAAATATGTTACTGCTTCCACTTCTTCCCATCTCTTTGCCATGAAGTGATAGGACCAAATGCTGTGATCTTAGTTTTTTGAATGTTGAGTTTTAAGCCAACCTTTTCACTTTTCTCTTTCACCCTCATCAAGAGATTTTTTAGTTCTTTTTCACTTTGTGCCATTAAAGTGGTGTCATCTGCATATCTGAGGTTGTTTATATTTCTCTTGGCAATCTTGATTCCAGCTTGTGATTCATCCAGCCTGGCATTTCGCTTAATGTACTCTGCATTTAAGTTTAATCAGGTGACATATACAGCCTTGTTGTACTCCTTTCCTAATTTTGAACCAGTCTGTTGTTTCATGTAAGGTTCTAACTTTTACTTCTTGACACAAATACAGGTTTCTCAAGAGACAGGTAAGGTGGGCTGCTATTCGCATTTCTTTAAGAATGTTCCACAGTTTGTTGTGATCCACATTGTCAAAGGGTTTACCATAGTCAATGAAGCAGAAGTAGGTGTTTTTCTCGAATTTCCTTGCTTTCTCCATAATCCAACAACTGTTGGCAATTTGATCTCTTTTTCCTCTGCCCTTTTTTAATCCATCTTGTACATTTGGAAGTTCTTGGTTTACATACTTCTGAAACCTAGCTTGATGGATTTTGGGTATAACATTACTAGCATGAGAAATGAGCACAATTGTTGGGCAGTCTGAACATTTTTTGGCACTACCCTTCTTTGGCATTGGAATGAAAACTTTTCCAATCCTGTAGCGACTGCTGAGTTTACCGAATTCCAAATTAGAGTAATTCTGTGGTGTCAAGAATCATGATATTAAAGGTAAAGACACAATTCATCCATACTTTTCTAGCACTCATTTTACCCTAGAGCTTTACCTGAGAGAATGCTGGTTTATTCTTTGTCCCCTCAATAATGAAATCTTCTTTGGTCTCCATTCTCCTAAGCAGTGTCAGGTAAGAGGACATCTAGCAGCAGAGGAAAGAAGAAAAGAGAGCCTTAAATAATGTCAGAGCTAGGAAATTATTGTATTTGTGGAGAAAGATATTAGCAATTTGGTTAAGCTGGAAATATAGTCATGTATAAAAATTTTATAAAATTATTCAGGTCCTGTACTCATTTATTCTGATCATTATTGATATACAAATCAAATAAAATAATTGCTTAGAGTTTGGGTAAGCATGTTAGCTAGATACCTAACATAGGTCTGAGTCAGAAGATCTAGAAAATAATAAATGAGCTTTAAAACAAAAAGGGCCTATTTAGAAGTTATTAATTAACATAAAAGTTGTGAAATCCCTAGATTACTAACATAGGAATACTTGTGTAATTATATAATTTTTATAGACTGATAACTCTCTTGATGCTAGTTTCTTGGGGGCAAATTATGCTATTTCAACTAAATGAGCAATGGAGGAAAGGGGATGAATTATGAAATCATAACCAGCAAAGGTCTGTTTTTAAAGATTCAATTTCAGTAATGCTTTACTGATGTATAAATTATCCTTGAAAACAGTGCCTCTTACCTTTGGTGTGAGTGGCACTGTACTAAATTAACTGACTCATCTTTGATGAAGAGAGGTTAATTTTTTTATGAATCAGACATACGAAAACTCTTTTTCTGGGCTTGAGAATTTAAGCCTCTTTGTGAGTCTCAGATTCCCCCAGCATGATTGATTCACCCAAGCAGGAAAAAATGGTGTATTACAAATGCATGTCTCTTTTGAATACACCCTGTTGTTAAGGAATTGGTGATAATATTCGATCTCATCTTTGTCTCCTCAGTGCCATGTGGACTGGATGTTTCTTCCTTATGGATATTCTGAAATAAAAAGCAATATTGTCAACTGCCTTTTAATTAAATAAGAAGTGCTTGACTTCTAAGTGAAGAGTGATCATGATAAGAAAAATAGTATAAGGTAAATTCTCAGTTTCTTTTTAGAGGTTGTCTGCATCTCTCTGTGTCATAGCTGAAAATGAACTAACAGAGGCAATTGATACATATAATTTTGTAGTCTTGATACCACTGACTTCTTTGTGTGGGCCAATTTATAGGCAGGACTGGGCTTGCTGTTATTCACAGTGACTCCTGGTCACTTATCCCTTAGTTCATATGACCATATACACAACTACTTCTCTTCTTAGCAGTCAAGGAGGGGATGCAGAGCTCAGCCATTGGTTTAATGGCACTTATCAGGCAAAGTCTTGGTATGATTTCTTCCATTGCAATCTTAGTTGTTATAGCAAGCTAGCATGGGAGATATTGCAGTTTGCTCTCTGAAGTTCAGATCACAGGAATTATCCAAGGAATAGATAGAGGGGGCTTCCCTGGTGGCTCAGACAGTAAAGAATCTGCCTTCAATGCAGTTTGATCCCTGGGATGGGAAGATCCCCTGGAGAAAGGTATGGCAGCTCACTCCAGTATTTTTGCCTGGAGAATCCCCATGGACAGAGGAGCCTGGCGGACTACAGTTCATGGTTCGCAGAGTCAGTCACCACTGAGCAACTAAGCAGATAGAGGAGAATAATATATCTTTATTCTTTATTGTTGTCTGAGATACAGGACACATTATCTCTGAAGCTGGAAGTCAATTGTATCCTTCGAAACCAGGCCTATTTACTGTACGCAAGCAAAGACTAAGCATGTCCATCTACATTTTTAAAGTAACAAATGTCAAGCCTTAGTGTGCATGTATGTGATAATCATTGTAAGTGACTTAGAGATCTCTATAGAAACCGCCACATCCAGTTAGAAGGTAGACTGTAGTTTGAACATGAGGTTAGAGATCTTAGTACAGCTGGCTCCAGCATTGGTCCCACCTATTCCCTCATGCTTCCTGCTCTACCTCAGCTGTGGGATTGAAGATTTGAATTTAACACCTATTTGTCTTTCTGGTCGTTATAGCGATACTCTGTTCCCTGTCAGATATATATTTTTTAAGGTTTCCTAAGTTACTTACTAATAAAATAGGCACTTTCATTTAAAAGGTTTTTTTGCAGTTAAGAGATTGAAGCACATTGACTGAAGGCATTCGCACCATGCTTTGTGTGTTGAGATGGAGTGTTGATGCCTAGGGGAGTACTCATGCTGGGTAAATTGTTCATTACTGCAGAATGGTCAGGAAGCCAGTCTCCCTCAGAACAAATCAGGATAACTTTGAGAAAGTTAGTTAAACTTTCTGAGTCTGAGTCTTAGTTTTCTTGTTTGCTGTGAGGACTAAATGGAAAATATACATAAAGCACTTAGCACACAAAGTCTATGGAACCTACTAGTAAATGTTTAAGAGTGATGGGTATTATTTTCTCTTTTTGAAAGTGAAGTCGCTCAGTCATGTCTGACTCTTTGCAACCCCGTGGACTGTAGCCAGCCAGGCTCCTCTGTCCATGGGATTCTCCACGCAAGAATACTGGAGTGGGTTGCCATTTCCTTCTCCAGGGGATCTTCTCAAACCAGGGATCGAACCTGGGTCTCCTGCATTGCAGGCAGACGCTTTATCTTCTGAACCACCAGGGAAGCCCCATTTTGTCTTTTTACTTAGATGCTAATAAAAAATTGGATAATATAAAGAATTGGATAAGAGTTTTAAGGAAAGATAGTTAAAATAACCTCTATCTCTTCCCCCGTGATACCTCCAAGTCAGTTTCTAGCATCATCTTCATAGTATTTAGACAAATAAGATAGTAATTTTTAGAAGTTAATAATATATATTTTTTATACTTCAAAATGAGGAAAAATACTGTTTTGGTGAAACCACAATTATATTGTTGAATGTAATTAGCAATAAGTTGGTTTTCCTTTATAGATAGTTTGTATCCAGATGAGAGCATTCCATTATCTACAGAGTCAGGAGTCCTAATATTTACCCTTCCTTGTATCTCTATCAAAACAGCAAAAAGGAATTTTATTTGAAACTTTGTATGAAAATTTATATGAAAATTTGTTGAATTTTCAGCCTTTGAATATTTTAAAATCATATAATAAGCAGAATTGAAAAACATTAGCTCTTTGAACTGGAATAAATGCTATAGATAGCATTGTCTTTTCCTTTTTTTGTTTGTAATATTTGCAAACTTTATGCTTTCCCCTTGGTATATTACAGATCTCAGTAAGATGAAATGGTAAAAAAAAAAAAGCTGTTTAAGTGCTAATTCTGAAGACTAATTAATTGATGCAACAAATATTGGTAATATGGTAGTGAAGAAACCATAGTACTTGCCTTTTTGAGGTAATCTGACATAGAGAGATAAATTAATAAGTATCTTTTACAAATCCAGGTAGTGACATTAGTAATAAGTACTAGGGTAAAAGTGGGCTTCCCAGGTATCACTAGTGGTAAAGAACCTGCATGCTAATGCAGGAGATGTAAGAGACGAGAGTGCGATCCCTGGGTCAGGAAAATCCCCTGGAGGAGGGCATGGCAACCCACTCCAGTATTCTTGCCTGGAGAATTGCATGGACAGAGACTCCTGGCAGGCTGTAGTCCATTGGGTCACAAAGAGTTGGGCATAACTGAAGTGAAACAGCACACATGCATACTAAGGTGAAAGTAAAGCAGGGAAACAAGAAAATGAACAAGTGGGAGGAAATGGCTACTTTTTCCAGGGGGATTTGGTATAGATACTTAATTGAAATGAGCTATGTGAATATCTGGGGGGAAGAGCTTCCAGGAGATGGACTAGAAAAAGGTCCTGAAAAAGAATGAATTTGAATTGTTAAGACCTGTATAACCAGAGCATTGTGAGAGAGAAGGAGAAAGGGAAGACGGAAGGTAAGAGCGGCATGGAAGGGGCTTCCCTGGTCATCCTGTAGCTAAGGCTCCATGCTCCCAGTGCAGAAGGCCCAGGTTCGAACCCTAGTCAGGGAATTAGACCCCACATGCTGAAATTGAGAGTTTGCATGCTGCAACTAAAGATCAAGGATTATAAGGCAATGGCACCACACTCCAATACTCTTACCTGGAAAATCCCATGGACGGAGGAGCCTGGTAGGCTGCAGTCCATGGGGTTGCAAAGAGTCGGACACGACTGAGCGGCTTCTTTCACTTTTCACTTTCCTGCACTGGAGAAGGAAATGGCAACCCACTCCAGTGTTCTTGCCTGGAGAATCCCAGGGATGGTGGGAGCCTGGTGGGCTGCCATCTCTGGGGTTGCACAGGGTCGGACACGACTGAAGCGACTTAGCAGCAGCAGCAGCAGCATGGAAAAGTACTTAAACAAAGACAAAAAGCTCCTGAATTCCAGGTGGAAATTTTAATTTCTTCCTCTAATTCCTCATCTATTTAAGATCTTAACAACTTCAGCATCCCAATTTGATTTGTTTGTAATAGTAGACTCCTTCCTTCTTGAGACTGATGATTTATTTTAAAATGACCAGAGCAGCTTCAGCTCCATGCAACAAATTCTGGTAAATTCTCTTTTCATTTTTATTGTTAAAATATTTTCTAATTTCCCTTTTTATGGTTTCTTAGCTATACCCATCAGTTAAAAGTGGACATTTAATTTCCAAATACATGGGGACTTTAAAATATTTTTGACATTAATTTCCCATTTTGATATTAATTTCTTATTTAAATGCTTTATTCTACAATCACCTTCTGTGTTTTTTGAGTCTTCTAAATTTATTTAGGCTTTCAATGGCTAAATCAAAGATATCTCTTGGTAAATATCGCATTGTACTTGAAAATATATGGGTTATTTTCAAATATCTTTTGATATTGATTTCTAACATAATTCCACAGTGGTAAGAGAACAGACTCTCTGATTTCACTGCCTTTAGACAATGAAATTTTTGCACCTTGTTTTATGTCCCTGCATATGTTCCAGTGTCTCCTACTTTACAGTCTATGGGAACTTGAGTAAAATTTGTGTCTTACTGTTGTGTGACAATTGTATAAATCTTAGTTATGTTGAATTGATTATGGTGCTTTTCAGGTGTACCATATCCTTCTACTTCTCTGTGTATTCATTCTATTAATTTTTGAGAGTTTTATATTGAAACTCCAACTAAAAATCTTACCTACTTAAAAAAAATTGTAATATATAATGGGACTATATGTAAGTTTGTTCTGTATTTTCCAATTATCCTATAAATGTATTACCATACTTCCATTATTTTAAAAATAAAAAAAGAAAAACAAGAAAAAAGGGAAAAATTAAACAATAAAGAGATAAATAAAATGACCAGGAATAGTGAAAATTGGTAAACAGTTCAAAATATTTTTTGTATTAAAAATGACTTAATAGATTATGGATGAACTGCTAAATGGACCTTTACTTAAAAGAGTACTTTTAAACTTCTTATTTCTTGTTTCAAATGCTTATGTAAAAGCTATATCCTCAAATATAATGACTGAGGAATCTTGAAATCAGAGTGCATTTTAGTTTGATTATGACTTGTCTTCATACAAGATAAGTCGCTCAGTCATGTCCAACTCTTTGTGACCCCATGGACTGTAGCCCACCAGGCTCCTCTGTCCATGGGATTCTCCAGGTAAGAATACTGGAGTGGGTTGCCATTTCCTTCTCCAGGGGATCTTCCCAACCCAGGGATCGAACCCAGGTCTCCCGTATTAGAGGCAGATGCTTTAACCTCTGAGCCACCAGGGAAGCCCTTACATAGTATATGATTGACACAATTATCTAAATAATTAAGGGCAGATAATAATTTTGTTTTAAATATATAAACAATTATCCAGTTAGAGAAACAAAAAATTAGACAGCCGAATAGGATTGTTAAGTAATGTTTTGATGATTTAAGTGTAAATGAATCATAAACATTAGGATTAAATTTTCTCTGAAAATATCTTGTGTTTAAAATCTGTGGAGAAGTATACTTGGCAGGGTATATTTTGAGTTTTGTTAAAACAAAAAACTCATGAAAATTGTTTGAGATAGTTTGCTGGAACAAAATCTGGGTCTCCCCATATAACAAGCATGCAACTAAAATAATTAGCTGACAGTTTGAAGATACAAATATATTTGTCAGAAATTCCCTGACCTTTACACTCAATCACTTCAGTCATGTCCGACTCTTTACAACCCCATGGACTGTAGCCGCCCTCCCCACCCCGCCCCTAGGTTTCTCTGTCCATGGTATTCTCCAGGTAAGTATACTCGAGTGGGTTGCCACCCATCCCCCAGGGGACCTTCCTTACCCAGGGATTCAACTCACATCTCCTATGACTCCTGCATTGCAGGCAGATTCTTTACCCGCTGAGCCATGGAGGAAACCCATTACCAGTCATTTATTCATGCATTAAGTGAATTTTGTTTGAATTACTACAATGTGTTAGTCATTGTGCTGTGTTCTATGTTTACAAAGGAGAACAAGAGAGCCTTGCTTTTCACCCATTGGAGCTTATAGGTTCTTAAGGAAATTAATGGGTAATAATGAATGCCACTCCTCAACTCTCTGCAGTGGAGTTGTTGTTGCTGATGTTGTTCAGTCGCTAAATCGTGTCTGACTCTTTGCAACCCCATGGACTGCAACATACCAGACTCCCCTGTCCTTTACTATTGCCCAGAGTTTGCTCAAATTCATGTCCTTTGAGTTGGTGATGCTATCTAACCATCTCATCCTATTTCGCCCCCTTCTTCTCCTTTTGCCTTCAATCTTTGGCAGTATCTGTAGTGAAGAGGGGACTTCAACTCCATTCCAAGGATGAAACGTTTAGAAAGATCATCTGGTCTTTGTATGTATCCTTTCTTTAAAAACCGAGGGACTGTCTCTCTGATGAACTATTTTCTCTATTGAGAAAATAGACTAGTGGTTGAGATATAAGGGAGGAATGGCTTGAAGAAGTAACGGTTATTATTGCCATGTAACACAATTGCTTCTCCCCTATTAGTAAGGACGGGAAAAAGAAAACTCAACTATTGGTTCAGTGCCCACTCATGTGACATCCTGAGCAACATTCACAACCTAGTTGACTTTTCTGGATAGAGACATTTTCAAGAATAGTGTCAAGGAAGGAGAAGTTTAGAAGCGATGAATCAGAGATGTAGAGGATAAAAGAAGAAATAGCTAATAGACAAGAAAGTAGAAAGATTTGTGAGTGGAATCTAATGAAATGGAAAAGATCAGTGGGAAACTCAGAAAACTGTGGTCTTAAGAATAGAGAGAAGGCATTTCCAGTATCAGAAGTGGAACATTTCTGGGTATGTCCAATGAGAAGGATAATAAGTGGAGTAAAAAAGACAAGTTCAAAGATTATTCTGTTTAGGTTTGGATAAGTCATCCAGTAGATGATGACATTACTCAGAGTAAGAAAAAAATGATTTCAACAGGTGCCAAATATTTGATTAAATCAAGGGAACTTACCAAGAGAATAATAGAAGATAATATCAGAATTGAGTAAAGGCTGTATAGTCAATTGCAGGAATACTCTGGTGGTTCAGTGGTTAGAACCCTGTACTTCCACTCTAGGGGGCATGGATTTGATCCCTGATTGGGAACTCAGATCCCACATGCTGTGTGGCATGACAAAAAAATAACACCCTGCCTCCCCCCGCCCCACCAAATATATAGTCAACCAGCAAGAGCTTCAAGAAAACAGATGTATTTATTTACTTGTTTGTTTATATAAACATGAGGGACTCCTTAACTGAAGTTGTTTGGAAACCCTTGAATATGTAGTGTGTTGGAAAAAGAGATTGTACACTTTGGAAAACAGAGAGAAATTATACAAAGAGTCAGTGTCCAGTTAAGTCAATCTGAAAGAGATGATTAATAGAGAACAAGTGTTATAGAGGGATTTGTCTAGCTAATAGGCCGTATAATGAATGGTCCATATAAAGAAGTCCATATAATGAATGTGAGGAATAGTAAGATCTTTGTGGTTTGGACCTTGAACTAGACTGGTAAGTTCCAAAGTTACTTTTACTTTAATATCAGGAGGATAAAAGCACTAGAGCTCCCTAGCCTATAAAAATCAACATATTGCCTGAATTTACTTCATTTCATAGGTATAGATAGATCTTGCATTAATATCCTGTAGTCAGTATATCATCTGATTTTTAAATGTCTTGGATTTAAAGCCTAAGTGTACTTTGCCAAGAAAATATCATCTGGGATTTTAGGCACATTTATTTTAGGAGAAATACAATCCTTGTGTTTATGATTCATTTACACTTAAAATATTGTTAAGAGCAACCTATAATACATCCAAGATAGTTCTTGTCATTCAATAATCTTTTTAAGAGAAGTTTTATTTCAGTTTTATAACTGTAAAGATTAAACCATATCTAATTTGAAAAGTTAAGAGATACGACTTCTCAATTTAGGGAGTGACACAACCACATTGAACCTACACCACTAGAAAGGACTTTGCTGCTAAGTTGCTTCAGGCATGTCCGACTCTGTGCCACCCTATAGATGGCAGCCCACGAGGCTCCCCAGTCCCTGGGATTCTCCAGGCAAGAACACTGGAGTGGATTGCCATTTCCTTCTCCAAGAAAGGACTTTGGGCATCATCTAATAGCCTTATTATAAAAGAAGAAACTGAGAAGCAGAGGAATCACCTGACATACCTATAATCACACTCAGGGAAGAACCAAACCAAATAATTTCAGTTCAGTTCAGTCACTCAGTCGTGTCCGACTCTTTGCGATGCCATGAATCGCAGCACGCCAGGCCTCCCTGTCCATCACCAACTCCCGGAGTTCACTCAGACTCGCATCTATCGAGTCAGTGATGCCATTCAGCCATTTAGGTGGTTTTAATTAATGTTTTACTTTAGAGCACATGAACACTTAGCACAGAGTTTTAAACATAATAAAACCAAATAAATATTTAATGAATAGATCAATGTCACTGGGGCTCCACCTATCAGATAAATGTGTTCTAGTTTGGCATTTTGGAGAAGGCAATGGCGCCCCACTCCAGTACTCTTGCCTGGAAAATCCCATGGATGGAGGAGCCTGGTGGGCTGCAGTCCGTGGGGTCACTAAGAGTTGGACACGACTGAGCAACTTGACTTCCCTTTCACTTTTCACTTTCATGCATTGGAGAAGGAAATGGCAACCCACTCCAGTGTTCTTGCCTAGAGAACCCCATGGATGGGGGAGCCTGGTGGGCTGCCGTCTATGGGGTCGCACAGAGTCGGACACGACTGAAGCAACTTAGCAGCAGCAGCAGCAGCAGCAGTTTGCCATTTGGCACATTTATTGTGTGTGTGTGCACGTGCGCGCTCAGTTTCTCAGTCGTGTCTGACTAGGACTCCTCTGTCCATGGAATTTTCCAGGCAAGAGTGCTAGTCTGAGTTGCCATTTCCTCCTTCAGGGGATCTTCCCGACTGAGGGATAAACTGTGTCTCCTGCTTTGGCCCTGGGAGGGGGCCCCCTACTATTGAGCCCCCTAGGAAGCCATGCCTGTAATCACACTCAACTTAGGGAAGAACCAAACCAAATAAGTTAGGTGGTTTTAATTAATGTTTTATTTTAGAGCACATGAACACTTAGCACAGGATTTTAAACATAATAGGGGCCAAATAAATGCTTAATGAATAGATCATTGTCACTGGGACTCCACCTATCAGATAAATGTGTTCTAGTTTGCCATTTGACATATTTATTATCATCCTCAAATGAGGAGCCTAATGGGCTTTGTACCAGACTTCCTTATCAGACATAATTACTGGCCTCTAGAAACTGTGACCTCAAAAATAACAAAGTGAATGCAGTGTTCACATGTTGAAGAGATTTATTACATTAATATATAAGGATATTGGAGAAGGAAATGGCAATCCGCTCCAGTATTCTTGCCTGGAGAATCCCATGGACAGAAAGGTCTAGTAGGTTACAGTCCATGGGGTCGCAAATAAGTGTCATTTTGTCTCTATTAATATGAGAATGTCTGTGAATCAAAATGTACACATTACAATAAGTGAAATACCAGTGTTTATTGCAAGTTAATAGAAAATGCTTATGGAAGAGAAGAATTTGAAGAGCTTTTAATTAGACAGTACTGCTCAAGGAATCATTCTGTGGAATCATTGAACAGACTGAGAGATCTAAGAGAAGGAGGGAGAATTTAAGGAAGTGGAGTTGATGAGAAGGTTTGCTACCATGAAGCAAAGTACAGTGCAGGACCGTAGGGTGACAGTGTGAAAATGACCTAATGCAAAGAAATGTTTTGGGAACTCCAGAAAAGTATTAGAAGTTGAAGGGAAAGATTTTGATGGTGTGATAGAGGTTTAGCTGTGTGACCATGGAAAAGTGACTTAATTTTCAGTTCAGTTCAGTTCAGTGGCTCAGTTGTGTCCGACTTTTTGCGACTCCATTAATCGAAGCATGCCAGGCTTCCCTGTCCATCATCAACTCCCGGTGTTTACCCAAACTCGTGTCCATCAAGTCGGTGATGCCATCCAGCCATCTCTTCCTCTGTCGTCCCCTTCTCCTGCCCCCAATCTCTCCCAGCATCAAGGTCTTTTCCAATGAGTCAACTCTTTGCAAGAGATGGCCAAAGTATTGGAGTTTCAGCTTCAGCATCAATCCTTCCAATGAACACCCAAGACTGATCTCCTTTAGAATGGACTGGTTGGATCTCCTTGCAGTCCAAGGGACTCTCAAGAGTCTTCTCCAGCACCACAGTTCAAAAGCATCAATTATTCGATGCTCAGCTTTCTTTATAGTCCAACTCTCACATCCATACAAAACCATAGCCTTGACTAGACGGACCTTTGTGGACAAAGTAGTGTCTCTCCTTTTTTTAATATGCTGTCTAGGTTGGTCATAACTTTCCTTCCAAAGAGTATGCGTCTTTTAATTTCATGGCTGCAGTCACCATCTGCAGTAATTTTGGAGCCCAGAAATATAAAGTCAGCCACTGTTTCCCCATTTATTTGCCATGAAGTGATGGGACCAGATGCCATGATCTTAGTTTTCTGAATGTTTAGCTTTAAACCAACTTTTTCACTCTCCTCTTTCACTTTCATCAAGAGGGTCTTTAGTTCTTCTTCACTTTCTGCCATAAGGGTGGTGTCGTCTGCGTATCTGAAGTTATTGATATATCTCCCAGCAATCTTGATTCCAGCTTGTGCTTCCTCCAGCCCAGCATTTCTCATTTTGTACTCTGCATATAAGTTAAATAAACAGGGACAATATACCACCTTTACATACTCCTTTATCTATTTAGAACCAATTTGTTGTTCCATGTCCAGTTCTAACTGTTGCTTCCTGACCTGCATACAGGTTTCTCAAGAGGCAGGTAAGGTGGTCTGGTATTCCTGTCTCTTTCAGAATTTTCCACAGTTTATTGTGATCCACACAGTCAAAGGCTTTGGCATAGTTAATAAAGTTGAAATAGATATTTTTCTGTAACCCTCTTGCTTTTTCAATGATCCAGTGATCATTGGATTTTTCAGTGATCCAAAATGCAGCACTTAGGTGCAATCTCAAAAATGACCGAATGATCTCCGTTCATTTCCAGTGCAAACCATTCAACATTGTGATAATCCAAGTCTATTCTCCAACCACTAATACTGAAGAAGCTGAAGTTGACTGGTTGTATGAAGACCTATAAGGCATTCTAGAACTAACACCAAAAAAAAGGTATGCTTTTCATCATAGGGATTGGAATGCAAAGTAAAAAGTCAGTAGATAACTGGAGTAACAGACAAGTTTGGCCTTGGAGTACAAAATGAGACAAGGCAAAAACTAACAGAGTTTTTTCAAGAGAACACACTGGTTGTAGCAAACATGCTCTTCCATCAGCAGATGCTCAATACTGAAATCAGATTGATTATATTCTTTGCAGATGGAGACGGAGAAGCTCTATACAGTCAGCCAAAATAAGACCTGGAGCTGACTGTGGCTCAGATGATGAGCTCCTTGTTAAAAAATTGAATTCTGTTAAATTGAAGAAAGTAAGCAAAATCACTAGGCCTTTCATGTATGACCTAAATCAAATCCCTTATGATTATGCAATGGAGATGATGAACAGATTCCAGGAATTAGATCTGGTAGACAGTGTGCCTGAAAAACTGTGGATGGAGGTCCAGAACATTATACAGTAGGCAGTGACCAAAACCATCCCCCCAAAAAGGAATGCAGTAAGACAGAGTGGCTGTCTAGGAGGCTTTGAAAATAGGTGAGTAAAGAAGAGAAGCAAAAGGCAAGAAAGAAAGGGAAAAATATACCCAATTAATATAGTTCCAAAGAAGAGCAAGGAGAGAAAATAAGACTTTCTTCAATGACCAATGCAGGGAAATAGAGGACAACAATAGAATGGGAAAGACTAGAGATCATTTCAAGAAAATTGAAGATACCAATGGAATATTTATTGGAAGGATGGGCATGATTCAGGACAGAAAGGGTTATGGACCTAACAGAAGCAGAAGTGATTTTAAAAAGGTGGCAAATATGTACAGAAGAGTCATACACAAAAGGTCTTAATGACCATGGTAACCACAATGATGTAGGCACTTACCTAGAGTCAGACATCCTGAAGTGTGAAGTCAAGTGGGTCTTAGGAAGCATTGCTATGAACGAAGCTAGTGAAAGTGACTTAATTCTAGCTGAACTGTTTAAAATCCTGAAAGATAATACTGTTAAACTGTTGCACTCAATATTTCAGCATATTTGGAAAGCTCAGCAGTAGCTTCAGGACTGGAAAAGGTCAATTTTCATTCTAATCCCAAAGTAGAACAATGTCAAAGAATGTTCAAACTACCATATAAGTGTGCTCATTTCACATGGTAGCAAGACAATGCTCAAAATCCTTCAAGCTAGGCTTCAACAATACGAGAACTTCCAGATGTACTAGCTGGGTTTAGAAAAGGCAGAGGACCCAGAGATCAAATTGCCAACATCCATTGGATCATAGAGAAAGCAAGGGAATTCAAGAAAAACATCTATTTCTGCTTCATTGACTATGCTAAAGACTTTAATTGTGTGGATCACAACAAACTGTGGAACATTCTTAGTTCAGTTCAGTTCAGTCGCTCAGTCGTGTCCGACTCTTTGCGATCCCGTTAATCACAGCACGCCAGGCCTCCTGTTCATCACCATCTCCCGGAGTTCTCAGACTCACGTCCATTGAGTCTGTGATGCCATCCAGCCATCTCATCCTCCGTCATCCCCTTCTCCTCCTACCCCAGTCCCTCCCAGCATCAGAGTCTCTTCCAATGAGTCAACTCTTCACATGAGGTGGCCAAAGTACTGGAGCTTCAGCTTTAGCATCATTCCTTCCAAAGAAATCCCAGGGTGGATCTCCTTCAGAATGGACTGGTTGGATCTCTTTTCAGTCCAAGGGACTCTCAAGAGTCTTCTCCAACACCACTTCTTGGCGCTCAGCCTTCTTCACAGTCCAACTCTCACATCCATACATGACCACAGGGAAAACAATAGCCTTGACTAGACGGACCTTAGTCGGCAAAGTAATGTCTCTGCTTTTGAATATGCTATCTAGGTTGGTCATAACTTTTCTTCCAAGGAGTAAGCGTCTTTTAATTTCATGGCTGCAGTCACCATCTGCAGTGATTTTGGAGACCAAAAAAATAAAGTCTGACACTGTTTCTACTGTTTCCCCATTTATTTCCCATGAAGTGATGGGACTGGATGCCATGATCTTAGTTTTCTGAACGTTGAGCTTTAAGCCAACTTTTTCACTCTCCTCTTTCACTTTCATCAAGAGGCTATTTAGTTCCTCTTCACATTCTGCCATAAGGGTGGTGTCATCTGCATATCTAAGGGTTTTGATATTTCTCCCAGAAATCTTGATTCCAGCTTGTGTTTCTTCCAGTCCAGCGTTTCTCATGATGTACTCTGCATATAAGTTAAATAAGCAGGGTGACAATATACAACTTCTTTTCCTATTTGGAACCAGTCTGTTGTTCCATATCCAGTTCTAACTGTTGCTTCCTGACCTGCGTACAGATTCCTCAAGAGGCAGGTCAGGTGGTCTGGCATTCCCATCTCTTTCAGAATTTTCCACAGTTTATTGTGATGCACACAGTCAAAGGCTTTGGCATAGTCAATAAGGCAGAAATAGATGTTTTTCTGGAACTCTCTTGCTTTTTCGATGATCCAGCGGATGTTGGCAATTTGATCTCTGGTTCCTCTGCCTTTCCTAAAACCAGCTTGAACATCAGGAAGTTCACGGTTCACGTACTGCTGAAGCCTGGCTTGGAGAATTTTGAGCATTACTTTACTAGCATGTGAGATGAGTGCAATTGTGCGGCAGTTTGAGCATTCTTTGGCATTGCCTTTCTTTGGAATTGGAATGAAAACTGACCTTTTCCAGTCCTGTGGCCACTGCTGAGTTTTCCAAATTTGCTGACATATTGAGTGCAGCACTTTCACAGCATCATCTTTCAGGATTTGAAATAGCTCACTGGAATTCCTTCACCTCCACTAGCTTTGTTCATAGTGGTGCTTTCTAAGGCCCACTTGACTTCACATTCCAGGATATCTGGCTCTAGATTAGTGATCACACCATCGTGATTATCTGGGTCATGAAGATCTTTTTTGTACAGTTCTTCCGTGTATTCTTGCCACCTCTTCTTAATATCTTCTGCTTCTGTTAGGACCATGCCATTTCTGTCCTTTATCGAGCCCGTCTTTGCATGAGATGTTCCATTGGTATCTCTAATTTTCTTGAAGAGATTTCTAGTCTTTCCCATTCTGTTCTTTTCCTCTATTTCTTTGCATTGATCACTGAAGAAGGCTTTCTTATCTCTTCTTGCTATTCTTTGGAACTCTGCATTCAGATACTTATATCTTTCCTTTTCTCCTTTGCTTTTTGCCTCTCTTCTTTTCACAGCTATTTGTAAGGCCTCCCCAGACAGCCATTTTGCTTTTTTGCATTTCTTTTCCATGGGGATGGTCCTTATCCCTGTCTCCTGTACAATGTCACGAACCTCATTCCATAGTTCATCAGGCACTCTATCTATCAGATCTAGGCCCTTAAATCTATTTCTCACTTCTTCTGTATAATCATAAGGGATTTGATTTAGGTCATACCTGAATGGTCTAGCAGTTTTCCCTACTTTCTTCAATTTGAGTATGAATTTGATAATAAGGAGTTCCTGATCTGAGCCACAGTCAGCTCCTGGTCTTGTTTTTGTTGACTGTATAGAGCTTCTCCATCTTTGGCTGCAAAGAATATAATCAATCTGATTTTGGTGTTGACCATCTGGTGATGTCCATGTGTAGAGTCTTCTCTTGTGTTGTTGGAAGAGGGTGTTTGCTATGACCAGTGCAATTTCTTAGCAAAACTCTATTAGTCTTTGTCCTGCTTCATTCCACATTCCAAGGCCAAATTTGCTTGTTACTCCAGGTGTTTCTTGACTTCCTACTTTTGCATTCCAGTCCCCTATAATGAAAAGGACATCTGTTTTAGGTGTTAGTTCTACAAGGTCTTGTAAGTCTTCATAAAACCGTTCAACTTCAGTTTCTTTAGCATTACTGGTTGGGGCATAGACTTGGATAACTGTGATATTGAATGGTTTGCCTTGGAGACAAACAGAAATCATTTTGTCGTTTTTGTGATTGCATCCAAGTATTGCGTTTCGGACTCTTTTGTTGACCATGATGGCTACTCCATTTCTTCTGAGGGATTCCTGCCCGCAGTAGTAGATGTAATGGTCATCTGAGTTAAACTCACCCATTCCAGTCCATTTTAGTTCGCTGATTCCTAGAATGTCAACGTTCACCCTTGCCATCTCTTGTTTGACCACTTCCAGTTTGCCTTGATTCATGGACCTGGCATTCCAGCTTCCTATGCAATATTGCTCTTTACAGCATCAGATCTTGCTTCTGTTACCAGTCACATCCACAACTGGGTATTGTTTTTGCTTTGGCTCCATCCCTTCATTCTTTCTGGAGTTATTTCTCCACTGATCTCCAGTAGCATATTGGGCACCTAATGACCTGGGGAGTTCCTCTTTTGGTATCCTATCATTTTGCCTTTTCCTATTGTTCATGGGGTTCTCCAGGCAAGAATACTTAAGTGGCTTGCCAGTCCCTTCTCCAGTGGACCACATTCTGTCAGACCTCTCCACCATGACCTGCCCGTCTTGGGTTGCCCTGCAGGCATGGCTTGGTTTCATTGAGTTAGACAAGGCTGTGGTCCTAGTGTGATTAGATTGACTAGTTTTCTCTGAGTATGATTTCAGTGTGTCTGCCCTCTGATGCCCTGTTGCAACACCTACCATCTTACTTCGGTTTCTCTTAGCTTGGGCGTGGGGTATCTCTTCATGGCTGCTCCAGCAGAGCACAGCCGCTGCTCCTTACCTTGAACAAGGAGTATCTCCTTACTGCCGCTATTCCTGAAGGTCAGGAATGTTGAAGGAACATTCTTAAAGAGGTAGGAATTTCAGACCACCTTACCTGCCTTCTGAGAAATCTGTGTGCTGATCAAGAAACAATGGTTAGAATTGGACATGAAACAACTAACTGGTTCAAATTTGGGAAAAGGGTATGAGAAGGCTGTATATTGTCATCTTGCTTATTTAACTTATATGTAGAACTGTTGTTGTTGTTGTTCAGACACTCAGTCATGTTTGACTTTTCGTGACCTCATGGACTGCAGCACGCCAGGCCTCCCTGTCCCTCACCATCTTCCAGAGTTTGCTCAAGTTTATGTTCATTGCATGAGTGATGCTGTTCAGCCATCTTATCATCTAACACCTTCTTTTCCTTTTGCCCTCAATCTTTCCCAGCATCAGGGACTTTTCCAGTGAGTTGTCTGTTTGCATCAGATGACCGAAATACTGGAGCTTCAGCTTCAGCATCAGTCCTTCTGGTGACTGTTCAGGGTTGATCTCCCTTAAGATTGACTGGTTTGATCTCCTTGCAGTCCAAGGGACTTTCAGGAGTCTTCTCCAACACCACAGTTTGAAGGCATCAGTTCTTTGATGTTCTACCTTCTTTATGGTGCAATTCTCACAACCATACCCTTGGGAAGACCATAGCCTTGACTATATAGACCTTTGTTGGTAATGTCTTTGCTTTTCAACACAGTAAGTTGTAATCGCTTTCCTGCAAAGAAGAAATCATCTTCTGATTTCCTGGCTGCAGTCACCATCAGCAGTGAATTTGCAGCTTAGGAAAAGGAAAACTGTCACTACCTCCACCTTTTTCCCTTCTATTTGCCATACAGTAACGGGGCTGGATGTCATGATCTTAGTTTTTTAATGTTTAGTCTTAAGCCGACTCTTTCATTCTCCTCCTTAACCCTCATCAAGAGGCTCTTTAGTTTCTCCTCGCTTTCTGCCGTTAGAGTGCTACCATCTGCATATATGAGGTTGTTGATGTTTCCCCCACCTATCTTGATTCCAGCTTGTAACTCATCCAGCCTGGCATTTCTCATGATGTGCTCAGCATATAGCTTAAACAGAGTGACAGAAGACAGCCCTGTTGTACTCCTTTCTCGATTTTGAACCAATCAGTTGTTCCCATACAGGGTTCTAACTTTTGCTTCTTGACCTGCATACAGGCTTCTGCCTATCTGCTCTGGTTGTGGAAGCAGATATGCAGAATACATCATGCAGAATGCTGGAGGGCTGGATGAATCACAGGCTGGAATCAAAATTGCTGGGAGAAATATCAACAACCTCAGATATGCAGATGATATCACTCTAATGGCAGAAAGTGAAGAGGAACTAAAGAGCCTTTTGATGAGAGTGAAAGAGGAGAGTAAAAAAGCTGACTAAAACTCAGCATTCAAAAAACTAAGATCATGGCATATGGTCCCATCACTTCATGGCACATAGAAGGGGAAAAAGTAGAAGTAGTGACAGATTTTCTTTTATTGGCTTCCAAATCACTGCAGCCATGAAATTAAGAGATTCTTGCTCCTTGGAAGGAAAGCTATGACAAATCTAGACTGAATATGAAAAAGCAGAGACATCATTTTAAAAAAAGACATCACATGTTAAAAAGGTCAACAGCGGTCTGTATAGTCAAACCTATGTTTTTTCCAGTATTCATGTACAGATGTGAGAGTTGGACTGTAGAGAAGGCTGAGCACTAGCCGTGATGCCTTTGAATTGCGGTGCTGGAGAAGACTCTTGAGAATCTGTGGACTGCAAGGAGATCAAATCAGTCAATCCTAAAAGAAGTCAACCCTGAATATGAATTGCAAGGACTGATGCTGAAGCTCCGATACTTTGACCACCTGATGCGAAGAGCTGGCTCATTGAAAAAGTCCCTGATGCTGGGAAAGATTATAGGTAAAAAGAGAAGGGGGCAGCAGAGTATGAGATGATTGGATGGCATCACAGACTCAATGGATATGAGTTTTAGCAAACTCCAGGAGATAGTGAAGAACAGGGGAGCCTTGTGTGCTGCAGTCCATGGGATCAGATATGACTTAATGACTGAACAACAACAGCAATAAATGAGAATTATGCATGATGACCATATTAGAGTGGTTCTGACCATTCCCTTGGTGATATATTCTAGATTATCAGTGTATAGGTCAGAATGAGGGTATCCTGATGACCTGTTTCTATGTGTGGGTTGTCATTGGAAAAGCACTAGACATAGAGTTGGAAGACTGACCTAGGTTTGATGGAAAAGCCTGCTTATGCCACTTGCTAGCTGCATGACTTTGAATCTAATGTTTCTGAGCCCTCTATAAAATAGAGATAATAATACAAATCATAGGTGTTTTAGACACTAGATGACATGTGCCTGTGTGCTGTGCTCAATTGCTCTGTCATGACTGACTCTTTGCACCCTCATAGCTGTAATTCGCCAGACTCCTCTGTCCATGGAATTATCCCAGCAAGAATATTGCAGTGGGTTGCCATTTTTCTACTCCAGGTGATCTTCCTGAACCAGAGATTGAACCAGCATCTCCTGTACTGGCAAATGGATTCTTTACCACTGAGCCACCTGGGAAGCATAGATGACATAGTATATTACAAAAAGCCTAGCACTGTGCCTCACACTCAGTCAGATCTTAATACAAACCCCTGTACTACTCCTTCATCCTATCATTTAATTAAGGTGATTTTCAGATTCTCTAAAGAAGAACCTAAAAAGCACCCCCAGAAAAGAGTGGAGAAGGAGGAATACTTTTATCTTAATCATCTAAGGGAACAAGAAATGAAAGCTATGACTGATTTGTGTTTTTGTATGGCAGAAACCAATATGAAATTGTAAAGTAACTTTCCACCAATTAAGTAAAAAGCAATTCACGTGGGCTATCTGTTATTCTCATTACATGTCAAAAAATTGCAAACCTTGTGAATTTTTAAGCATTAAATATTAATATCTAATGCTGCTTGATGATGGGTGTAACACTTTGGAATGGTTCTTAAAAATCACATCATAACTGGGTAACAGAGTCAAGTTGAATGGTGGAAAATCAGCGTTTCTTCCAACCCTTTAATTTTGTGAAATGATCACAAAAGAGAGATGAGAAAAAATATGAAATTTATTTGTGACATGGGCATGGTAGTACAGCATAGTGAGTAATCAAGTTTCATAACATTATAGAGTATTACAAAGAGATTACTGGAATCTTTTAGATTTCTGCTGTGCTTTCTTACCACAGAGCTGAAAGTGTCTGTCCTGTTGTCTACATGGCTTCCATCAAATGTGGAACTGTTTGGAGAGCTAACCTTAGGAGTGTAATCTTTTCAGGTGACTTTACCATCATCACCTACTCACCATGTCATTTCCACCAGGTAGGGAGTCACCTGTGCAAATAAGCCTGAAACTTAATTATTGGATGTGACAGGTACCAGGGGAGATTTGTTTCTAGCTTTAAACCAAAGTAAACATCATTTAGCTTCTTAGCCATATGTATAACAGAATCAAAAACTTTATTTCGAACACTTGAAAAGATGTAATTTATGTTATCTGGATAATTACAGAAGAATGGCTTTTGAAAAATTATATTATTTTAGACAATTCAATTCACAAGTCAGATTTCTAAGAGTGTGTAATGTGTAACTGTGAGGTAATGAGCTTTTTCTTTGAACCCCAGAAATTCCATTGATTTATTTTGGTGGTAACTGATATGACTCTATTGAAAAGGCAAAATTCAGACAGGATATATACTATCTTACATTCAAATAGAAGTGTTTCTAAACTGAAATTGGCAAATCCATAGAGAATGAGAATATGTCCAGTATTGTGTGTCTATCACTTAATTACAAAAAAGCACTTAAGAAATACCCACTAGCTAGACTTGGCATTCCTCATAAACACTGGCCTATAAAATCCTTGAGTAAAGGATATCTGATCTACTTTTCTTTGCATCCATTACATACAGTGCAAAAATTTTTATTCTAGTGTCAAAGGCTGCAATACTGCAGTGAAAAATATTAAAGTTTTCTGGCAAATGTTAAGGGCATTCATCTTCTCATTTCCTTCTGATCTAATTCTAGAATGTTTATATGTGGTAGGCATAGTATTTTCTTTCATTGGCATTTGAGATCTAAACTTTTACAGTCTTGTATAACATTCACCTTTGTTTTTTATGTCACCATTTGAAGATCATACAAAAAGGGCCTTCGGTGTGGGAAGTTGAACAGTTAGACTGTTAAATCCTGCACAGAATAAAGGCCAGCTCCTTTCAGGGTGGAAATCAGCAGCATGCTTTGTAATGGAAGTCCATTCACTCCTTCTTTCAACAAGCATTTGTGGGCCAGGCCTTATGCTGGATGTTGGGTGTAGAGAAATAGATATGGCAAATTACAAAGAGCCTCTGATATTAAGGAAAGTCAGCAGTAGTTTTTGTTTTCGTTTTCAAAGTTTTACATTTTTTTTTAATTTTTATTTTTACTTTATTTTACTTTACAATACTGTATTGGTTTTGCCATACATTGACATGAATCCACCACGGGTGTACATGCGTTCCCAAACATGAACCCCCCTCCCACCTCCCTCCCCATAACATCTCTCTGGGTCATCCCCGTGCACCAGCCCCAAGCATGCTGTATCCTGCGTTGGACATAGACTGGCGATTCAATTCTTACATGATAGTATACATGTTTCAATGCCATTCTTCCGAATCATCCCACCCTCTCCCTCTCCCTCTGAGTCCAAAAGTCCGTTATACACATCTGTGTCTTTTTTGCTGTCTTGCATACAGGGTCGTCATTGCCATCTTTCTAAATTCCATATATATGTGTTAGTATACTGTATTGGTGTTTTTCTTTCTGGCTTACTTCACTCTGTATAATCGGCTCCAGTTTCATCCATCTCATTAGAACGGATTCAGATGTATTCTGTTTAACGGCTGAGTAATACTCCATTGTGTATATGTACCACAGCTTTCTTATCCATTCATCTGCTGATGGACATCTAGGTTGTTTCCATGTCCTGGCTATTATAAACAGTGCTGTGATGAACATTAGGGTACATGTGTCTCTTTCAATTCTGGTTTCCTCAGTGTGTATGCCCAGCAGTGGGATTGCTGGGTCATAAGGTAGTTCTATTTGCAATTTTTTAAGGAATCTCCACCCTGTTCTCCATAGTGGTTGTACTAGTTTGCATTCCCACCAACAGTGTAGGAGGGTTCCCTTTTCTCCACACCCTCTCCAGCATTTATTGCTTGCAGATTTTTGGATCGCAGACATTCTGACTGGTGTGAAGTGATACCTCATTGTGGTTTTGATTTGTATTTCTCTAATAATGAGTGATGTTGAGCATCTTTTCATGTGTTTGTTAGCCATCCATATGTCTTCTTTGGAGAAATGTCTATTTAGTTCTTTGGCCCATTTTTTGATTGGGTCGTTTATTTTTCTGAAATTGAGCTGCATAAGTTGCTTGTATATTTTTGAGATTAGTTGTTTGTCAGTTGCTTCATTTGCTATTATTTTCTCCCATTCAGAAGGCTGTCTTTTCACCTTGCTTATATTTTCCTTTGTTGTGCAGAAGCTTTTAATTTTAATTAGATCCCATTTGTTCATTTTTGCTTTTATTTCCAGAATTCTGGGAGGTGGATCATAGAGGATCCTGCTGTGATTTATGTCAGAGAGTGTTTTGCCTATGTTCTCCTCTAGGAGTTTTATAGTTTCTGGTCTTAAATTTAGATTTTTAATCCATTTTGAGTTTATTTTTGTGTGCGGTGTTAGAAAGTGATCTAGTTTCATTCTTTTACAAGTGGTTGACCAGTTTTCCCAGCACCACTTGTTAAAGAGATTGTCTTTACTCCATTGTATATTCTTGCTTCCTTTGTCAAAGATAAGGTGTCCATATGTGTGTGGATTTATCTCTGGGCTTTCTATTTTGTTCCATTAATCTATATTTCTGTCTTTGTGCCAATACCATACTGTCTTGATGACTAGAAATGAAAATGAAGAGATCACAACAGACAACACAGAAATACAAAGGATCATAAGACTATTATCAGCAATTATATGCCAATAAAATGGACAACATGGAAGAAATGGACAAATTCTTAGAAAAGTACAATTTTCCAAAACTGAACCAGGAAGAAATAGAAAATCTTAACAGACCCATCACAAGCATGGAAATTGAAACTGTAATCAGAAATCTTCCAGCAAACAAAAGCCCAGGTCCAGACGGCTTTACAGCTGAATTCTACCAAAAATTTTGAGAAGAGCTAACACCTATCCTACTCATACTCTTCCAGAAAATTGCAGAGGAAGGTAAACTTCCAAACTCATTCTATGAGGCCACCATCACCCTAATACCAAAACCTGAAAAAGATACTACAAAAAAAGAAAACTACAGGCCAATATCACTGATGAACATAGATGCAAAAATCCTCAACAAAATTCTAGCAATCAGAATCCAACAACACATTAAAAAGATCATACACCATGACCAAGTGGGCTTTATCCCAGGGATGCAAGGATTCTTCAATATCCGCAAATCAATCAGTGTAATTCACCACATTAACAAATTGAAAAATAAAAGCCATATGATTATCTCAATAGATGCAGAGAAGGCCTTTGACAAAATTCAACATCCATTTATGATAAAAACTCTCCAGAAAGCAGGAATAGAAGGAACATACCTCAACATAATAAAAGCTATATATTACAAACCCACAGCAAACATTAACCTCAATGGTGAAAAATTGAAAGCATTTCCCCTAAAGTCAGGAACAAGACAAGAGTGCCCATTTTCACCGCTACTATCCAACATAGTTCTGGAAGTTTTGGCCACAGCAATCAGAGCAGAAAAAGAAATAAAAGGAATCCAAATTGGAAAAGAAGAAGTAAAACTCTCACTGTTTGCAGATGACATGATCCTCTACATAGAAAACCCTGAAGACTTCAGCTCAGAAAATTACTAGAGCTGATCAATGAGTATAGTAAAGTTGCAGGATATAAAAGCAACACTCAGAAATCCCTTGCATTCCTATACACTAATAATGAGAAAGTAGAAAAAGAAATTAAGGAAACAATTCCATTCACCATTGCAACAAAAAGAATAAAATACTTAGGAATATATCTACCTAAAGAAACTAAAAACCTATATATAGAAAACTATAAAACACTGATGAAAGAAATCAAAGAGGACACTAATAGATGGAGAAATATACCATGTTCATGGATCGGAAGAATCAATATAGTGAAAATGAGTATACTACCCAAAGAAATTTACAAATTCAATGCAATCCCTATCAAGCTACCAGCGATATTTTTCACAGAACTAGAACAAATAATTTCAAGATTTGTACGGAAATACAAAAAACCTCGAATAGCCAAAGCAATCTTGAGAAAGAAGAATGGAACTGGAGGAATCAACTTGCCTGACTTCAGGCTCTACTTCAAAGTTTTACATTGTTTTAAACACACTGCTATTGCCACTGATAAGTCACTTCAGGCGTGTCCGACTCTGTGCGACCCCATAGACGGCAGCCCACCAGCCTCCCCCATCCCTGGGATTCTTCAGGCAAGAACACTGGAGTGGGTTGCCATTTCCTTCTCCAATGCATGAAAGTGAAAAGTGAAAGTGAAGTCGCTCAGTCGTTTCCGACTCTTAGCGACCCCATGGACTGCAGCCCACCAGGCTCCTCCATCCATGGGATTTTCCAGGCAAGAGTACTGGAGTGGGGTGCCATTGCCTTTTAAACACACAACTTATTGGTTAAGAACTGAAATTTTCACATTACAGCATGTAACTTTAACCCAAGTTTCCTCAATCTCAGCACTAATGACATTTGGACCAGTTAATTCTTTGTTGTGGGGGGAAGGCTGTCCTGTCCATTATAACATTTTTAGCATCATTTGTCACCTCTACCAGTTAGATATCAGTACTGCCACCCCTTCCAGCTATGACAACCAAAAGTGTCTCCAGGTATTACTCTTCACTGAGAACAACTGCTTTAATCTGAAAATAGTTATAAGATACTGCTGCTGCTGCTGCTGCTGCTGCTGCTGCTGCTTCTGCTAAGTCGCTTCAGTCATGTCCGACTCTGTGCGACCCCATAGACGGCAACCCACCAGGCTCCTCCGTCCCTGGGATTCTCCAGGCAAGAACACTGGAGTGGGTTGCCATAAGATACTGGAGTCCCCCAAAATGACAATTACAATGTACCTATCTAAGGAACTAAAACATTTACTGTTTACGCTTATTTTAGAGTGATCATTTTAAACATTAGCAAATGCTTAAGCCAAATATAGAAGCCAGAGTCTTTATTCAGGGAATATCATTCCTGGGAATATCATTCCTTTCTCACCAACCATGGTTACTATATAGACCTGAAAATTCTTAATCCCAACTGCTAATGCCCTGAATTATTCTTCTAGTCACTCAATTCAGATAAAGGAGCTCATCCAAGATCTGATTAGATTTAGCTTGAGATCACCCATTTAACCACATGTTTCTGTTTCCCATAGCTGTAAAACATGTGTCCGAAGGACTAGTAAGAGAGCATCACACTTGTAAACTCTTTGTAAATATAGCAGATACTCAATGAACAATTATTTGATATTTATTTTTATTTAATCATTTACTCCTTGCTGCTGCTGCTAAGTCGCTTCAGTTGTGTCCGACTCTGTGGGACCCCATAGACGGCAGCCCACCAGGCTCCCCCATCCCTGGGATTCTCCAGGCAAGAACACTGGAGTGGGTTGCCATTTCCTTCTCCAATGCATTAAAGTGAAAAGTGAAAGTGAAGTCGCTCGGTTGTGTCCGACTCTTTATGACCCCATAGACTGCAGCTCACCAGGCTCCTCCATCCATGGGGTTTTCCAGGCAAGAGTACTGGAGTGGGGTGCCATTGCCTTCTCCGCATTTACTCCTTAGCTTTTTTCAATAAAAACGATTTCAGGCAGATTTCAAGGAACAAGTAATATGAAGAGCTAAAGAAAAGAAATACGTTGTTTAAGAAAAAAAGCAGTGTTATTAAAAATGAGTTAAACTGTGGCATGAGGTCAACACTCAAGTCATGTTCTCCCAGTTGCCAACATTAGGCAACAAATTTAACTTTTAGCAGACATAGCAAAGAGGAAACCAGAACCAGTTATGTGATTCAGGGTGTCAAAATAAAGACAGTTGCTCCAGAGAAGTTCAACTATTTCTGTTAGAAATTTTGCATGCATATTCTCCTAAAGGGGCCAAGAGTGGTGTCCTGAACCATAGCTTCAACTACATTCACATAATAATAGGTATCATAATAAGCTTTATAGGTATAATAATAAGCTTAATAATAAGCTTTAAAAGGCAGTGTCTTATTAACACTGTCAATGTGATGTGATGGTGTAATGTCAAAGTTCAATTTAGTAAAGATTACTAATAAATAGGACATTAGAACTGTGCTTGTGCTTAGTTGCTCACCTGTGTCCAACTCTTTGCGACCCCATATACTGTAGCCCACCAGGATACTCTGTCCGTGGTAATTCTCTAGGCAAGAATATTGGAGTGAGTGGATATGCCCTCCTCCAGGATCTTCCCAACTCAGGGGTCAAACCCAAGTCTCCCACATGGGAGTCAGATTCTTTACTGTCTAAACCACCATGGAAACCCAGATGAATCCAAGTACAAATGAGGTTTTGTTGTTGTTCAGTTGCCCAGTCATGTCTGACTCTTTGTGACCCCATGGACTGCAAATGGCGGGCTTCCCTGTCCATCACCAATTCCTGAAGCTTGCTCAAACTCATGTCCATTGAGTCAGTAATGCTACCCAACCATCTCATCCTCTGTCACCCTCTTGCTGCCTTCAATCTTTCCCAGCATCACGGTTTTCTAAGGAGTCGGCTCTTCTCATCAGGTGGCCAAAGTACTGGAGTTTCAGCTTCAGCATCAGTCTTTCCAAAGAATATTCAGGACTGATTTCCTTTAAGATGGACTGCTTGAATCTCTTGCAGTCCAAGGGACTCTCAAGAGTCTTCTCCAACACCACAGTTCAAAAGCATCAATTCTTTGGTGCTCAGCTTTCTTTATAGTCCAACTCTCACATCCATACATGACTACTGGAAAAACTATAGCCTTGACTAGATGGACCTTTGTTGGCAAAGTAATGTCTCTGCTTTTGAATATGCTATCTAGGTTGGTCATAACGTCTCTTCCAAGGAGTAAGTGTCTTTTAATTTCATGGCTGCAGTCACCATCTTCAGTGATTTTGGAGCACAAGAAAATAAAGTCTGTCACTGTTTCCCCATCTCTTTGCCATGAAGTGATGGGACTGGATACCATGATCTTAGTCTTATTAATTTTGCATTTTAAGTCAGCTTTTTCACCCTTCTCTTTCACTTTAATCAAGAAGCTCTTTAGTTCTTCTTCACTTTCTGTCATAAGGGTTGTGTTGTCTGCATATCTGAGGCTATTGATGTTTCTCCCTGCAATCTTGATTCCAGCTTGTACTTCATCCAGCCTGGCATTTTGCATGATGTACTCTGCGTATAAATTAAATAAGCAACGTGACAATATACAGCCTTGATGTACTCTTTTTCCCAATTTGAAACCAGTCTGTTCCATGGCTGGTTCTAAATGTTGCTTCTTGACCTGCAAACAGATTTGCAGGAGATGGGTAAGGCAGCTTGGTATTCCCATCTCTTTAAGAATTTTCCAGTTTGTTGTGATCCACACAAAGGCTTTAGCATAGTCAATGAAACAGATGTTTTTCTGGAATTCTCTTGCTTTTTCTGTGATCCAACAGATTCTGGCAATTTGATCGCTGGTTCCTCTGCCTATTCTAAACCTAGCTTGTACATCTGGAAGTTCTCGGTTCACATACTGTTGAAGCCTAGCTTGAAGGATTTTGAGCATTACTTTGCAAGCATGTGAAATGAGTGCAGTTATGTCATAGTTTGAGCATTCATTGGCATTGCCTTTCTTTGGGACTGGAATGAAAACTGATCTTTTCCAGTCCTGTGGCTGCTGCTGCATTTTCCAAATTTGCTGGCATATTGAGTGTATTACTTTCACAGTATCATCTTTTAGGATTTGAAATACCTCAACTGGAATTCCATCACCTTTACTAGCTTTGTAGTGATGCTTCCTAAGGACCATTTGACTACATATTCCAGGATGTCTGGCTCTAGGTGAGTGATCACACCATTGTGTTTATCTGGGTCATTAAGATTTTTTTTATATAGTTCTTCTGTGTATTCTTTCCATCTCTTCTTAGTATCTTCTGCTTCTGTTAGGTCCATACCATTTCTTCTTTATTGTGTCCATCTTTGCATGAAATATTCTCTTGGTATCTCTAATTTTCTTGCAGAGATTTAGTCTTGCCTGTTCTGTTGTTTTCTTCTGTTTCTTTGCATTGTTCACTTAGGAAGGCTATTTTATATCTCCTTGCTATTCTTTGGAACTCTCCATTGAGTATATCTTTCATTTTCTCCCTTTCCTTTTGCTTCTCCTTTTCTCAGTTATTTGTAAGGCCTCCTTAGCCAACCATTTTGCCTTTTTGCATTTCTTTTTCTTGGGGATGGTTTTGATCATTGCCTCCTATACAATGTAATGAATCTCTGTCTATGGTTCTTCAGACACTCAGTCTATCAGATCTAATCTCTTGAATCTATTTGTCACTTCCAGTGTATAATTATAAGGGATTTGGTTTAGGTCATACCTAATTGAGCTTCCGTTGTGGCTCAGCTGGTAAAGAATCTGCTTGCAACGCAGGAGACCTGGGTTCAATCCCTGGGTTGGGAAGATCCCCTGAAAAATGGGAAAGGCTACTCACTCCAATATTCTGGCCTGGAGAAGTCCATGGACTGTAGAGTCCATGGGTTTGCAAAGAGTGTTTGCAAAGAGTCCATGGGTTTGCAAAGAGTCGGACATGACTGAATGACTTTCACTTTCACTTTCTGAATACCTTAGTGGTTTTCCCTACTTTCTTCAATTTAAGTTTGAATTTTGCAATAAGGTGTTCATGATCTGAGCCACAGTCAGCTCCCGGTCTTATTTTTGCTGACTATATAGAGCTTCTCCATCTTCAGCTGCAAAGATTATAATCAATCTGATTTTGTAATTGGCTACTGGTGATGCCCATATGTATAGATTTTCCAACATGGGCATCTGGTTAAAGGATTGAGAATCCCCAGGGAAACAGTCTTGGAGGGCACAAACAAAACCTTGTGTGTACCAGAATCCAGGAGAAAGGAACAGTGACCCCACAAATGAGGTTTGGGGGACTGCAGTACCAACCCTTCTCAGGAATTCATTATTTCTAATACTTGTTCCAACTGATTTTGCCAAGTTGTCAATGGCTATTAGGTAGAAGTTATACTACAGAGAAATACTTGTAATGTGGGTACTTTATCTTACAAGTAATTTTCATAGTCATATTCTTAGTACTGGGCCATGTTGAGAGGATTAATATTCTCCAGAATTTGAGTAGCCTATCAAGGCAATGTACCTGCAAAGAAAGTTATTTATGTCAAAGACATTAATATCAAAGGCGAGAACAATTTAACTTTTCTGTCACACCTATGCTTCCTGTCTGTGTTTCTCCCACATATTAATTAGGAACTACCTTTCTGTGCTTTAAACTCATCGAATTATTGGAGATATATATATATATATTGGTGATTGCAGCCATGAAATTAAAAGACACTAACTCCTTGGAAGAAAAGTTACGACCAACCTAGATAGCATATTCAAAAGCAGAGACATTACTTTGCTGACTAAGGTCCGTCTAGTCAAGGCTATGGTTTTTCCAGTAGTCATGTATGGATGTGAGAGTTGGACTGTGAAGAAGGCTGAGCACCGAAGAATTGATACTTTTGAACTGTGGTGTTGGAGAAGACTCTTGAGAGTCCCTTGGATTTCAAGGAGTTCCAACCAGTCCATTCTGAAGGAGATCAACCCTGGGGTTTCTTTGGAAGGAATGATGCTGAAGCTGAAACTCCAGTACTTTGGCCACCTCATGTGAAGAATTGACTCATTGGAAAAGACTCTGCTGCTTGGAGGGATTGGGGGCAGGAGAAGAAGGGGACAACAGAGGATGAGATGGCTGGATGGCATCACTGACTCAATGGACACAGGTCTCAGTGAACTCCGGGAGATGGTGTTGGACAGGGAGGCCTGGCGTGCTGTGATTCATGGGGTCGCAAAGAGTCAGACACTACTGAATGACTGAACTGAACTGGTATATATATATCACATTATAATTATATACAGTTTTTTTCCTGCTAGCATATAAACTCTGTGAGGGCAGAAATAGTCTATCTTTGTCATTTCTGTATATTACTTCATGTAAAGTAAATTTTTGTTGACTGATTATTTGTTCCTGGTAATATTAATCATTTATCTCTATCCCTAGTGCATAGTACATTGGCTAATACATGGTAGACGTTCAACTGAAGTTTGAAAAAAGTTGATATTGAGATAGTTCAGGAGAATTTTATTCAGTGAAAAAAAATTTCACTGTTAAACATTCAGAGGAACTCCCTAAAATATTAGTAACCAGGGATACAAATATGCACATGTAAAGAAATTTCACAAACAGCATCAGAATGCATGGGAAGAAAGGGATATTCAAAAGAGCACAAGCTGTTCTGTGAATACCAAGTCTCCTCCTCTGATGTAGCTGAAGATGATCCGTATGGTGGTGAGGAAGTCATATTCCTGAAACCACATGCTTAATTTCTCTTTGTATGCCAAGTTTCAGCAGCCTTGCCTTGTGAAGGGAAGATAAAAACTGTTTCTGCATTCTCTTCTCCATGTCTTCTCATTTACCTAGCCGATTGCCTGGCTACAGCTGGAGTGCCCTTATTTCTTAGTGGTTATGTTCACTTATTCCTATGAACTGAAGAATATACTTCCTAATAGAAATAATGGTATACATTTTGACTGGCTTCCTGGGTCAGCCTATAATATAGGTCTAACTCATTAAATGGCTGAAATACTAATTTTTTTTTGCATTCAAAGTTCTATAATGCAATATGTGGCCTATTTATTTATACCACTGTATTCTAACTAAAGTATGGATTAAATAGATGTCTGTAGACTAGCCTGAGGGCCTGAGCAGTAAATAATTGTAAACCTTCATCTGAAATATGGTTCTCTGTGATTTTAATTAATTTATTTATTAATACATTTTTGAAGACTTTTTTATATACAGCCAGAATATTACCAGTATGTGGCTGTCATAGCCCTACGCAGATGACAGTGCAGCAGTGAGAAGCATCTGTGTAAACTGATAATTGTTGTTTAATGCAGAACCTGTGTTAGAGAGGAAGTTAGCATGCAGCGCTCTGGAACACTAAAGAAGGAAACTACCTAATGGAGAACTTGAACCTGTCTTGAAGAATTAGAAAGAACTTATCATAAGTAGAAGGGTATAGAGGACATTCTAAGCCAGAGGATTATCACATGCAGAAGCCACAGAGTTCTGAAAGGCATGTTGTTTAGGAATGACTGGAAGAAATCCAGTAGCAATAGACAATGAGAAATGATGAGAGATGTAGAAAATGCTCGTCAGAGCCTTGATTGGAAAGTTACTATGATAGAGACTGAAATGTTTCTAGAAGGAATTCAGTAACGGTTATGCAGAAGAGTGACTGGATATGATTTATTCTGTAGGAACTCAGGGATCAGAAATATCCATTAGAAAGCTCATGAAAATGTATAATCGACAAACAGTGGCAGTCTTATTTATGACAGTGACCGCAGCAGTTTCAGAGGAGAAACTTCATGCAACAGGTAGTCTGGAAGCAGGCAGCAAAATTTGTTGGCCGGCTGGGTGGCAGGGGACAGGAAGCCTAATGATGCTGGAATAATGGGGGGAAAAGGAGTAGAGAATACTAAAGAGATTCGTATTTGAGGATTTTAGGAAATTATTGCTCATGAAATATGGGAGAATGAGTGGATCTGAAATGATGGATCATGAGTAAGTGATGTTTGAAGTGGAATTACAGTTCTGAAACTTAGGTGCCTACATCATTTTCTAGAAATCTCTTCCAAGCATCAGTCTTTCCTTTTGCTTATTTAATATCTTTGGATCCAAGGAAGTGATTGGTTTTCTCAAATGTGCCTTCTAAACAATAGACAACAGTCTCAATTCAGCTTTCCTTTGAAATCCAAACCAGGTAGAATGACCATCCCTGGTCATTGAGCCCTCACTCTGCACCATTCAGACAGTTACATTTCACGTATTGTTTTAAAGAAAAGTTGTCAAGACCATTTTCTTATATGAAATATGATTTTGGCACTTGGAATAAATGGAGAAATGAATGAATAATAAATTGGGTTTTGGTCCAAGGTGGCAATGTAGGAAGGTGTTGAACACATCTCCTCCCAGAGATATACCAAATCTACATCTATGTAAAGAGCAGTTGCTCCTGAAAAATAGCTGAGGGCTAATGGAACAACTTTTGCACAAGAAAAGATAGAGGAAACACATAGAGATGGGTAGGAGACTCAGAGATATAATATCCATGGGAACTCTATCCCTTAGCCTGCAGCCTGCAGGAAGAAGGGATATCACTGAAGGACTTGTGTGCAGACTCAGCCACCCTGGGAAACAGTGAAAAACAGTGGTTTGAAGGGCTTCTAAACTGCCTGTGCACTAAATCCATTCATTAACCCTAGTAAATGGATGCCAAGTGGGCAGGGAACTGCTGGAATTCTCTCCAGAGTTGGAGATGCTGGGGAATACCATGTTTTGCAATCCTCCTCTGCCTTGATAGTGCCAGTGGGAACACAGTCCAGGTAGTGTAGCCAACTTGTCAGGGCTGCCCCAGAGTGCCACATTGCCCTGGCCCACACCAGCTATAACCATCCCAAGGCAGCCCTGGCACTGCATGCTCTGGGCTCTCCTGCCCCATTCTAGACCAATTTCTCACACCATATACAAAAATAAATTCAATATAAATTATAGACTTAAATGTAAGACTTGAAATCTTAAATTTCTAGAAGGAAACAGGTAGTATGCTCTCTGACATTGGTCTTAGTAATAAGTTTTCGGATGTGTCTCCCTAGGCAAGGGCAACAAAAGCAAAAATTAAAAAAAATGGAACTAAAAATAAAAAAATCAAACTAAACATTTTTACCGAGCAAATGAAATCATCAACAAAATGAAAGGGCAACCTACTGAAGTGGAGAAGATATTTACAAATGATAAGAGGTTAATATCCAAAATATATAACAAATTCATATAACTCAATATCAAACAACAAATAGACTGATTTAAAAACTGGGCAGAAGACCTGGACAGACATTTTCCAAAGAAGACATACTGATGGACAGTAGGCACATGAAAAGATGTTCAGTATCACTAATTATCAGAGAAATGCAAATCAAAATAACAGTGAGATACCATCTTATACTTATCAGAATGGCTATAGTAAAAAAGATGAAAAATAGCATGTGTTGTTGAGGATGTGGAGAAAAGGGAACCCTTGTGCCCTGTTGGTGGGAAAATAAATTAGTATAGACCCTATGTAAAGTAGTATTTAAAGTAGTAAAAAAGTAAAAATCAAACCACTATACAGTTCAGCAATTCCACTTCTGGATATTCATCAGAAGGAATGGAAACACTAACTTGGGAAGATATGTCCACTTAATTATTCATTGCAGTATTATTTATAAGAGCGAACATATGGAAGCAATCTCAATCCTCATCCATAGATAAGTGAAAAAGATGTGGTATATAAATATACAATGAAGTATTACTCAGCTATCAAAAGAATGAAATCTTTCCATTTGCAAGAAAATGGAAGGGTATTATGCTAAGTGAAATAAGTCAGAGAAAGACAAATACCTATGACTATGATTTCACTCTTATGTGAAATCTAAAAATAAACGAACAGACATAGCAAACTGAACAGATTCATCGATAATAGAGAAAAAAATTGGTGTTTGCTGGAGGATATGTGGTGGGTGAGTGAAACAGGTGAAGGGGAGTAAACGGTACACATTTCCAGTTGTAAAATAAGTCAACAGGATGTAATGTACAGGATGGGGAGTATAGTCAGTAATATTGTAGTAAATTTGTGTGGTGACAGATGGGAGCTAGACTTACTGTGGTGATCATTCCATGATGTGTAAAAATATCAAATAACTATTTGAACACTCAAGCTTATATAGTATTATTAAGTCATTTATACTTCAGTTTAAAATAATGAACAAATAAACTGCAGGGTTTTCCATCTTTTCTAGACATTTAATTCTGATTTGGTCAGAATTCAACTAGAGAAGAAATAGTAGGAATATAGTTAATATATTTATATTACAAATCAGAGGATTAATTACAGGTAATTAGCTTGTGAAACTAGATAAACAGGAGGCTGTCTTTGTGTCTGATGCTGGCCTAAAGTTCGTAGGATAGGCAGTCAGAAAAAGACAGTCTCCAGCAGGCTGGAATCGCATAAAGATGAGCGAGAGCCTTATAACAGTGGACTAAAATCCATATTTATTCTTGCTTCTTCTGACTTGGTGATATGGGTAATCTCCAGTAGCTGAGACCCTGCCTTACAGAGCCATTCTTTGGCAATGCCAAGAATACTCAAAACTGCACAATTGAACTCATCTCATACGCTAGTAAAATAATACTCAAAATTCTCCAAGCCAGGCTTCAACAGTATGTGAACCATGAACTTCCAGATGTTCAAGCCGGTTTTAGAAAAGGCAGAGGAAACAGAGTTCAAATTGCCAACATCTGTTGGATCATTGAAAAAGCAAGAGAGTTCCAGAAAAACATCTACTTCTGCTTTATTGACTATGCCAAATCCTTTGACTATGTGGACCACAACAAACTCTGGAAAATTTTTAAAGAGATTAGATACCAGACCACCTGACCTGCCTCTTGAGAAATTTGTATGCAGGTCAGGAAGCAGAAGTTAGAACTGGACATAGAACAACAGACTGCTTCCGAATAGGGGAAGGAGTATGTCAAGGCTGTATATTGTCATCCTGCTTATTTAACTAATATGCAAAGTACATCATGAGAAATGCTGGGTTGGATGAAACACAAGCTGGAATCAAGATTGCTGGGAGAAATATCAATAACCTCAGATATGCAGATGACACCACCCTTATGGCAGAAAGCAAGGAAGAACTAAAGAGCCTCTTGATGAAAATGAAAGAGGAGAGTGAAAAAGTGGGCTTAAAACTCAACATTCAGAAACCTAAGATCACAGCATCTGGTCCTGTTACTTCATGGCAAATAGATGGGGAAATAGTGGAAACAGTGACAGACTTTATTTGGGGGGGGCTCCAAAATCACTGCATATGGTGACTGCAGCCATGAAATTAAAAGAGGCTTGCTCCTTGGGAGAAAAGTCATGACAAACCTAGACAGCACATTAAAAGCAGAGACAATACTTTGCCAACAGAGGTCTGTCTAGTCAAGTCTATGGTTTTTCCAGTGGTCATATATGGATGTGAGAGTTGGACTATAAAGAAAGCTGAGCGCTGAAGAATTGGATGCTTTTGAGCTTTGGTGTTGGAGAAGACTCTTGAGAGTCCTTTGGACTGCAAGGAGATCCAACCAGTTCATCCTAAAGGAAAGCAGTCCTGAATATTCATTGAAGGACTGATGCTGAAGCTAAAACTCCAATATCTTGGCCACCTGATGCAAAGAGCTGACTCATTGGAAAAGACCCTGATGCTGGGAAGGATTGAAGGCAGGAGAAGAAGAAGACAGAGGATGAGATGGTTGAATGCCATCACCGACTCAGTGACCATGAGTTTGAGTAAACTCTGGGAGTTGGTGATGGACCGGGTGACCTGGTGTGCTGCAGTCCATGGGGTCACAAAGAGTCAGATGCGACTGAGTGACTGAACTAAACTGAATTGAACTGACCCTGGCCCTGCTTCATGCCAATGAGAGTAGTCCCCAGACTGGCAAAGTTTATGTGCTACACAACGGCTACTGCTTCCCTTCCTCCTCCTAAATCTTGCCTCGTGGCTTTGAAAGCTTATTTTTTATCGAACCAGGGCATCCTGTTCTATAATTTTCATTATTTTCACACAAGGAAGAGAAGAGGCCCCTTATCCTTCAATCACACTTACTTGGTCAATTTCGAATCTTGTGTAAGCCTACGAAAACTTGGCTCTGTTGGCGGAAACAATATCATTGTGTCACCCATGCCGCTGAATATTTGTGGTATCCAAACTCCACTGGCTCTTCACTATTCATTTTCTGAGCTTTTATTATTCCACAGTGAAGACATGTTACTGTGTCTTTTCCAGGCCTTTCTCAAGCTCTCAAATTCACCCTCAATCTTCTAACTCTGACTATAGCCTCATCTCATTCATTTCAGAGACTATAGGAAATAAAATCATGTGAAATCTCTGAATTTCCTTTCCTTCCCTGTGGCATCAGAGAAAAAGTATCCTGAATTCTTTCCTTTGCAAGTTGGTTTTGTGACACAGGTGTGTGTGTGCTAAATTTTTTCAGTCATGTCCTACTCTTTGCGACTCTATGAACTGTAGCCCACCAGGCTCCTCTGTCCATGGGATTCTCCAGGCCAGAATATTGGAGTGGGTTGGCATGCCCTCCTCCAAGGGATCATTCTTACCCATCTCTTATGTCTCCTGCATTGGCAGGCAGGTTCTTTACCACTGGTGCCACCTGGGAAACCCTTACTATGTCAACAATCTCCTCTTCCTTTTGAATCTTTAATCTTTGTGCATGTGTGCTAAGTCTCTCTCAATTGTATCCAACTCTTTGCAACCCTATGGACTGTAGCCCACCAGGCTCCTCTGTCCATGGGATTCTCCAGGGAAAAATACTGGAGTGGGTTGCCCATGTCCTCCTCCAGGGGATCTTCCTGACTCATCTCTTACATTTCCTGCATTGACAGGCAGATTCTTTACCACTAGTGCTACCTGGGAAGCCCCTTTAATCTCTTCCCCTCCTCTAAAATGATAAACATGTTCACATCATCTTTTTCCTTAAAAATGTATCTTGAGTCCCCACCCAATTCCCTTTTTCAATCTAACTTCTACCAGAAATACTCTATGAAAAGTCTTTTATTTTAAATATTCTAAACTATAATTTTATTACAATTACTTTTTTTTAATATTCATTGCTTTGCTTTTGTTTATTTTTTTTTATTTTTTTAAAATTTAAAATCTTTAATTCTTACATGTGTTCCCAAACATGAACCCCCCTCCCACCTCCCAAAAGGAAATTACCTCCTAATTGGCAACTCTAGCAGGCTCTTTCTGTTGTCATCATGCCCTTGACATTATAATCCTGGATCACTCTCTAGTCTCCTTTGCCATCTCCTCTTTCTTTACCTGGAACCTAAATGTAGGCTTCTCTCAGTATTTGCAAGATTCTTCCCTTGACTGATTTCTCTAGACTGTGCCTTCTGTGACCCTTTACAGATTTCATGGGGCTTCTTTATGAGAATAACAAGAATAGCAATGTCCAAGAGAGATAAAATGCATGTCACATATGTGATTTTAATTTTCCTAGTGGCCAGTATACAAAAAGTAAAAGAAACATTAACGTACTTTAATTTAGAATAGCCATAATGAACATTTTAACATGTAATTAATAGTTATTATTGAAATAGTTTACATCCTTTATGTGTACCATGTCTTTCAGTGTCCAGTGTGTACTTTACACTTCGACCACATCTTTATTTGGAATAGTCCCATTTTCAGTTCAATTCAGTCACTTAGTCCTGTCTGACTCTTTGTAACCCCATGGACTACAGTGCACCAGGCCTCCCTGTCCATCACCAACTCCCAGAGTTTACTCAAACTCATGTCCATTGAGTCGGTGATGCCATCCAACTATCTTATCCTCTGTTGTCCCCTTCTCCTCCTGCCTTCGATCTTTCCCAGCATCAGGGTCTTCAAATTAGTCAGCTCTTCCCATCAGGTGGCCAAGTATTGGAGTTTCAGCATCAGCATCAGTCCTTCCAATGAATATTCAAGACTGATTTCCTTTAGGATGGACTGATTGGATCTCCTTGCAGTCCAAGGGACTCTCAAGAGTCTTCTCCAACACCAGAGTTCAAAAGCATCAATTCTTCAGTGCTCAGCTTTCTTTATAGTCCAACTCTCGCATCCATACGTGACTACTGGAAAAACCACAGCTTTGACTAGATGGACCTTTGTTGGCAAAGTAATGTCTCTGCTTTTTAATATGCTGCCTAGGTTTGTCATAACTTTTCTCCCAAGGAGCAAGCCTCTTTTAATTTCATGGCTGCAGTCACCATCTGCAGTGATTTTGGAGCCTCCCAAAATAAAGTCTGTCACTGTTTCCACTATTTCCCCATCTATTTGCCATGAAGTGATAGGACCAGATGCTGTGATCTTTGGTTTCTGAATGTTGAGTTTTAAGCCAGCTTTTCACTCTCCTGTTTCATTTTCATCAAGAGGCTCTTTAGTTCTTCCTTGCTTTCTGCCATAGGGTGGTGTCATCTGCATATCTGAGGTTATTGATATTTTTCCCTGTGATCTTGATTCCAGTCCCATTTTAAGCACTCAATAGTCTCATGAGGCTAATAGCCACTGTCTTGGACATTCCAGCTCTGGAATCTACAGTGGGTAGCCATTCCCTTTTCCAGGGGTTCTTCCTGACCCAGACATGGAACGCATGTCTCCTGGATCCCAAGGAAATTCTTCATGATCTGAATCACCAGGGAAGCCCAAGAAATCTACAAACCTGTCCTGAGTTCCAGATCTGGAATCCAGCTGCTGCTAAGATCTAACATTCATCCTCTTGTGTAATCTATCACTCATAATGGTGAGAATTACCTGTGAAAACACAAGGCAAAGATTTTACTCCACTGCTCATATCTCTTTATGGTTTTCTATTTGCCTAATGAAAGGCAGCATGATAAGCATACATTTTGAAGTCACAGAAAATTAGATTTGAACCCAGGCTGCATGGCTAACTTGTGTGTTATTTGGGACAAGTTACTTAAACTTCATGAAAGTCTGTTTTCCCGTCTAACATGGGGAAAATAATACTTCCTTCTGGGTTGGTTATAGGAAAATGTTGTTATTCCTCACACAGTGTATGATCCGTGTGTGCATGCCTGCTTGCTTAGTTGCTTCAGTCATGTCTGACTCTTCATGACTCTGAACAGTAGCCCACCAGGCTCCTCTGTCCATGGGGATACTCCAGGCAAGAATACTGGAGTGGGTTGCCATGCCCTCCTCCAGGGGATCTTCCCAACCCAGCGATCAAACCTATGACTCCTGCATCTCCTGCATTGGCAGGCTGGTTCTTTACCACTAGTGCCACTTGGGACGCCCATATGACCCATAGTAATAGCCTAATAAATGGTAACTAGGCCATTAACATGACATTTAAGTTTTTCCATGAACTGTTCCTAAATACCTTTCCAGTCTTGTGTCCTGCTCTGAGATCCAGCCACATACCTGCACTCTCATAAATCTATGCCTTCATTCCTTTGTTCTTCAAAGAGCATAGCCACTGTGACCCAGGTCCCATAACTAAAACTTTCTTTAAGGAGTTCATTTATTTGTTCATTCAAGACAAATTGATTAAACATAAACTTTGTGGTAACTTCTTTTTAGATGCTTGAATGAATTACTGAATAAAACAAAGCCAAATCACTGAGTAAAACAGACAAAATATTTGCACTTAAGTAATTTACTTGGAAAGACAGAAAACAGAGTAAACTTAATTAGAAAATTATGGGAATTTAGAATTAATTAGAATGGATGGGGAAATGAGATCTATTTTCCAGCTAAACAGTTTAGATTTGTGCTTTATGAGCACTTTTTATTTTAAATTGAAGCCCCTTGATCTTCTCTAGCAGAGTTATTGGACCTGGCATTTTAATGGGTACCTTTGTTTTCTCACAGTTTTAGTCCTTCAGGTGCGTGCATGCATACTCAGTCATTCAGTCTTGTCCAACTCTTTGTGACCCTGTGGACTGCAGCCCACCAGGCTCCTCTGTCCATGGAATTTTCCAGGCAAGAGTACTAGAGTTGGTTGCCATTTCCTGCTCCAGGGGATCTTCCCAACCCAGGGACTAAACCAATGTCTCCTGTGTCTCCTGCATTGGCAGGCAGATTCTTTACCACTGAGCCACCTGGGAAGCCCCTCCTTTTAGGTGGGATATAGCTAAAGAAGTGTATAAGTGAAGTTATGGATCCAGTGATAATTGGAAGTGAGCACTCATGTAACTATGGATACTTTTACCTCCAAGTTGCATTATTATTATTTTTGCATACTTATGTATTATGCAAAAAAAAATGGTGGGCTGGTAATTAGTCCAAAATTTTGGAGTTTTGGGAGCATGCAAATTTGAGCAGCATTAAATATGTGAATATAACTCTCCAAGAAGGTTGCTGCATATTAACCATAAAAAATCTTGAAATAGGGAGGAATTAGAATTCAGGTAAATGCACATTTGGAAATGATATTCTAAAAAACAAATGGTAATGTTGTCAGAAGTGTTTAGACTATAAATAAGATGGTCTTATAATTTATCTTTTAAAACAGACATGTTTGAGGATAAAATGTCATGGTTAATAATTATGCCAGGAAAAGAAGCATTAACCAAGATTGTCCCCAGTAAATTGGAACATGTGGTCACTGTATTTATAGTTCATTTTACATTGATATCTTTCCCCAAATACATTTTCCTCTTAGTTTCTCCAGTTCCCTTGGGAGGTAAATCCAAGGGGAAACCCTGTATGAAAGAAGTAATAATAGCTATGCATTCCTTTAGAGGAATATCCTTTGAAATTCCTCTAAATTTCATAATGTACTTTAAAAGGGGAAATTAAAAATGAAAATGCTGAGGAAATATGTGTTAGCTTTTTGAAGCAAAGTAAGGAACTATCTCATCCCTAAAGATACTAATTTAGTGAAACTTTTCAGCTTAGGTAATTGTTTTGGTTACTTTTCCAGAGATATTATAGAAGAGTTAATTTTAAATATATTGATGTATTTGTGGCTGTATTTGATATGGAGGCCACTATCAATACCTATAATGTACAGTTTAAAAAATTTAATGAATTCAGAAATTTATAATAAAATATAAACAATAAGAATGTAAAGTTCGTGAAACAGTAAAACAAATTTTTCTTTTAATGAATATATGAGCACTCACTTTTATATTTATATTTTGTGCATCTCATGTAAAAATCTACACTGAACTAAGGAACAGATCAAAATCCAGTCTTCTGCCAGAAATTCTATTTCTGTTCTTCATATTAATACAGAAAGCCAGCCAATAACTTGCCATTCTCAAAGCGGAATTCAGTATTCCTTATATTAATTATAGTCTTCCTTCAGCAAGTAATTTTTAAACACAGCGTCTAAATGCAGGATCATTGAGCACTAAAAAAGAAAAGAACCTTATTCAGAACTGGTCCATAGCTAAGTGGGGTAATATTTTTATAGAGTTCTGGATAAATGTTTTATAACTCTTGCAAGAGAAAAGTTCTAATTTTATTAAAGAACATTTCATCCTTACATCTCCTTTTCAAGTTCAATAAATATAGAAAGCCCCCAATGCAAAGACATGACATGCCTACATATTCACCAGAACATAATTGTTTTAAGAAGACAGTAATATTTGTAACATTTAAAGAAATACATTATTAAAATGAAAACTTTTCTGAGTTGAGTTGCAGGATAAATCACATTGTAGTTTATGTGAAACAGCCTGAATGTCATAATTTGCATTTTCTGTTTCCTTTGACCTGATAGTCTGATTGTCTCTAAATGAGGCAACTGGCCTTGACATGTATAGACAGAGGACATGGTTACCCTGACAACAGGTACCATGTACCACATGCGACCCCTCTCCAAAGAAAATCAATGCCTCTCTTTTAAAACATAAAACGAAACAAATCTGCTGCCTCCTACTTAAGACCAAATAAAATCCCTTTTAAAAAAGCTAATAGAAAAAGGTATCCCCAACCAATTTCAGTTTATTTGGTAAATTGTTTTATTGTGAATTTTGAAATGGATCATCATCACTTCTTTGTGTTAATCTCATCACTATGAGGAATCCAATTGATTAGGTAAATATAAAGTACTAAAACCTCTTTATGGCTTTCACAGTCCAAAGATCCAGCAGAGGGAGCTCACACATTAATGTTGTTTTCTAAATGTTAGTCTAAAATGATGATACAGTTTTAAATGTTCTAGTAGTAGAGCTCTTGGTACTTTTGAATTCTAGGATATCTACCCTGTGAAGTATAAATACTCTAGTGTTATTTTGTTACTGTTGTTTTTTAAATCTAATTAACTGCCAGTGTTTCTTAACTTTCAATATATTTATGTAAGCAAACAATTTTTAGATCTGTTTTATGCAACCAATTCATGATTTACTCTGTGGGATAGATCTAACCTTTATTTCAGATTCCCAAAGTTTTAGCCATACCCACCACTCCATTCACACACACACCCCAAAAATACTTGACTGCAGACAACAAGGGTACATCCATGAAAAATGTCATGGAACAGTTTTTTTAACTGAGAACAAAAAACTTGAGGAATCCCTAGCTGGTTCCATAAAAAGAACAGAAGTGGTTTACACGGCATTGTTTTCATGTCAAGAAAGACGTCTTTGAAAATGACATGCCTTCCGTAGGAAGCTGTGGGATTCCAGGGCCCGCCTTGCTCCCAGAAGACACACAGAGATTCTGGGTGTTGTTCATCAACCAAGGAACAATTATTTGCCCAATTATTCCTTCAAAAATATTAATTGATTTTTTCTTTATTCTAGTTACTGTCTCAAGTTTAGAGGACATAAGCCTAATAAAGATAGCTATCATTTATTGTGTTGTTATGATGATATGGATACTTTACTGCATTCTATCTTCTAAGCCTTACAGTAACTAATTTACAGGTGAAAAACTGACTTAAATAAATGGCCTGTGGTCCTAAAGGTTATAAATGACAAAGCTTGAGTCTGAATGCAAGTCTATAATACCCTAAAGTACACACTGGTAACCACTATAAAATACTGCCTTCCTAAACTGAAGAGATTCACAGTCTATCAAACCCTTGTTGTTTTGAAACAAGAATTTCTTGTCCTTAGTGCAAAGAATTTAGAAAGAGAAATAGATAGTGGATAATATTTGAGTGTTTATCACGAACCAATTGTTGTGCTAGATGCCGTATGTGTCTTATTTAATCTTTACAGCAGCCTTAGGAGGTACATATTATCTCCAACCTTACAGGTGAAAAAATGGAGGCCCAGGAGATTATATTGTATACCCAGGATGATACCATGAACCTTGAATTTGAAACTAGAGTTTTCTGATTTTAAAATTTTCATTGTCATCCTGCCTCTACTTACACAATTATTTCTTCCAAGTAGTTCCTTAAGGAAAGGTTTCTCAAGTAGCTATTTGGAGTTAGTTCATAGTCCGGGAGTTAGTGATGGACAGGGAGGCCTGGCGTGCTACAGTTCATGGGGTCTCAAAGAGTTGGACACAGCTTAATGACTGGACTGAAACGTAGTAAGAAGTATTTTTAAGGAAAATTTCTAACCCTCAACTCAAATTTTCATTCATACAAGTTTCTTTATATATATATATATATATATATATATATGCTTATGTGTGTGTGCTTATCAGTTGCTCAGTTGTATCTGACTCTTCCCAACCCCATGAACTGTAGCTCACCAGGCTCCTCTGTCCATGGAATTCTTCAGGTCACAATACTGGATTGGGTTGCTGTTCACATCTCCAGGGGATCTTCCTGACCCAGGGATTGAACCCAGGTCTCCTGCATTACAGGTGGATTCTTTACCATCTGAGCCACCAGTGAAGCCCTATAAATGCTTATATTAAGTTTTAAATAAAAACATGGTTTGTTTTGCATTCATCAGATAATCTAAACATTAACTGTAAAGTGAGCCAAAGAATCAAGGAGTTTAAAATCTGCAGTGGGCCTTAGTACTCATCTAGTATGATTCTCTTAGTTTCTTAGCGAGAAAGCTGAGACCCAGAGAAATTGTGACTTAATTGGTTTCCTGTCATTAGTCAGTGACAACACAGGACTACCATTCCAGCCTAGGAAAGTAACATGTCCCTACTCTGTTTCAAAAAAGAATTTAAGATGAATTGTATCAGAAAAAGATCTAATCCTCAGGTCTTACCGTGGTTCATAACCTGATGTTGAGTTTAGAAAGTTAAAGTCATTTTTACAAAGGCAGTACTGGATTGTACTCATGGTGTGAAAATAAAAATTAAGGTAAGTTTTATCCAGGGTTAAAAAAGAAAATTGATTCATAGCTTAAAATATAAGAAAATTAGTGTCAAAATTCTAAGACCAAAGTAATGATCAAAGACACTAAAATTTACAGAGCTTTTTATTTGGATAAGACATATATATGAATATTAAAGTATCAAGTTCAGAAGACAATGCAATTACATCATTGGTTTATTATATTAAACCACTAATTTGAGCTATATATGTATATTGTACATTTTAATTCAGCATTACATACAATTTTTTGTGGCTTTCTTCTGTCATTTGCAGATAGACTGTTTCCGCAGGTAAGTGTCAAAGCACATACAGGGCACACATGCACGAGTGCACAAGTGCACACATACAAACACATTTTTTTAAAGCTGTACATGACACTTTGGCATGTGCTTAGAGTCACAGTGGCAAATTTGGTAAGTGAAGACTGGACAGCAGCTAAATCCTGATGAGAGCCTGATCCCTGATGTCTTGAACAGTTCTGAAAAAGACACGTCTCTTCTGGGGTGAAGGCACCTCATTGGGAAGACAAGTTAGTTTTCAGAGATTTTGCTTTCCTTAAGGTCCTCTAATCCTGTCGATATGTACAGATGTCCATGATACGATCTCAGCAGTGATCCAAAGTGTAAGTGAGCCTTAACTATGTTATTGGTTGAGTATATACCTCATAAATTTTCAGAATGTGCCTGTGGCAGAGAAAAATTAGTCAACCAGAAAGTAACTATTGTATGCTAGAGCTAATCAAAAGAAATTGCAGGTATGGCATATAGAGTAGCATACAAGCCATTGGAGGAAATAAGGCCAATGGGAAATACCCAAGATAACAAACATTTAAAAAAAAATAAAACTTAAAAACACTGTTTTGGTTAAGTTCTTTTTTTATTTGTTCCTGTTAGCTTAGTCCCTGATAATTGTAGGCTTTCCATACTTGTTGGTTGAATGGGTAGACTAGCAGCCAATATTTACTGAGTCCTTTCTGTGAGCAGACTAGCAGCCAATATTTACTGAGTCCTTTCTGTGAGCCAAAATAGTATAGTGAGAACTTCTAACTATATTATCACATTGAAACCATGTGATAATTCTATGAGGTATAGTTGCAGAAACTGAGACTTCTGTTACATATTCAAGGTCACCCAGTGAGTGAGGAATGCAGGATTTGAAGCAAGATCTGTTACCCAAGGTGGTGCTTTTAGTAACTAGAATTTGAGTCCTTAAGGCAGAATAAAGTTGTAACATTTTCATCAGGAGCTAAATTGTTGGTGTACTCTCTAGTTCTGTTCACAGAAACTTTATTTTTTTTTCAATGGCAGTAATTATAGTATGATCATATTGTTGCTACGATTTTTACTGGCTTATGTAAGACATTTTATTTGGTTTTCTATAAATGCCTCTTTAAGGAACATAGGGACACTGGACTTAAATGTAATTTCAGGTCACTGGTTGACCCAGCTCCAAAAATTCCTGTGAAAATGTTGCTTCCCACGGGTAAAAGATACATTCAGGATATAGGAATTGGTGTACGACATTTTAATTCTTGACACAAAGCCCAGAACTTCTGTGTATAAATGGACTTTGGATCATGTTATGTTATAGCAACCTATCACCTTGGCACCTGGTTATTACCTTACTGACATTTAAATTCCAGGAGAGGTAGAAAAATTGAGGTTTTTTTTCCCTCTAAATAGTATTTTAAACAAAACTTAAGTCCACAGTGGGATTTGGAGTTCACCTCTGAGCTTGTGGAAACATGAAGAAGGTCTAAGACCAAGGTCAAAATGGTCAAATAGCTTGAAATTTAGTCTGATATTTTTTCCTTGTTAATTGAAAAAGGGATTATTTTTCCTTGCCAGTGAGTGGCTCTTGGGCTGGGAATATTGTATAACCCCCAAAACCATCATAATAAATTAGTCAGGAAATACATAGTTCTAACAATTTTATTTTTTGGCCTGTGGGGAGGATATATATGGTTAAGTGAGCCAAGGGGTAGGGTAGGGCAGGATATTTACAAGATGAATGTTGGAGAATTGCATTCTTTGTGCATTCAAGATCTACCATAACTTACTGCACTGATCAAATTCCTGTAAAACAAATTCTAGTATGTTGGATCTATAGAAGACATCATCATTTTAGAATAGTAAACTATTCTAGGTAGTAAACTATACCTAGAAAAGTCATTTGTTATGCAACTGGTTGTCTTCCTGACTACCCTTCCATGATGCCATACAATAGATTAGCTCTATTTTTTATCTTGAGCTATTTTCTCACAGGATACAAGCTAAGACAAACTATGTCCTAACTGGCCATTCCTTGCAGATGACCTCTTCAGTTTGTTATAAATATGACTGAGTGTCTTGCTTAGTCCAAGTTATTTCTTTGAAAATAGCCTGAGTTAAATATGATTTTCAAGAGACAGTCTTAAGATGGAATCTAGAAACAACTAGATTAAGCCACCTCTTTAATCATAGAATCTCCTGTTTGGAAGGTACCTCAAAGGTCACACAGTACAACCACATTAACTACAGTTTAACATTAACCACAATCAGTTAATATTCATCAGATACTTGCCAGTACCTATGCTTCAAAGTTGTTTAATTAAAAAATAGACATTTTAATTTTATTTCCTCTGCTTTTGTTGTCACTTCAAAACCCCTGACATAGTTCCTGGTCACTTCTGTTTGATGCAGCACATTAATGGTCAGGCAAGGAACATGTCTGTGAAAAGTTTGATGGTAGAGTGATAATATATGTGACCACTGATAGGCTATTTTGCCTGATAACCAAGCAAAGGGACTTCTCAGCAGACAGGCTGTCTGGATTTAATGTGGCTCTGATGTTCACCAGCTCTGTGATTTCCAATCCTGTACCAATGTCTCAAAATCTCAGTGTCCTAATATATTAAAGGGATGGCAATGCACTGACCTCACAGTTTTGTTCAAATGCAATAATATACATGAGTTAGCCTAGCACTTTACTCACTGTATGTACTTAATTCATGCAGCTGGTATTTATAGCATTATGACTGCTATTATCAGGCTTCCCTGGTGGCTTAGACAGTGAAGAATCATCCTGCAATTCTGGAAGACCTGGGTTTGATCCCTGGGTTGGAAAGATCCCCTGAAGGAGGGCATGGCAACCCACTCCAGTATTCTTGCCTGAAGAATCCCCATGGACAGAGGAGCCTGGCAGGCTACTGTCCATGGGGTCACAGAGACATTACTATCACATTATACTCTCCATGGGGTCACACAGACTGTTTATATACTATGTTCTTTGTGACAGCATGGCACCTGCCATATATTGTACTCAGCATATATTTATCAGGTGAGTGAATGAAATAAATGAAAGAGATATCTTCTTTTCTATGAGGTAAGTCAGTTAGCATTAGTGAATAGTCAGCCCAAACGTTTGTTTTATGTTACACTTGTGGGCGCCACATGTATTCATAAGTACGTTATAATAAGGTTGTCAAAGTTGGTCAATAATCTCTGCTCACTCTTGGAAATCTAGATCTTGAATACAAGGAAGTTGAGGTTTGTGGAGAAACATGGCTTGAGGTCAATTCACCCAGAAGAAAAGCTGTCATCTTTTCTGTACAGCTAAATATAGGAGGCTTGGCTCAGACCTGCTTCATGGCCCAAACAGGTTTGGTAGGTTTGAAGCAAATAAAATCAAGAACAGCTGTTGTTCAAATAAGGTCACGCAAAGACATGGATTCAGTATCTTTACACTGATTTTAGTTAGTGTTTGTATTTCAAATCCAAAGTGGTATTGGCTAATTTCCATAGTAGAAACTTGCCATGGTGAATATTTTCAAGCAGTTTCTTTTTCTTCCTCATTCTTAACAAAGAAAAAAAATTAAATATCTCTCATTTATTATTGAAAAAAGCAAATGTAGATGATCATCAATAACATTACTAAACAATGACATTATTTAAAGAAATAAGATGTATACTATAAACATTTTTAAAAGAAAATGGTTTTTCAAATATATTTTTGAAATATTGAGGGACTGTGATATTTTACAAATTCTTAACAACTTTATATTATCATCTATTACTTCCATTATGGGTTCATTTATTTCAGTTCAGTGACTGTTTTTTGAGTACTTACTCTGTACTAATGATTTGGTCCCTGAGGAGATAGCACAAATAGGGAAAAAGCTAGTTTAGTTAAAAGTTGGTAAGTGCTGTGATGAGTAGGGGGACATTGTGAGAAAAACCAAACATAGGTTAGAAAGGTCAAAAAATGTTTCCTAGAGGAGATGAAACTTAAGATGTGTTTTGAAAGATGAGTAGGAGTTAAGTCAGAAGGTGGAAGTGGTTGATAGGTTTAGAATAGGGCATTTTAGGTAATGGCAGTCAGAGACACATGGGAAGGAACATGGTGCTCATGAGGAGTGCAAGTCATACAGGATTCTCAGGATGTGAACTGTAGGGTGGAGAGAGCCAAAAGTAAGACTGGAGTCGTGGACAGAGTCAGTCCATTTACTTAACTTTATTTAACGAACTAACTGTTACTTCAGGGAAAAAAAGACCTCACAAGTCAAACGCTTGTGGGATATACTGGGTTATAAAATGTTATGTATTTCTTTACTTCACGTCTTTTCAGGACCTTCATTATGTCAGTGGCCTTTATGATGTTGAAAATGAGAATATACTATGCAGCATTTTCTAAACTTACTTGAACACAGATCATCTTGCAGTTTTGTGTTTCATCTTGCAAGATTTGTGTTTCATGGAATATACTTTTGGCACCATTGCTATAGACAATAGGGAGCCTGAAAATAATGTAAAATATTGGAGTATAGCTCATTCTGGTAGCAAAGTAGTGGAAGGATGTAAAGGAAAATCTAATTTTAATCTCTAGGCATCTAATTATGATCTGTCATAGTCCTGGAGTGGCCTAGAGAGAGACAGGACAGGCCAAACCTTTATCAGTAGACAACAATAATGAAGAGAAGGTGATTGGTTGAGAGGTACTTAGGCATCTGTGGGGAACAGAGATCTGATGATTCCCTTCTCCTATTTAATTAGGGGGTTAAAATCAGCAGGATTAGGCAATTAACTGCATGTGAAGGGTGAGGAGTGGATGAATGACTCTATAATGACTCAGGTTCCTGATTTGGGAAAGTTGGTGACAAGTGGTACTTTTGCTGAGGTCTGAAAAACTAGAAGGACAACTTAGAACTAAGAATAATGGGAAGGAGACCTTTAGACATATAAATTTTAATGTGTCTAGGGAACAGGTTGAATATTTAAGTGGATGTGGGAGACATGAGTATAGAGTTGTAGTTCAGTCCTTGTGAGTGGATAAGGTTACTCATCCAGAGAGGACCATGAACTATATTACCAAAAAGCAATTTGCAAAAAGCTATCTTTTTCAGGGGATTGCTTTCACAGAATTAGACATTTAGAAAATTGCATTTTTGCCTAATTGTACATTGGCAAATTGTCATAGGCGAATTGACCTAGAGCCACCAGGAAAACGAGGGCATGAGAAGACTTTAGGACAAAAATGAACCTTTGAATTAAGAGACAGCAGGGAAAAAAGAAGCCCATAAAAGAGAAATGATGGAATGCCACCATATTTTTCACCAGGATGATAATTTGTACTGCCAAGCAAATATTTATTTACATAAAAATGATTGCCTCAACAGAAGAATTAATACCAAACTGTTTAAGTTGCAAAATAGCTGGGGAGTTGTGCTTATTCTGTAATGTGCTTTAAAAATGGGTCCAAGGTCAGGATAATTGAACTTCTTTGTTTCTATCAGGAGTCCACTGTTAACCCAGGTCGCCCATTTATGTATTTGATCCCTTTAACATAGCTCAAACTATACCTAAATCTAACTGCTTTTAATAGTAGGTGTATATAGCTAGACACATTGCTGCTAAGTCACTTCAGTAGTGTCCGACTCTGTGTGACCCCATAGACGGCAGCCCACCAGGCTCCACCATCCCTGGGATTCTCCAGGCAAGAACACTGGAGTGGGTTGCCATTTCCTTCTCCAGACACATTACATGCATATAATAGTGGCCAACATGTTTCAAGGTGGAATATAACTATTTTATTTTTGATACTTCTTGCTTAAATAAGAAATGATGATTCTTAGATTCTAGTTTTGTACTCTTTCAAAACTATGAAAGTTTTTAGTAACTTTCAACAACTATGAAAGTTGTATGAGTAAACTCATAGGTTTCTTTCTCAATAATCAGTTATCTTCAAAATTAACTCTCTTCTATAGCTTCTGTGGGGCTGAAACCTGTGCCTAGGATGTTGGGTTATCACCAAAGAATAAGTGTGTGGCCTTGTGTGTAGGGACTTTGTGACCTCTAGAACAAACAGAAGACAGGGTTTCTAGTCACAAGGTTTGTTTATTAAATTATCTTTATTTTTATTTAATGTTATTTTATTGTGGTAAGAACAAAGATCATAACATGAAATCTACCTTTGTAAGAAAATTTTAAGTGTAGAGTGTTGTTAATTATAGGGCCAGTGTTGTCTAGAAAATCCCTAGAACTTATTTATCTTCATAATTGAGACTTTTTACCTTTTGATTAGAAACTTCCCACTTTCTCTTCCTTTCAGCCCCTGGCAACCAGCACTTTAGTCTCATTCTATGAGGCCGTTTCACATTTCATGTAAAAGTGAACTCATGCAGCATTTTGTCCTTCTATTACCAGTTTATTTTATTTAGCAACATGTCTTCACAGGTTGATCATGTTGTCACGTACAACCATACATTAGATAAGTTTCAGTGAAAAGGAGGGAAAGGAGTGTGTATTGTGTTACATTACAAGAGGCCATAAAACAGGGAGGACAAATAGATCTGAGAGGAAATCAGAGACTAACTAGGCATCAGTAGTAGCTACTCATTCTCTGAATTCCCTAAAGTTTGAGTTTCAATTATTTGGATAAATGATGAGGATTCATTCCTTAAATGAAGATCCTGGGTTGCAAGCTTCTAAAAAGGTAGGACACATACTTGGAAACCATATTTGAATGATATTAACATCTGTGAATTAAAGAAATAGTTCTAATACTTTACCTAAATCCAGGCAGCCAGACATTGGTGTCCTGTACATTCACATTGAGAGGTTGGGAATATTTCTTCTGCACTGTCTATGCTGTGCTATTCCAGCCCTGGTGTATAAGGGCACCATGCTGTGTCCATCCTCTTATCCATCCAAATTGTATCTGTATGTTTAGCTGGAGATGTCTTTTCTCCATGAAGATGTCTTTTCTCTATTAAGATTTTCTTATCTTCTCTTGTGAATATCTCATTAGTTCTGTATCATTAGTTCATTCAGAAATATTTATTTAGTGTCAGTTATGTGTCAGGGCTCCATTCTTGGACCAGAGTTAATAGCAGTAAACTAAACCAAGCTCCCTTTCTCAAGGAATTTAGGTAACTTACTTGATGAAGAAAATAAACTCTTAATAGGTAGATAAAGGAGAGAGAGGGAGAGAGCTATAAATGGATGGATGGATGAAAGGACAGATGGAAGGACAGATGGATAGAGATATAGTTGATAAAGACTATAAGGAAAAAAATAAGAGACAAAATGATAAGAGAATGATCAGCATGTATGTGGTGGCATGCTGATAGCCAGGATGTTATTATTATTATTACTGCCATAACTGTAAGTTCCTTAAAAAGAAGCAGTCTGTTCTACTTCTTGTATCCTCTTATCAGTGCCCAAGCACAGGGCTTGTTTTGGGTAATAGGCTTAATAGATATTTCTTTATTGACATAGTTTTTCACTTTTAATCCAGATATTTTGGCATCACAAAGGCATAGCTTTAGTTTCCATTGAAATATCAAATTGGTCTAAATAGACTGGCTTAGAGATTTGTTTGATTTCATATTTATATGCAGAGCAGTATGCTCTAAATAAATCCAAAAGGATGCAATAACAATTTTTGGCAGCAGTTTCGCCTCCATGCTTCTATTTTTTCTTTCTTGGTTTTTTCCCTGATGTCCTTGCATTACTGGGAGATTTCCTGGTGCAATTAGCGTGGCTCCGCCCAGTGACCTTTCATCCTTGCCCCAAACAGATGAAAAAGCTGATTCAGAAAGGAAAGGAGGATCAGGACAGAGGTTACTGAAGAGCACTCTTTGGGGCTGAGAGGAGCGAGGGTGCGTAGATGACGTTCTCTCATCCATTTATGGCTCATCCCCTTTAGTTCTTACCAGACCTGTTGAAGAAGGGCACAAACTATTACAAAGGAAAAAAAACTCCTTTTGCCCAAGAAGTTATTAGGGGCAGTGCCAGGAAGAAGAAAAACAGAATGAGAGAGAAGGGAGGAGGAGGGGAAAAGAATAAATCTCAGGGGATCAAAAATGAACCAGGCCAAAAATTTTGCCCAGCGCTTGTATCAGAGATGGCATCCCTAGATAGCCAGATAGAGTTTCTTAAACCCAGTGAACTTTCAGATGGCATTAGGATGAATTCCACTTGGAGTTTGGGGAGAATTTATAGTATTCTTGGAAAGGGTTTTTAAACATCACTGATCTGCAAAGAAACAAAAACAACAATCTGATTTGCTCTGCACTGTTTGCATTTTCCCTCCTATTTATTAATGTAGTCTTACTTTATAAAAACAAATGAAAATTATACTAATTGGGCCTCTGTGAATACAGACCCTTTGCCTGTGCTATGTAATTTCAACCTTACCATGATCCCTGAGAGGGAGACATGATTACTTCCTTGTCACAAAGGAAGAAACCCAAGTTTGAAGGAATTAAGAGCCTTCCCCAAAGCACACAGAAGCGAAGTGTCAGAACAAGGATTTGAACCCAGGTCTTTGGGACTGCAGTCTGAGTTTATGAATTCTTTGTCTCCTTTAACAACTGTCAGATTGTTCAGGTGAGAAATTACAGGTATAATACTGATGGCTGAAAAGAGTTATCATTCTCACCATATCACTCACACATACACAGACACACACAGACACACACACATTGGATATAGAGGGACATAACTAGATGGGTCTTCTGCCTAATTTCTTTTTCCTGGTCTGATTCTTCTTAGGCCGTGGGCAAGTAGTCTGGTTTTTATAGCCATGGTTATTTATAGTCATGTTTTATATGGTTTGGCATGTAGGAACTTATCCTGAAGGTCTCCAAATCCCTTAAGGTGTCAAATAACCCCACCATTGGATAGGAAGGTACTTTAAAAAAAAATTATTTTATTTAAATTTTTTTATAATTGGAGAGGAAGGTACTTTTTTATGAAAATCAGGTAAGACTGTGAAGATAGGAAAGAGAGGAAGGTTTCTATTAAGTGGACATCAGAAATAAAGATTAAAAGTGAGAAATAAAATTTGCTTTTAGTACTTAGATACTGAAATCCTAATTTGGAGCCTGTCTTTCAAGATATGTATTATAAAAGTATGGGGAAGTATGGCTTCTAGTTGAAAGCCATGGTGACCTGGGGAAAATCCTTGAGTTATAGTTTCCTTATCTGCAAAATAAAGGAGTTTATTTTATTCAATGCCAGAATTTTATGATGTTTTAAAATTTCCCTTGTTTAAAGCTATGTGTTTTTGAGCCTCTAAAAATAACTCAAATAGTATTCTAAGAATACTTTATTTTCTTATTTAGTAACTATCTGAATCTTAGACTAATTGTCAGGGGTCCCTAACCTGTACTTTGTGTTCATAATTCACCTAGAATTGCATGGATATAATTATTCTCACTATTCTCACTCTAGCTATTTGTAGATCCACTTGGGGTTCATAAGCATGAACTTTCAAGGTTCAGGGCAATAATGTTTGCTCTCTTGCTAAGGAGATGTTGGTCACATCATGCAGTCCATCTTTGTGGAAAAGCCTCCCTTGGGACCTTTACCTGCGAAAATTGACAGAGCAACCTGTCAGGAGACTGACAGCCAGGGTTAGCAGGCATACAGTAAGTGCACGGAGCCAACATTCTGCTTCTTTGGGTGAGTAAATGCAACAGCCTCAGCCAAGACCATTGGAACAGCTGTCATTGAGGTCACAGCACAAGGTTGCAGGACATGGCATCCAGGAGCCATTACAAGGACAGATAGGTAACACTTCAGCAATGATTGAAGATCAGAAAGAAAAGAGATTCTTTTCAGCTGAGTGGAAGACAGAGGCATAAGGAAATATTTATAACAATTTCCAGTGTGATCTAGAAATGTTTCTATGAAACCCATTGAAACTTTGTAGTGAAACCACAGTAATTCTCTGGTCTCAGTTCTTAGTGGGGACTTTGGGTATGCATAAGAAACAGACATTTTTACCAAATTGAACTCCAGATAAGTAATTCAGCAGATGGCTCTGCATTTTTGAATTCCCAAGTATTACTGATCATGTCAGCCTTGTATTTTTATATGTAGTGTGTTCCACTGGTGTTAGAGATGCATGCTCTTTCTTTCCGTAGTATATAACAATCTGTTAAGATATATATCTATGCTTTCCTTCCTTTTCATACAAGATTCACCAAAATAATATATATGTATATATATATTAATTCTGCCATTTAGAAACATGTTTATCCTATGATTTTATGATCTGTCCTTTTAAAAGTTAGCCTGAATAATTTTGATTTTAAAAACTTTATTTTCTTAATTTTTAAAAAATTGTATTAACATTCTTTCTCCTTTCTGACTAACCCCATAACTGGAAAAGATACTTAATAGTGTATGTGTGAGATTTGAGGGACTTTGCCCTTTGCTTATTGTAGGGCTTAGAGTGTGACAGTCATACATAAAATGATTTAACTTTAAAAAATATTTTTAGAGGGAATTTTGGTAAATTTGGGGTTGTTGTCTTTTGGAAAATCTGGTACTCATCAACCAAGGCTGGGGAATTACTGTTCTGAAATTGCAATTTTTCTTAGCAATGATCTCAGAAAAGATTTACAGTGTTTGTAGCTGCCCCCCAAATCATTCTTTTTAAATGAACAATTGGTCAGAATCAAGAGATATGGCTGTAGAGAAAACCCCCATAGACTGGTGATACTCGGGAGAGGAAAACCTGGAAGCATGGATCCATCTACTGGGAAATTAGACTGCCCACAAGTGGAGGGGCAGAGAGGGAGTGAGACTGGGGGGACGAGGGCAGAGATGATAAGGGGACACCAAGCCCCCTCACTGCTAACCAAAGATAAGGGATGGGAATGTTGGAAATTGCTTCCTTATGTGAAGCGCAGCTCCCTTGTGGGAACAGGTGCCTGAGACCTGAAGAAAAAAAAAATCACACTTCAGATTATGGCAAGATATTATCACAGGATGCCTGCGTCCTGCAAGTTTTGGCCTCTTCTTGGCTTCTTAGGAGGAGTTTTACCCACTCTGCACAAGGCGGACCAGTGGAACCAGGAGAAGCCGTGGCATTTGGGAGGCCCGTCTGAGGAGCTGTTCCCATGACTCATTCCTGGCCCCTGAACTTGGCTGCCTTCCTCAAGAGGTGGGAGCCCGGAAGTAGAAAATTTGGTGGAGGAGGGGACAGCAGAGATGGCAAAAGTAGTAGACAAAGATGAGAATATGGAGCTATCGTGGGGAGCAATGGATTCTCTGGATAGCAGCTGGACTGGAGGCCAGAGGGGTCCTTGCAACCGGCTAGCCACCAAGAGAAGAGAGGCAGCTGAGTGACACCCCGAGAGGGAAGAATTTGGAGGGACTGTTGTTCCAGTGACTCAGCTCTTTTTGCCCCTACTTTTTGTTCTGTAACTGTATCTAGGTCTGGAGAAAAGCTTTTATGAGTAAAACAGAATTTTAGAAAAATGAAAAGAATTAACAGAGACTGAGAAGAATGAATAAAGAACATATACCGAGTATCAGAGGTTTCTGTGTCCATAAGCTTGCTTGATTAGATTGTGCCTTATTTTGTATGTAGGCCTGCAACTTGTTTTAAGAAAACTGAAAATAAAAGATAATAGGTCTTCCTTTCTTATCACTCCATGGTTCAAAAGTGTTTTCATATGTTTTCCATCATCTATTAAAAAGAAAAATAAACAAGGCATGTTTTTCCAATTTTATGAACTAAGAAACCAAGCTCAGGATGATAGTTAAGTTACTATACAAGGTTATATAGTCTATGTGTGAATCAGGATTTGACTCCAGTTCTGCTTTGTTTTTATTTTATTTCTTTTTAGTTTGGATTGTTTGTGTATTTATATGATTAAAAAATCTAACTATAACATCATTAAGAAGTTTCTCTCCAACCCCAGTCCATGTCCACTGTAGTCTCCGCACTTTTATAAACAAAAGATACCATGCTGTATGCCCTGTTATATGACTTTTAAAAAAAAATGCAGTTGGTAGTGTATCCTGGAGCTCTTTTCTTGTCCATACAGAGAGAGCTTCCTCCTTGATTTTTACAACTGTATAGTATTCCCTTGGGTGAATGCTTTATAGTATGTAAGTTTGAGTTTGATAACATTTATGTTTTTTTCTATTACAAACAAGGTTTTAGGGAATAGTTGAACATATATCATTTCATACTCATGTTTTTATAAGATAATTCCCCAAAGCAAAATCTTGAGTGAAAGAATAAATGCATTTGTAATTAAATAAAAATTGCCATATTTCTCCTCAGAGTAATTGTATTATTTTTCACTTTCATTTGTAATGTATAAGATTATCAGTTTCCTTATAAACTTGCCCACAAATTGGTATTGTCTAACTTTTGAATTTATGCCATTATGATTGTTTAGACTGATTGCTTTATGTAGCCTTAGTTTGTATTTTTCTTTTTTTGGGAAATTATTTTAATTTTTTATTGAAGCATGGTTGATTTATAATATTATGTTAGTTTCAGGTATACAACATAGTGCTTCAAAAATTTTATGGTTTCTGTTTCACCTAAAGTTATTATAATATATTGGCTATATTTCCTGTGCTTTACAATATGTCTTTGTATCATATTTTATGCATAGTAATTTGTACCTCTTAATTCCCTTAATTCTTTGTTTAGCTGTGACATTATGATAAGGTACAATGTTTGTCCTTCTTGGTCTTACTTATTTCACTAAGCATAATACCTTCTAGGTCCATCCATGTTGTTGCAAATGGTAAAATTTATTTCTTATGACTGAGTAGTGTTCCTGTGTGCGTGTGTGTGAGTGTTTATCTGTTTAATCTATTGATAGACATTTAGTTGCTTTCATATCTTGGCTATTTTAAATAATGTTTCTATGGACATTGGTGTGCATGTATCTTTTCAAATGAGTGTTTTTCTTTTCTTTACATATATACCTAGAAGTAGAATTTCTGGATCAGATGATAGTTCTATTTTTAATTTTTTGAGGAAATCTCATATTTTCCATAGTAGCTGCATCAATTTGCATTACCACAAATAGTATACAAGTGTTCCTTTTTGTTCACATCCTCACCAACATCAGTTATTTGTTGTTTTTTTGGTGATAGCAATTCTGACAGGTATAAGGTGATACCATTGTTTTGATTTTGCATTTCTCTGATGACTAGTGAAGTTGAACATCATTTCATGGGCTTGTTGGCCATCTGTGTGTCTTCTTTGGAAATAATGTCTGTTCAAGTTTTCTGCCTATGTTTTAACTGGATTGTTTTTGGCATTGGGTTATTTGAGCTGTTTATATATTTTGGATATTAATCCCTTATCTGTCATATCATTTGAAAATATCTTTCTCTCATTCACTATGTTATGTTATCATTTTGTTGATGGTTTTCTGTGTTCTGCAGAAGTTTTTAAATTTTATCAGGTCCCATTTGTTTATTTTTTCTTTTATTTCCTTTGCCTGAGGAGACAGATCCAAAAAGAAAAATATTGCTATGACTTATGTAAAGTGTTCTGCCTATGTTTTCTTCTAGAAGTTTTATGGTTAATGGTCTTTAGTTCATTTTGAGTTTATTTTTGTTCATAGTGTGAGAAAAATGTTCTAATTTCATTCTTTTACATGGAGCTGTCCAGTTTACCAAGCACCACCTATTGAAGAGACTGTCTCTTCCCCATTGTATATTTTTGCCTCCTTTGTTATAGATTAAATGACCATAAGTGTGTGAGTTAATTTGTAGGCTCTCTATTCTGCTCCACTGATTTTTGTGTCTGGTTTTGTGCCTCAACCACACTGTTTTAATTACTATAGCTCTGTAGTATAGTCTGAAGTCTAGGAGCATGATACTCTCAGCTCTGTTCTTCTTTCTCAAGATTGTTTTGGCATTTGTCTTTTAAGTTATGAATTACAAATAGCTTTTTCTCTGTCATTTGCCTTTCAATTTGGGGCCCTTTTCTTCAATTTGGTATTCAGACTTTTTTATATTTTTGATAGTCAAAATGATTAATTTTAGCAATTTTTAAAATTATTCTAGATTGTAAATTAAAAAGGCCTTTTTTAACCTAAGGATATATTTTCTCTTAATTATTTTTAATGTAAACTTAAATTGATATGGAATTTACCTTTGTGTATAGTAAGAAGTATAAAACCAACTTATCTTCTTCTGGATGGACACACAACTATTCTAACAGCATTTACTTTAAAAAATTCTTTGCCTACTGAGTTGAGACGTCACCTTGCTCATATACTAAATTTGTGTGACTACTTGAGAATATTTTTTGAAACCATACTTTCTGAAGTGCCAAGTTCAATTATGTTTCCCTTTCATCATACTTCTTCAGATAAATAAACTTTTAGTTACTCATCAGAAACATTTTCTGCCATATTTGATGAAAGAATCAAGAGGGAGGAGTAATTATTACCCATATAAGAAAATAATTTGAGGAAAGCCATGTATAAGCCCAGAAGAAAAATAATTCTCCAGATAATATTGCTAGAAAATCCCCAAACAACAGGGTTTTGCTTTTTATTTCTAAAGCTGTTGCCAAGTCATTCCATACTACTCAGGAGGTCTTCTTCTAAAAGTGGTCAAAGAGGGAAAAACCCACAATACTTAAGGAGAAAAAATGAAACAAAAAGCATATCCCTCTCCAAGAGTACATTTCCTGCTGCCCCTTTTAATAGGAAACTACAAAGTTTTTACCATAAAAGAGAAAAGTAATTCACTTAAAAAAAACTTTATCAAGCCAAGTAAGGGGGTTATATTGCATTCATATGTATATAGTTAGACTTAGTTTTCTGGCAGCAGTACTTTTTAGAGTAAATCTTGCTTATTTGTGCAAAGATAGTTTAGGATAGTTTATTGGCAAGTACAAAGATATTGTTTCAGTAACTCTACTGGCATAACAAGATATAAAAATAAGACCAAAGCCAATATCTATAAGTTCAGTGTGTCCAGGTTAGCATACTTCACACCAGCACTGGTGGAGGTCTAAATCTTGTGTCCTCATTTTCCCATAACATTAGCAGAAAATGCAATGCACAACATTTTTAAATGCTTTTTATAGGTTCTTCCTTCTCCAAGACTGATGTAGCTATTAGCAGCAAATCTCCTTGAGATGTTTCTCATCATTTACTAGTGTCAGTTCCTTGCTTTCCAGGCTTTCTTAAACCAACTGTGTTTCTAGATCATCAGCACTCCACATTTCCACATTCTCACTATTTTGAAACTACCTTTTTTTTTTTTTAAGAGTATCTGTTAACTTTCATGTTGCTTAAAACACTGGTCAATTCTTAGTCCTCATATTACTTGATCTAAAAACTACATTTGTCATTGATCACCCGTCTTCTTGGCTTCCCAGGTGGTGGCTCAATGGTAAAGAATCCATCAGCCAATGCAAGATACACAGAAGATGGGAGTTCAGTCCCTGGGTTGGGAAGATCCCCTGGAGGAAGAAATGGCAACCCACTGAAGTATTCTTGCCTAAAAAAAATCCCATGGAAAGAGCAGGCTGGCGAGCTAAAGTCCATGGGGTCTCAAAGAGTCCGACACAACTGAGCTCGCACACACGCACCCACCTTCTTGAAACATACTTCACTTGGTTCCAAGGTACATACTTTCCTGTTTTGCTCTGTTTTCCTACTTCACTGGCTACCTCTCTTCAGGATTTTTTGCTCATTCCTAATCTCTTGACTTTAGGGCTTTTCAGGGTCCAGTCTTAGATCTTTTCTCTTTCTGCCCACCCTTGTTCCCTTGATGATTGCCTCTGCTCTCACATCTTCCAATACCACCTAACTCCCCCTGATGATATTGATTTATATTTCCATTGTGGATCACTTCCTTAACTCTAGAAGTCATATATCCAACAACATACCGGCTGTCTCTTCAATAAGTATCTTAAGTGTAACATGTCTGAAGCTAAGCTTCTATTCTCTCTTTCCTAAGTCTGCACATAGTCTTCTCCATCTCAGTTAACAAAACTTAGCTGTTCATTTCCTTAGGTCAGAACCTCGAGGCATCTCTTACACCCATCATTCAAGCCACCAGGAAATCCTTTGGCCTCAGTTTCAAAATATTTACCTGAGCACTTATCTCCATAACTATTGCCCTTATTGAAGCCACCATCATCTGGGTCATTCAAAGAGCCTCCCCAGTGAGCTCTAGGTTTTTGTCCTTGCCCTTCCACAGAGTAACTTTCCCTTTAAGATATAAGATAGATCATACTCCTCTGTTTTAAGAATTCAAAGTGGCTTCTCATCTTAGAATAAAAACCAATGTTGTTAAACTAGCCACCAAGGCCCTTTATAATCTTTATCTCCTCTGCTCCGCTCTGACATCATCTTCTAATTCTGTACTTCTCCAGACTCACTGACCTTTCCACTGCTCCTTGATTCATAAGCTCACTCTATTAGTTTTCTATTGCTACTGTAATAGTTACCACAAACTTAACGGTTTAAAGTAACACAGATTTACTGTTTTACAGTTTTGTAGGTTACAAGTCAGACACAGGTCTCACTTGCCTAAAATCCAGATGTTAGGAGGTCTGTGTTCTCTTCTGGAGGCTGTAGAAGTAAATTAATTTCCTTTCCTTTTCCACCTTCTAGAGGTCACCCATGTTCATTGGCTTGTGGTACTTTATCTTCATCTTCAAAGCAAAAAAGATTGTGTCTCTCTGATCCTTCTTCCATTGTCATATATCCCTATGACCCAGGCCAGGAAAGGTGCTTTGATTTTTAAGGACTCAATGTAATTAGATTGGGCCCACTTGGATAATCTCTTCATCTCAGGGTTGGTAACCTTATTAATATCTGAAAAATCCCTTTTGCCATGTAAGATAACACATTTAAAATTCCAGGAATTAGGATATCTTTGGGGAGAGGCATTATTTTGCCTAGCATACTTATCTCCTGAAATACTAGCTCGTATTTTACCTTTCCAGTGAGTTTGTCCTGAGTATCCTATTTAAATCCACCTTCATCACAGTATTCCCTCTCTTATTTTCCTATTTAGTTTGTAATAACACTGGTCCCCAAGTAATATACTATGTGGTATATGTTAATAATTTTTAGCTTGATTTTTCTCTCTCCCGTCATCAGAATATAAGCAGTGTGTTATGAAAGTTATGAAAGTTGATCTGTTTGTTTCATTCTCTACCTACAATATCTAGAGCAGTCCCTATCATACAGTAATACCTTCAATAGATACTTATTGAATGAATGGATAAAAGAAAGTGGGGATTAAAGCACAAGAATCTCACCTTGTTTCTAAGACAGACTTTCCAAATCAAGGGATGAAATATATTTTGAACCAGTATCCTCACGGACTCATCATTATTTAACATTTCCTTTTTGTCTGATGGACTTTATCCACTATGTATTAAGTAATTGAATTTACTGGATTTTAGTATATGTATAGTGACAGTGGATCTTCAGCCCTTTAACAGTGCCTTATTCATAAAGGAAATAGATAACACACCTCATTTGGTCTAATTTGATCTATAATGTGTTGATTTCATATCTATCAAATTAAGAATGATTCCCTCTATTCCTAGTTTTTCTAAGTGTTTTTTTCTTTTCTTCTTCTTTTTTTTTTTTTTTAACCATAAATGGGTGTTACTTTTTGTCAAGTGCTTTTTTGATATCAGTTCTTGGGATCGGGTGATTTTTTATTACCCTGTTAATATGGTAGGTCATATTGATTGATTTTCAGATGTTGAACCAGTCCTGTATCTTTGAAATAAACTCTATTTGTTTAGAGTGTAATTCTTTTTATATGTTCCTAGGTTTTATTTGGAGAAGGCAATGGCAACCCACTCCAGTACTCTTGCCTGGAAAATCGCATGGACAGAGGAGCCTGGTAGGCTGTAGTCCATGGGTCGCAAAGAGTCGGACCCGACTGAGAGACTTCACTTTCACTTTTCACTTTCATGCATTGGACAAGGAAATGGCAACCTGCTCCAGTGTTCTTGCCTGGAGAATCCCAGGGACTGAAGTGACTTAGCAGCAGCAGCAGGTTTTATTTTCTAATGTTTTGTTAAGAATTTTTTGCTCATATATTCATGAGGGAAATTGCCTGTAGTTTTCATTTTTGTACTGTCTTTGTCTTGTTTCAGTATCAGGATAATAGGGTTTCATGGAATAAGCTGAGAAGTGTCCCTCCTCTTCTATTTTCTAGAAGAGATTGTGGAGAAGTTCTGGCCAGAGAAATAAGGTAAAAAAGGGAAATAAAAGACATATAAACTAGGAAGAAATAAACTGCCCCCATTTGCAGATGACATGATGGTCTATGTTTAAAAAAAAAATTCTATGAGATCTACCAAAAACTTCTAGAAGTAATAAGTGAGTTCAGGAAGTTAACAGGATATAAAATAAACATTCAAAAATCAGTTATGTTTTAGACTTCCCTGGTGGCCCAGTGGTTAAAACTCAGCACTTCTAACCCATTGCAGGGGCCATGGGTTAGATCCCTGGTCAGGGAAGTTCCACATGCTGCATGGTGCAGCCAAAAAAAAGAAAAAAAAAGTCTGTATTCTAACAATGAAAATATAAAAACCCAAATTAAATTAAAATGCCATTTATAGCTGCTCAAAAACTTAAATAGATATATATTTAATAAAATATGCAGTGCTCGTATGCTGGAAACTATAAAACACTGATGAAAGAAATAAAAGATCTAAAATGGAAAGACAAACCATGTCCATGGATTTAAAGTCTCAATATAGTAAAGCATTGTAAACATGTCAGTTCTCCCCAGATTAACATGCAGAACCTCTAAATATCTCAGCAAGATTTTTTATAGATGTAGCTAGGCAGTGTTATTCTAAAATTATATGGAAAAGCCAAGGAACTAGACTAGCTTCAACAATTTTTAAAAAGAATGATAAATTGGTAAGAATCACTCCACCTGAGTTCAAGAATGATATACTATAGAAACCAAGACTGTAGTGGAACTGGTTAAAGGAGAGGCACGGAGATCAGTTGGGAAGAAGAAAGAACTTAGAAATAAACCAAGACATATATAGCCTGTTGATTTTTTTTCTAAAGGTAATTCAGTGAAAGTTGAATAATCTTCTCAATAAATGGTGCTGGAGCAATTGGCTATCCACAAACAAAAACTGTTTCAACTTAAACCTCACACGTTTTACAAAAATTAACATAAAATGTTAGTACATTTAAATGTAAAATGTAAAGCTATAAAAGTTCTAGGGGATCTTCCCAACCCAGGGATCGAACCCCTGTCTCCTGCATTACCAGCAGATTCTTTACCATCTGAGCCACCAGGGAAGCCCTGTATGAGTCTATACACATAATAAAACAGAAAAAGCCCAGCAAAAATTTGCTTTCAGATAAGTTTAGCTCTGAGGTGATGGTGTAAATTGAACCATAGAATTTGTCCCATCTGGAGAAAAGAAATACAAGTATAATTTGGTTATATTGCAGTTTTGATCCCAGACTACTACAATAAAGCGAATATCCCAATTAAAAAAAAATGATATAGAACTAGCACTGCCTTCTAGTAAACTGTGTCCCCAAATTTTGAAGAGCACATGTGTATACACCCTTGTTCCTTTTGCTCTTTGCAGCCAAGAGAGCAACATGGGTCACCAGCAGCTTTACTGGAGACATCTGAGAAAATTTGTCCAGGGTTCTCATTCTTGCCAGGTCTACTCAAACCGGCAGAGTCTAATTTGGAAATATGGCCTCAATATGTGCCGTCAGTGCTTCTTCCAGTACACAAAAAACATGGACTTCATTAAATGAAGTTGAGTTACTAAGTGAATTTTTTTGAATGGATCATCCAGCACATCTACGTTATGCAGAAACAATACTAGATCTTTGTATGTAAAATAAAAGTTGAAAAACTTTGAAAAAGAACTATACATGCTCATTGTAATAATGTCCAATTCAGTATAATTGCAGAAGATATGACCAGTAGGGAAACTGAGTGAAGAGTACATGACCCTCCTTATACTGTCTTTGCAGTTTCCTATTTATAATTATTTCAAAATAAAAGTGAAAACATACATATTTTATTCTGATGCATTTCATAGTAATCTAAAGAAGACACAGATGCCAAATGTGGAGAAGTAATGCCAATTATTTTTAAAATTACCTTTTATTGAGGTGAAATCATGTAACATTAAAATTAACCATTTGAAGCATACAACTCAGTGGCTTTTTGTACTTTCAAAATGCTGTGCGATCATCACCACTATCTAGGTCGAAAACACTTTATCAGCCTGAAAGGAGACCTTGTACTCATTAAGCAGTCACTCCCTACTCCCCTTTGCCATCAGTCCCTGGAAAACCACTGTCTACTTACTGTGTCTACTAAGGACTCACTTATTCTGGATATTTCATATAAGTGAATTCATACAATATGTGACCTTTTGTGTCTGGCTTCTTAGCATAATGTTTTCAAGGTTCACCCTTATTGTATGTGTCAATACTTCATTCCTTTTTGTAGCTGAGTAAAATTCTATTAAGGATGTACCATAGTTTATCTGTTAATGGCAGTTAGCTTGTTTCCACATTTTGGCATAGTGTTGTTATAGACATGTGGCAGTTTGATGCAAGGAAACAGTTATTTCCAAAGTTCCTTGTTTCCTTTGTGGAAGGTGTAGAATCCTTGCAGGCTATGTATCATTGGTTGCCACCATTAACTCTAAAGCTTTTGTAATTTATTTGAGGAAGATGATGTATCACTGCAGTTTTCCTAGCTGTTCATTCATCCCAGGTGAATCAGATATTGGAGCAGTTAGAGATGATAACACAGGCACCGACTGCTTATTTTGGGAGGAACAAATAAGAACACTTTGTGAGATTGTAGATAAAATGTCATCATAAGAGCAATTGTAAATTATTAGATGAGAGTCAACATACTGCTTATGAGTGATCAAGACATAAATATTTTATTCTTTAAAAGCTTTGAAAACATAAATTTAGGAGATAAAGTACTTTAACAACAACAAAATAATATGAACCATGGAGGTGCTTAATCTCTTGGGCCCAGTTTATTTAATATGTGGTCATCCTTGTGTCCTTAAAGGCTTCAGAAATGAAATATCTAACACTTTAAAGGCAGTAAGGTCATTGTTTTATAATCCCATAATTAAAGAGCTCGCCAGAAAGGTTTTTAGGCATATCCAAGCAAGTCTACTCTTTCTTTGTACAGAACAAATCCAGCTCTTTCATGGCCTTTCTTCTTAGTTAGTTCTTTCAGTTTTAAACCATTGGTTCTCAACCATCCTGCACATTAGAACTACCTGATACATTTTCTAAAATACCATTGTCTATGCTGCCACCCAGATCAACTGAATCAGAATTTCTAGGAACATGCCCAAGCATCTTATTTATGTAAAGTTCTCAAGTGATCCTAAGGTGTTGCTAGGGTAAGGGAGTAATAATTCAAACTGCTGCTACTGCTGCTAAGTCACTTCAGTCGTGTCCAACTCTGTGCGACCCCATAGATGGCAGCCCACCAGGCTCCCCCGTCCCTGGGATTCTCCAGGCAAGAACACTGGAGTGGGTTGCCATTTCGTTGTCCAATGCATGAAAGTGAAAAGTGAAAGGGAAGTCGCTCAGTCGTGTCCGACCCTCAGCGACCCCATGGACTGCAGCCTTCCAGGCTCCTCCATCCATGGGATTTTCCAGGCAAGAGTACTAGAGTGGGGTGCCATTGCCTTCTCCGGTAATTCAACCTACTGGTTCTCAAAGTTGATGAGTATCAGAGTTACCTACAAAGCTTGATAAAAATAAGCTGGGTGCCACACTCAGGTTTCTGATTCAGCAGTTCTAGGTAGGACCTGACAATTTTGCACTATGAACAAGATTGCAGATGGTGCTGATGCTGCCAGCTCAGGATTCAATTTTAAGAATAATGGGTTAATCTTGTCCTTTTTACTTGGTGAAGATGAGGACTGGTCGAATTAATCCATATAAATACCCTAAAAATGATTGTTTTCATTATATTAGAGAAAGTCCTTCAGCATGTTAAGATAATGAACTGTATAATCAGAATGCATGGTTAAAATACCGCTTCTAGATAACTTTGGTCAAGTTCCTTATTTTTTAAATCTCCAGTTTCTTTATCTGTGAAATGGATATTATATATTTGTTTTGAGAGTTAAATTTGATAATATATGTGAAGTGATTGACATACAATAAATATACATTTTAAGTTTTCTTGATAACTTTCATTTTCCACTATTATAGCTGTCCTTTGGTCTAACTGGCTACCAAGTGGTTTAACAAGTAAAGAAATATATGTTAAAAAATCAAGAAGATAATTAATCGGGGAATTCAACTGAGGCTTTCCAAGAACTGAATGAGGATTTATACATTTGTAATGGTTAAAAAGCTTCATCTCTGGAGTCAGAGAACCCTGGGTTTGAGTCCTGTCAGAAACCTCTCTGTTTTCCTTTGAAAAATGATGGTAATAAAAGTTCCCTACATATTGGGTTGTTGTGATTGTAATAGAACAGATAATTCAAGTACAATGATTAGCACAGTCCTGGACATATCATAGGTACTCAATAAATGTTAACTATTATTAAACTGAGGGTAATTGATTGCTAGCTGCTCCTTTAAATATTAACTCTCCTTTTCGTCTTTTGAACTGACGTGTTTTTATAGCTTTTAGAGGTATGTCAGGAAGGAATGTAAATTCTCCAAGGGGAATGCAACTATTGAGAAGAAATTTGTTTACTATTTCCTAAACACTCTTCTGAATACAAGACTGAAAAAGAGTGAAGATTTACTCTTCAGACACTAGATAACTTCTCTTTTGTTTCCATTGCCAGAATCAAGAGAAGAGCTGTTGAAACCCCTGGTCAATCATTAGTTTCTATGTCAGACCTTCAGTTGGGTGTTTCTGTCAGTGGACCACCTTACAAATACGGTTCTTGCCAGTTCCCTGCTGTGACTTCCTGACTGGAAGTCCTGTACCTGCTCTCGGGCCACGTACATGCAGAAACCTCTATTTCAAAAAAAAAAAAAAAAGAAGCTTTTCTTTTTGTATTTTTTATTCGACAGCAAAATGGAAACAACCCCCCAAATACTCTGGACATGATGCAAACTGGTCTTGATGGACTGCAGCATAGGTAGTTGCAGACAGATATTGTAAGGGAAGCTGCTACCATAGTCTTTTGCGTAGATACAGTGACAGGAGGTATCGTTTCATTCATTTTGCAGGGGATAACTCTGCTGTTTTAACACTCAGTCTTTTTTCCCAAAGTGTGTGGAACAAATTCGACTGAGGATATGAATTATTTGATGGGTATGAATGGACAGATGCTTATTTTAATATTTAGTGTTTCTTTTAATATTCAGTGTTTCTTTTTAATATACATTAGGAAAAAGCACACATGCTTATTTTCTCAGATGCTTTTGTTTAAGGTAAATCTAAAATGCATAGAAAGCTTAAAATATGAGGTAAATAGAACTATTAGAAACAATAGTAGAAGGAAAATGTAAGCAGTTTTGATAAATACAATGAAGGTGAATATGATAGATTTGGGAAATTTTTTGCAAAATATGCAGGCTGTTTGGTGCCTCAGAAGCTAACAGTGATCCATCTGTATATTGTTTGTGTATATCCATCTGTATATCCATCTATACATTTAGCTATAGAGAGTGAAATGGCTATGGCAGTCTTTTCCAGTCTTTCATTCATGTATTGTTGTTTAGGCACTAAGTTGCGTCTGGCTCTTTTGTGACCCCATGGACTGTAGCCTTCCAGGCTCCTCTGTCTGTGAGATTCCCAGGCAAAAATACTGGAATGGGTTGTCGTTTCCTTCTCTAGGTTTCACTGTATGCTTGTCTTCTACTATAGCCTTTCTTTGCCAAAATTCTCCCTTTTAAATATTTTTGTTAATTATAAGAGAAAGATAAAGAAGAAAGAACCAACACACATATTCAGTGAAAAATAAAGTGTAAATTTTTCAGATTTGATGGGTGCTTCATTTAAAATTACCATTAAAATGACCAGTCTTTGCTTATCAACTTATGGTTAAAGCCATTATATTTTCTCATGTTTTATATACCACTGGAATTTATTTTCTAATTTAATTGCCAAATTCCTTATCTGATTAGATCCTGAAGAGAAGCAAATTAGTGCTGGAGAAAAAAATAGACAAGATTTTCTTTACTGTTGTGCAAGCCATGTATATTTCATGTAAGATTAATAGTGGAATGTTTCAGTTCTTTTTCATTTTATCAGAAGCAAACACTTGCTACTTTATCTCCCCATCCCAGGAAACAGAATGGGGTGATATATGCCACAAGTCTAGTAATAAAAGAAGCTCTTGAAAATGAAGTCATTTAATTGAATTGGCCAAAAATGACTTGGATAACAAGTCATGGTGATGAAGCCATAAATGGCATCCTCAGTTCTACCATGGTTCCCAGGGAATAAAATTCTTATCCTACTACTAAATGTGACTAGTTTATAATTCTGCCTTACTAGTGTCTATGTGAAGTAGTATATTCTTACTAAGTTGTTTCCAACTTGTTTCATTCATTAACAAATATTTATTGAGCACCTGTTTTGTGTCCATTGCTTAAATGCTTCAGGTGCACGTCATGTGTCAGTGAGGAAGAACATTGAAGTCGCTGCCCTCAAGGAAACCAGAGCTGTTTATATGAACTATCATTTTAAACATGATCACCAACCTGTATTAAAGTGTACCTCTTATATATTCTGATTTTTAAGACATTCAGAAATGATTTTAAACAATTAAGTTGAAATGATAAGGGATGAAATTAATTGGGCTTCCCTGTAGCTCAGTTGGTGAAGAATCTGCCTGTAATGCAGGAGACCTGGGTTCAATTCCTGGGTCAGAAAGATCGCCTGGAGAAGGAAATGGCAACCCACTCCAGTATTCTTGCCTGGTGAATCCCATGGACAGAGGAGCCTGGCAGGCTCGGTACTTTGTATGCATTATCTTAATTTTCCACATGCATACATGTGCTCACTCATGTCTGACTCTTTGTAATCTTGTGGGCTATAACCTGTCAGGCTTCTCTGTCCATGGGATTTCCCAGGCAAGAATACTGAAGTGGGTTGCTATTTCCTCCTCCAGTGTATCTTTTCAACAGGGATCAAACCCTGTCTCTCGTGTCTCCTGCATTGGCAGGTGGATTCTTTTCCACTAGCGCCACCTAGGAAGCCTTCACATCTACCTTATACAAGTTGTACTATATTATTATCCTTATTTGATGGATGAGGACATTGAGTTTAGGCTAATTAAACATCTTGCCCAGTGCAATCCAATCTTGTTTAACAGCATAAAAAAGAAATATACAAAAACAAAAATAAAGCAATCTGTCTCCTACCTTAACTTCTATGGAACAATTCATCCAATTTGGTAGGAGAAAAAAGAAATGATTAGATTAAACAAAGTATGAATGGAAGACTAAAAATCAAAGAATGATAGATTACAGAAAAGTTCAGGGATCTTATTTACCTGAAATAAGTGATTGAACCTTTTTTTTTCTTCCTCTATCTGTGATGGGTAGAGGTTGTCACAACACTCTAATGGCAAATAAAAAATCACAAAAAGTCCTGTATCTTCAAGTCACTGCTTGGTGGATGGAATTTATCAGCCTTGGCTGCATGGATTAGCCAGCCACAGTCCAACAGCCCTTGGATGTAGGAGTCTTCAAATGGTGATTTCAGCCATTCATTTCATATACACGCTATTTCTTAGTTTCTGAGAACTTATAAAATACATACTTGTTCCTGAGTTTGGAAAAGATAAGACAGAAAGACCTTTGTGTTTTTCTCTCATGTAGGAATCAAACACAGGCGGCTGCGGGCCGGCTCCCTAAGCGCAGGCGGCTGCTGGCGGGCTCCTTAAGCGCAGGCGGCTGCGGGCGGGCTCCCTAAGTGCAGGCGCCTGCGGGCGGGCTCCCTAAGTGCAGGCGCCTGCGGGCGGGCTCCCTAAGTGCAGGCGCCTGCGGGCGGGCTCCCTAAGTGCAGGCGGCTGCGGGCCGACACCGGGAGTCCAAGATCAGGGGCGGCCAGAAGCCACCTCGCACCCGAGGCCAGGGACGGTGACCTTGAGGAGCCACCGGGAGCCCGAGGCCAGAGCCGGCGGCCAGGAGAAGCAACCCGAAGAATGGTGGCGGCACAGGAGGGCCTAGAGGAGCTATCCCACTTTGAAGGTCAGGAACGGTGGCAGTAAGGAGATACCCCCCGTCCAAGGTAAGGAACAGTGGCTGTGCTTTGCTGGAGCAGCCGTGAAAAGGTACCCCATGCCCAAGGTAAGAGAAACCCTAGTAAGATGGTAGGTGTTGTAAGAGGGCATCAAAGGGCAGACACACTGAAACCATACTCACAGAAAACTAGCCGTCTAATCACACTAGGACCACAGCCTTGTCTAACTCAATGAAACCAAGCCATGCCTGCGAGGCAACCCAAGATGGATGGGTCATGGTGGAGAGGCCTGACAGAATGTGGTCCACTGGAGAAGGGAATGGCAAGCCACTTAAGTATTCTTGCCTTGAGAACCCCATGAACAGTAGGAAAAGGCAAAATGATAGGATACCAAAAGAGGAACTCCCCAGGTCAGTAGGTGCCCCAATATGCTACTGGAGATCAGTGGAGAAATAACTCCAGAAAGAATGAAGGGATGGAGCCAAAGCAAACACAATACCCAGTTGTGGATGTGACTGGTGATAGAAGCAAGATTCGATGCTGTAAAGAGCAATATTGCATAGGAACCTGGAATGTCAGGTCCATGAATCAAGGCAAATTGGAAGTGATCAAACAAGAGATGGCAAGGGTGAACATCAACATTCTAGGAATCAGCGAACTAAAATGGACTGAAATGGGTGAATTTAACTCAGATGACCATTACATCTACTACTGTGGGCAGGAATCCCTCAGAAGAAATAGAGTAGCCATCATGGTCAACGAAACAGTCCGAAATGCAGTACTTGGATGCAATCTCAAAAACGACAGAATGATCTCTGTTCGTCTCCAAGGCAAACCATTCAATATCACAGTTATCCAAGTCTATGCCCCAACCAGTAATGCTGAAGAAGCTGAAGTTGAACGGTTTTATGAAGACCTACAAGATCTTTTAGAACTAACACCCAAAAAAGATGTCCTTTTCATTATAGGGGACTGGAATGCAAAAGTAGGAAGCCAAGAAACACCTGGAGTAACAGGCAAATTTGGCCTTGGAATGCAGAATGAAGCAGGGCAAAACTAATAGAGTTTTGCCAAGAAAATGCACTGGTCATAGCAAACACCCTCTTCCAACAACACAAGAGAAGACTCTACACATGGACATCACCAGATGGTCAACACCAAAATCAGATTGATTATATTCTATGCAGCCAAAGATGGAGAAGCTCTATACAGTCAACAAAAACAAGACTGGAAGCTGATTGTGGCTCAGATCATGAACTCCTTATTGCCAAATTCAGACTTAAATTGAAGAAAGCAGGGAAAACCGCTAGACCATTCAGGTATGACCTAAATCAAATCCCTTATAATTATACAGTGGAAGAGAGAAATAGATTTAACTCTCTAGATCTGATAGATAGAGTGCCTGATGAACTATGGAATGAGGTTCGTGACATTGTACAGGAGACAGGGATAAGGACCATCCCCATGGAAAAGAAATGCAAAATAGCAAAATAGCTGTCTGGGGAGGCCTTACAAATGGCTGTGAAAAGAAGAGAAGCAAAAAGCAAAGGAGAAAAGGAAAGATATAAGCATCTGAATGCAGAGTTCCAAAGAATAACAAGAAGAGATAAGCCTTCTTCAGTGATCAATGCAAAGAAATAGAGGAAAACAACAGAATGGGAAAGACTAGAGATCACTTCAAGGAAATTAGAGATACCAAGGGAACATTTCATGCAAAGATGGGCTCGATAAAGGACAGAAATGGTATGGTCCTAACAGAAGCAGAAGATATTAAGAAGAGGTGGCAAGAATACATGGCAGAACTGTACAAAAAAGATCTTCATGACCCAGATAATCAGGATGATGTGATCACTAATCTAGAGCCCGACATCTTGGAATGTGAAGTCAAGCGGGCCTTAGAAAGCATCACTATGAACAAAGCTAGTGGAGGTGATGGAATTCCAATGAGCTGTTTCAAATCCTGAAAGATGATGCTGTGAAAGTGCTGCACACAATATGCCAGCAAATTTGGAAAACTCAGCAGTGGCCACAGGACTGGAAAAGGTCAGTTTTCATTCCAATCCCCAAGAAAGGCAATGCCAAAGAATGCTCAAACTACCGCACAATTGCACTCATCTCACATGCTAGTAAAGTAATGCTCAAAATTCTCCAAGCCAGACTTCAGCAATACGTGAACCGTGAACTCCCTGATGTTCAAGCTGGTTTTAGAAAAAGCAGAGGAACCAGAGATCAAATTGACAACATCCGCTGGATCATCGAAAAAGCAAGAGAGTTCCAGAAAAGCATCTATTTCTGCTTTATTGACTATGCCAAAGCCTTTGACTGTGTGGATCACAAGAAACTGTGGAAAATTGTGAAAGAGATGGGAATACCAGACCACCTAACCTGCCTCTTGAGGAATCTGTATGCAGGTCAGGAAGCAACAGTTAGAACTGGACATGGAACAACAGACTGGTTCCAAATAGGAAAAGGAGTATGTCAAGGCTTTATTTGTCACCCTGCTTATTTAACTTCTATGCAGAGTACATCATGAGAAACGCTGGACTGGAAGAAGCACAAGCTGGAATCAAGATTGCCAGGAGAAATATCAATCACCTCAGATATGCAGATGACACCACCCTTATGGCAGAAAGTGAAGAGGAGCTAAAGAGCCTCTTTATGAAAGTGAAAGAGGAGAGTGAAAAAGTTGGCTTAAAGCTCAACATTCAGCAAACTAAGATCATGGCATCTGGTCCCATCACTTCATGGCAAATAGATGGGGAAACAGTGGAAACAGTGTCAGGCTTTATTTTTTGGGGCTCCAAAATCACTGCAGATGGTGATTGCAGCCATGAAATTAAAAGATGCTTACTCCTTGGAAGAAAAGTTATGACCGACCTAGATGGTATATTCAAAAGCAGAGACATTACCGACTAAGGTCCGTCTAGTCAAGGCTGTGGTTTTTCCTGTGGTCATGTATGGATGTGAGATTTGGACTGTGAAGAAGGCTGAGCGCTGAAGAATTGCTGCGTTTGAACTGTGGTGTTGGAGAAGACTCCTGAGGGTCCCTTGGACTGCAAGGAGATCCAACCAGTCCATTCTGAAGGAGATCAACCCTGGGTTTCTTTGGAAGGAATGATGCTAAAGCTGAAACTCCAGTACTTTGGCCACCTCATGTGAAGAGTTGACTCATTGGAAAAGACTCTGATGCTGGGAGAGATTGGGGGCAGGAAGAGAAGGGGATGACAGAGGATGAGATGGCTGGATGGCATCTTGGACTCGATTGACGCGAATCTGAGTGAACTCCGGGAGATGGTGATGGACAGGGAGGCCTGGCGTGCTGTGATTCATGGGGTCGCAGAGTCGGACACGACTGAGCAACTGAACTGAACTGAACTGAGGAATCAAGAATTCTATAGGGTAAAAAAAAGAAAGAAGGAGACAGTAAATGAAAGTGGTTTATATGCTTTTTCCTGTAATAAGATCTCATTTCACTGGATCTTCAATGAAAATCTTTCTCCATTCTGTTATGAGGGGAATGTTGGCATCTGTATTTTTACTTGGTACAGTCTGCAGCTGTTTGTTTACTTTTCTGACTTGGGTCCTTGTAGAAGTTATCTCTGTTGTAGAGTTAACAGGTAACCTCACACTGGAAACTATTTCTGCAGTGTTTCTTGAATGGTTCCTCCACCACTGCAATGACCATGAGTGGCCAGGATTGTTAGATACTATTCCACTGCCACTTCTGGGATTTGCTTGAAATCTCCAGACTCTGAGTCTCTTATGTAGTATGTGGCTCTCCAGAAAGTGAAGTTTGGGTGGGGTGGGTGAGGGGGGTTGCTAGGCAAGATCAGTGCATGAAAACCGCCAGGGAAGGGTGATTCTTCTGTGTATTCAGATCCCATCATCATGAATGAAAGTGAATGAGTCAGTGAGATAGTTAGCTGTATCACAGATATTTGTCAGTTGCTTTCTGTGTGCCAGGAAAAAGGTATAGAGTGATCAAAAAGACAGATATAGATCTAGGGAGGCTCTAATCTAATGTTAAAGACCAGTAGGAAATAAGTCCTTGGGTCAACATTAACAATCTAAGAAACCCAGAGGTTAGTTATTTCTATATATGCAGCAAGGACCAGTGATTCTTCTCACTCACCCTAAAGATGTCACTTGCCCCAAAGCATGTATTTTACTGAAAATGATAAGAGATTATTTTTTTCCCTCACAGGAAAACACTGTTTGCCTCCAAATCTCCTACTTGTTATCTCTCTCCAAGATTCTGATAGCCACACAGCCATATGTATCCTCTTTCTTTTGACTCGTCTCTAAACCTCTTTAGCTCCAGTCCTCCATTTTCAAATCTTTCCTTGAGTCTTCTCTCTCCTTTCCTTGGTAGAAAAAATTAATTCTGTCTCATAGCTGCAGTTAAAAACTGATTTAGCAAGAAGCGCACCCACCAGTTATCAGGAACTTTTCTCATTAGAAGGCAGGGGATATTGTTTTCTCAATTTATTTTTTTAATTGAAGGATAATTACAATATTGTCTTGGTTTCTGTCATACATTAACATGGATCAGTTATAGGTATACATATGTCCACTCCCTCTTGAACCTCCCTGCCCCATCCCACCCCATCCCACACCCCTCTAGGTTGTCACAGAGCCCGGGTTTGAGTTCCCCGAGTCGTACAACAAACTCCCATTAGCTATCTATTTTACATATGTTAGTATATATGTTTCCATGCTACTCTTTCTGTTAGCCCCACCCTTTCCTTCCTACCCACCCTGCCGTGTCTGTAAGTCTGTACTCTATGTCTGCATCTCCATTGCTGACCTGCAAATAGGTTCACCAGTACTATCTTTCTAGATTCCATATATATGCATTAATATACGATATTTGGCTTTCTCTTTCTGACTTACTTTACTCTGTATAATGCATTCTAGGTTGATCCACATCATTTGCACTGACTCAAATGGATTCCTTTTTATGGCTGAATAATATTTTATTATATATATGTACCACAACTTCTTTATCCATTCATCTGTTGATGGACATCTAGGTTGCTTCCATGTCCTAGTTATTGTAAATAGTGCTGCAGTGAACATTGGGATGCATGTATCTTTTCAGTTTCGGTTTTCTCAGAGTGTATGCCAAGTAGTAGGATGGTTGGGTCATATGGTAGATTTAGTCACAGGTTTTTAAGGAATCTCCATTGTATTTTCCATAGTTGAAGGCAAGGAATATGTATGTAATAATTTTTATTTCTTCACCTATCTATAGGTCTCCACCACTGCAGTGTCTTCCTCACCCCTCCCCACTGCAGTGTTCTCACCTCTTTGCAAAGACTTTCCTATTGGTTTGAAAGTCCCCAACTGACATTTCACATGTTCTTACACAGTGCTGTCAATCCTCAGGTGATACTCTCCATCTTTTTGGTTTTTTTCCTGTTTAGCCCCTTGTGGTTTTTCCATCTGTTGTGAATAGGCCTGATGCTGACACAGTCTCCTGAAGTGATCTTGGCTCTTGACTCCAAGAGTTTCAGCCAGGTGCTCTCCTTGTAGACATAGCTGCCAGTATCATAGCCCTGCTGATATTCTTGAGCCCTAAAAGTGCAAGATCAGAGCCACAGAGTATGGTACCCTTAGGATATAGAATGTCCTTCCCAGGGGGCTCAGTGGTAAAGAATCCACCTGCCAATGCAGGAGATGCTGGTTCTATCCCTGGCTTGGGAAGATCCCCTGGAGGAGGAAATGGAAACCCACTCCAGTATTCTTGCCTAGAAAATTCCATGAAAATCCCATGGAATCTGGTGGGCTACAGTCCATGGGTTTGCAAAGTGTTGGACGTGACTTTAGCAACTGAGCACACAGAATATAGAATATAGTCATAGAACATGTGCTGAATGACATTGTGCTTGGTATGCAAGGAGGAATAATGCTTTCCTATTCTTTTTGCTGTCACAGAAGTCCTATGAATATTGAAAGAGTTTTTCATGGTGTTTTGAGAAATAATTTTGTTTTAGAGCATGATAATCATGATATATAACAGAACTGGTCATTAAGAATGGACTCAAGATACAGCCGAAACAATCAGACTGGGTATTTGTTAGCAGATGACACAACTATATTGGTGCACCCTAGGTTAAAATTAGCTCTGTTTTGGAAAACTATAACATGAATTCATGAAGGCTGTGGGTAGGAAGAGGAAGAGTCCTCTCTTAACTATAGAAGCCATGCTTCTTCTGTCCCCTAAATTTCAAGTTTCTTGAAATTGATTCTAAACTTTTTTTTTTTTTTCTGGATTGACATCAGTGCTTCCAGTGTTATGGTTTTTTTGTTTGTTTGCTTATTTTTCTGGAAAATAAATCACTCTTACTATTTCTCTGTCTCTTCCTTTAAATTTTTTTTTTTTTTACTTTTCTTAGTTGTCTACTTTTCCTTCAGGAAGTTGTACATTCCTTCTTTTCATTTGTTCAGATTGTAAAAATTTAAGTGAACAAACACATGTAGATACACTCAGACAGACATACACACACATGGAAGAGCAAATTTTTAACAATTCTGGCTGATACAAAACATAGAAGCACTTTAATAGACACCTCACTACTCCTTTGTGTATCTTCTGCCGATATTTGACTGTATTTAGTTCTTAATGAAGCACTTATAGGTGTTGGTTTTAGACTCTTTTCCTTCCAGGGATAATTTTTGAAGCCCATAATGTTGGAAAATGTTCTCAGACAAGTTGTGCTCTGCTGGTGCACTTTGTCCCTGTGGGCCCTTAAAAACTCAATTTCATGGGTTACCTATCACTTTGTATGTTTGTTTTTGGGGGGCACAGAAAAGGATTAAACCACCTTAGTAGTATAAAATGGATTTAATCAGTTTTTTTCTTCTAAGTATGATCACTTAACCTGCTTTATAACTGTGAATCAGTGCAGCTGGAGCCCTTTTGGAAATCCTTTGGCTGGTGTGGGGTTAGAAGCATAGGGTTGGAATCAGTTGGCTAGAATTCACATATTGGCACCGTTGTTTGCTGGCTGTGTGACTTGTGACTGATTAGCCTTTCTTTGATTCAGTTTTCCTATTGATAAAAATAGAATCAAAGGTAATATTCATGACTTAGGTTTGTTGGGATAGTTAAATAAGATTGTGTGTAAGGAGTGCTTAGCCTGGCCTGGAATATAGTAAGTTCTTAGCAAGTGTCATTCTTATTATGGCATATGAGTAACATAGCCAACAAGGAGACAGGGCAATATCAGGAAGAGGCCGCAAAGGCGATTCAAAGACTCTTGCTGTGTTTGGTATTACTTGCTCCTGTATCTGTCAGTTCAGAAATTTGTTATTTTGTGTGCAAAGGACTGATAAATCTTGGCACAGTTTCCCCCCAAGTAAATCACATTATTTCTGAAATTTGTTTTGCACTCTCCTTTAGCTTCTTTCCACACATCAGTCTCTAACCCTTACCACTTTTCATCTACTGCCTTCTGCCTCCATTCCAGGACATGAGAGTCAACATCTGTGGCTTCTGTTTTCACACCATGATTGCAGTTGGGAAACTCCATTCCCCAAAATCCCTCCCAGTTCTTGGTGAAAGCCTCTGTTTATAATTCATGTTTTCCACACAGAGCTAGTAAAGATCTCAGTGCTGTAAAATTAATTCTGTAATTATCACCTGTTCTTTATGTTCAAATGTTTGTTCAAATGTTTACACCGTACATTTAAGAAATCATCTTCTGATACTTTTTAATCGTACTTAATAGAAGCAGAGATTTCTCCCATACAGCTCTATGCTGTCTCGTTAACACACCTGATCTGTTTGTTCTCAGATCGTTTTCCTGTGCAGCCACGGGAGAATTTATGTAGAACTTCAGTACCAGCATTAAAGATAGCCATAGCAGTACCAAAGAGGTCCTTGTGAAATATATGATTGGGATGTACCACAGGAATTAATAATTCTCAGGCCACTGTCTTAAATGGTAACCACAGTGTTTTTGTAAGGAAGTTGCTCAATTTATGTACACAGAACACACAGGGCTGCATTCTGACTGGGGAGCCAGTTTTATTTAAAATTTATATCTCAGAAAATACTAAAATTATTCTACTTAATATGCATATGCTATATTCCTTTGAGTGACATTGTGAAATGTTTTGCTAATTTGACCCTTCCTGATAATTTCCTGAAATTCTAAGTGAATAAATGCCATCTCTAAAAATGGTTTTAATGTCTTTTTCCCCAGAGTAAAGAATTTTTTAAAAAAAGTAATAATTGTACAGATTCATCATCCACTATAAAAAATAATTTTCTTGGAAACTGTGCCAGTTTTCTTCTTCAGGTTCCCCAATTAAGTAAAACTTTAAAGACATACTTCTGGTTTGCTGGATTTTAGTAGGTCAGCATACACACCAAAAGTGTATTAAGGTGGACTGCTCTATTTATTGATTTTCAGTGAATCTGCTAAAGGCTCAAGGCAATTGTCTGCGGAAGGGGCGGGAGGGCCATACACGATCGAGGTCATGCGCATCTAGCCAATGTGTAAGACGATCCAGCCGCTTCGCTTCAAGCCATCAGCAATCCTTAGCATAGGGGCACCCTCATGCATTCTTGTCAAGTCATCTTGTGAAAGGCTGCCTGCTTCCAGCTTGGCTTGGATGTGCAACCTTAATAAAACTCACTGAGGTCTGGGAGAAAATAGCAGATCTGCAGCAGATAGGGTAGAGGAAAGGGTCTAGAATATGTACACGCAGCTGACTCAGGCAGGCTCTACGCTGAACGGTTACACCGAGAGGAAACAATAAATCTCAGCTACTATGCAATAAATATCTCAAGTTTTTCACTAAGGAAACTATCATTACGGTGAAATTAAAAAAAAAACGATTTTAGAACAAAGCTAAAAATGGCTAGTTTTCTGTGATTCTTCTACAAAACTTTCTTTGAAAGGGAAAAGTCAAACAAACAAGCAGTTTTACCTGAAATAAAGAACTAGTTTAAAGGTCAGAAGAAAGGAGCGAGTTTTGCGAGAGGCACGGAGAGAGTGCCGGCAGTACAATGACAGTTTTCCTTTCCTTTGCTTTCCTCGCTGCTATTCTGACTCACATAGGGTGCAGCAACCAGCGCCGAAGTCCAGAAAACGGTGGGAGAAGATATTACCGGATTCAACATGGGCAATGTGCCTACACTTTCATTCTTCCAGAACACGACGGTAACTGTCGTGAGAGTACGACAGACCAGTACAACACAAACGCTCTGCAGAGAGATGCTCCACACGTGGAACAGGATTTCTCTTCCCAGAAACTTCAACATCTGGAGCATGTGATGGAAAATTATACTCAGTGGCTGCAAAAAGTAAGTGAACGCTTTCAGTTTCTAATTGCACGGAGCCTTTTCTGTTCTCCCGCTGCAACTAACTTAAGAGTTCCTTAGGGGGCCATTTGTGTGTTTACCTTTTGCTCCAGGGGGGCAGTGTTTGCAAATGCAAAACGGCTCTCTCCCTATGACTTAAAGGGGTGAGCCAAGATTTTGTAGTCTTGTGCCTCTGAAAGTATGGTGGCACCCCATTTGTGTGCCTAACACTGGCACATTTTGTGACATTTTTGGTTTTCTCTTATTTAAAATTCAGCTTGAGTTCTTCTGACTGTCAAAGCCCAACTTAAAAAAAAAACCAAACATGTATGTCTTGAGTAAGTTGGTGAAAAAATTAAATAATAACAACAGTACTATTAGGATCAAATAAATTTTACACCCTGAAATTTTGTGCAGCTAGGACAGAAAGTCATCACCAGATACTTATTTTTCAACCTCTCGTAAAGTTAATATAAAATGTGGATAAATACAAAGTATGATATTTGATTGAAGAAATTGAATAAGTATGTAAAGGAAACAGTTTCAGCAAGTAGTAGAATAGTAAAGGACTGATTTCTGTCATATATTTCTTCTGTCCTTGAGAAAAAAATCAGGAAAATATATTTGAATGTGAACTCATCAGGAAGAGGTTGTTTGCCCACTGTGAAAAGACATGCACCTGCAGATTTGGGCTGAACACGACATGTAGATTTTGCTATGTCCCTAAAGTGCCTCTTTCCTCGAGACATTATAGTCACACACAGTGCAATGTGGGGATCCAGATAAGTGTTAATGTTTAGTATGCATTTAATTCCAATTTATAAAAATCAAGCGTCATATTTAGTTATTTCTCTATAAACCATTTAAAAGTTTTTGTTGAAAATATGCCAATGAAAAATAACACACTTTCTGCAATTCCTTCCCTCTTTGCTCTGTGTTTAATTGTGTAACAAGTAAGCAGCAGATAACAAGTGTGTTCAAATGTGTCACTGGAAGGGTGACAATGTCAGTGTCCCACTTGTGGAAAGCTTCTCCCCGAGGGATCTTTGCTAAAAATTCACTTGATGTGTAGGGTAGGAACACAGGCAGTCTAGTCTTCTTTATGTTAGTCTGTTAACAGAACAAACCCTTTAAGAAGATAAAAGATAGGGAAAGGACAAACGCTCTTTTTTGTTCCTGTGTGGTCACACTCACTTAGATCACCTCCTGCTGAATCATGCCAAGTAATAGTTATTTTACTTTTGTCCACTAGGGACTGAACTAAGATCACTGTTATTTTATTTGACAAGTTAACTAAACCTTAGTAGTTTTATTCCAACCTTGGAATTTTAGTTGATCTTCCTATTGTAGGTTACAGGTGAAAAAAATACATTGATAGGCAAAATAATAGAAAACAAACAATTCTGAAGTCTTTTGATAACATGGCTTAAATTTCAGGCACTAATTAAATGTAGCTTAAATTTCAGGCACTAATTACAGCAGCAGTTTATAATAGGATCTTTTTTTCCTTTCACAAAACTTATTTCCATCATGAACAAATGAATTTGGTTGAATAGCTTAGTACTATTCTCAATGTACTGTTCATATAGTTTTAAATGAGAATTTAACCATTATAAATTAGTCTGGAGTCATTGAGGAAGGTGGAGAGGGAAATTTAGTTCCAAATTGTCTTCAGTGAGTTATTCTACCAAAAATGTAAGTTTGCTTAAAATATACAACCCAAATGATGATTTAAGCATGAAAATGGCATATTTTTATTGTTGTTGTGCAGTTATTTAACAGTAACAGGATAAAGACATGATTCTACTGGGTTTAAATCATGCACATGCTTCATACGTTAATGTTTGAAATATTTGATTTTTGTTTGTATTATTTTTGGTCAAGATTATGGCGTAGTTTTCAGATTATAGCCAAGCATAACTATGAACATGTTTTTTGGTGAAATTGACCCTTGCTAGCATGAATCAAGCAGAATGTATGCTGACAATGTCTCTGTTAGTTTGAGTCAGAGCAGTTTGGCTTGACAATTGTCCGTTTGAATTTGCATATCTTTTGTCATTGTTAATGCAATTGGTTGGAGGATCAAGAAACCAAATAAATGCATTCAGCAAAGAACTTGCTAAAGGCTCTCATAAGTTTCCCTTAATTAGAAGTTTTCTATACTTCAAGTTCTAAGTTTCATGCAATGTATTTATTTTGATAATTCAAATGGAAATCTTTTTTATTGTAACCATTTGGTATACTTAATGCTGTAATTTGTACTACTTCTATTTTGATTCCCAGTAATTGTATTAGGATCAGAAGTAATGCACTGCAGAAACTGAGGGTATCAGTGTAATTCATCCATTTATTCAACAGTATAATTAATCAAACACGTGATTATTATGCAGCTCATGTCATCACTATTGGAAATTTTTTTTTTATGCAAAATGTATGTTATCAACGCTAGCAGCAACTTAATGATAATTTATGTTAATCTATTTCCTTGCTTGATGTTTGGTAAACTGGATTCTTTTGAATATTCACAAGAGACTGGCTGTCACTATAAGTCAATATATGAAACTTACACTTTCCAATCTCATTCTTCGACTTTTCTGGTCTTGTAACAGAACAAGATGAGAGGCAAGGTGGGCAGTGGGGCATAGAATGTATTGGTCATCATAAGTGCCGGAACTGTTACGTTACTGGTCTCTTGATGTGACAGATTTAGTTCTTGGAGATTAGCTTTCCATGATAACTTGTTGATTAACACCAACATGAGATAGGTTTGTAGCATCATCCTTACTTTTAAATCAGTAAAAGCAATATACATAAATGTTCAAAAGTCACACTTTTATTGGATGAACTCCTGGGTTGTCTGTCTAGGTTTGTCTTTCTTCTGCCATATAGCTCTTTTCAGAATTATTAACAAACCATACTAATACGTGAGAGTGACCAGATCTTAGGATAGTAAACGTAAGTACAAAAGGCCTTTGTATCTTTGCCACTTTTTTTGTGTGATTCCTTTTTACTTTCCTATGACACAGAAATCTCTATTGTTGAATGTCTATTCCACATCCTGTGCTTCTTGAACTGTTGTTTTCTTTCTCTCATATACCCCAAGTTCACAAATACGTGTATTTAAAATGTATTGGGAGAATGCTTAGACAGTCTGTTTGCCTTTGCCAAATGGTGTCTTTTCTTTTTTTTTGATTGAAAGTATAAATAAATTGAGTTAAAAACATGCCTTGTAACAGAGAGCAAAGATCTATCTACTATACTATTTCACACTAGCTAAAATTAATGTATTGATTGTTAGTATACAATGCAGTTATGAATTGTCATCAGAATATTAATAAATGAAACTTTTAATGAAGTGCTTGGATAGTTTTTTTTTGATAGCACTTTTTGACTAACAACATTCTCTACTTGAATATTGTATTCTTTGCTTCAGAGAATTAGGATTTAGCATACAGTTATCTGAAATATTAATGATAGCAAGGGCTTCCCTAGTGGCTCAGATGGTAAAAAATCTGTCTGCAATGTAGGAGACCTGAGTTCAACCCCTGGATTGGAAAGACCTCCTGGAGGAGGGCATGACAACCTATTTCAGTTTTCTTGCCTGGAGAATCCCCTTGGACAGAGGAGCTTGGCAGGCTACAGTCCATGAGGTTGCAAAGAGTGGGACACGACTTGTTATGCCCAAGTCGCGAAATCTCCCAATGACCACCAGGGAGCCGATATCCGATGCAAAAGCAAGAGAGTTTTTATTACCAAGCTTGAGCTGGGGCTCCCACCAATACCGATGCAGCAGCTATAGGGAGGAGCCCTGAGCTCTGGGTTACATTGCTTATATACGGTATTATCACGTGAAAAATTCGAAAAATGGGAGTCTCTGGGTCTGATTGGTCACCTTCTGGTGAAGGGTTAGGTGTTGAGTTCTGATTGGTTCTCCTTTCCCTGGCTTGATTCGAATTTCCTGGGCTGGCCAAGGGTTCTGATTGGTTCACAGGTGGTGGGGTGAGGTCAGGGGATTTCCAAAGGCTCTTTTCCCGGAACCTTACAAAATGGAGTAGCTTTGATTCTTCATTCCCCCCTTCTCTAGGATTCAGGAACAGACCCAATCATGGGTCTGAGGTCAGCTCTATATTGTCTCCTGCTAAGGGGACCGTTGGTAGGGCCGCATATTAGGATCTGAGTACTATGAGCTGCACCGCGTTGATGCGGCTTTTAATGAAGGACACTAGTTAGTTTAGTAAGCATGGCCTGAGGGTGAGTAGCAGTAACAAGATAATCAGGGGCCCCACCAAGGAGGATATGAGAGTTGCAAACCAGGGGGATGAATTGAACCAGGATTCAAACCAGGTTTGAGATATTTTTCTTTCTCTTTTTCTCTGACTCAGCCCTTCTCTTATCTTGGCCAGGAACTCCCTGACTACCCCTGAGTGATTTACATAAAAACAACATTCTTCCCCTAACGCAGCACATAGGTCCCCCTGAGAGACTTCATACTCAAGATACTTCTTGGGAATTGGGGTGGAGGTCTCTTTCTTCTGTAACTTCTTCCTGCTGTGCATGGGCGTAGGCCTGCCTAATAGAGCAGAAGTCTCTCTCTCTACCTGATCTAAGTTGGGGTGTTCCACATCTGAAACCAACTTCCACCCTCGTAGTAACAGCAATTTAGTTGGCCCCTCTCAGAGATGAAATAGACAAGGGCCAAACAGGAGACCTAACAGGATGGTCATCTCTGGTCCTGGAAACAGAAGGCAACATTTGGGGTGAGGGTTGCAGTGTTTGTGACCGCTTCTGATTGGTTGGTGGAGAGGCAACAGAGCTGTGCTCCAGGAATCTTGTGTTCAGTCTGAAGTTACCATCTTCCACCTGGGTGGGGGCTCAAAGACATTGTTATGCATATTTCTTTGAGTAGGAACCAGGTCTCTGTCTGGAGGCTGTACCAACCTTTGATTGTTTCTGTTTTTGCATCCCCTCCCTTCCCTGATTCGCAATTGTTTGAAACCAAGCTTTGGAATTCAGGGAAGGTCAAGGAGGCTGAACAAAGTCTATATCCTACAGATAAGAAATGGAGAACACAGAACAGATCTGTTCTCCAGATCGCCACAGAGTCCCACTCAGTTTTAATTTTAGGGAACTAGGCAACTATGATTGTGATAACTTTCTGTCAAAATGGGGCATAGAACTGCCCCAGCTTGGAGTATAGACACTGAATTGGAAGTATTTCTGAGTTCCAAGTTCTAGATCTGAGTCTTGTATGATTAAAATCCTAATCTCTTGGTCTGCCATTTTGGTGTAACAGACCCAATTAGAAGTAGTTGTAGGAGTGATAACTGGAATTTAATAGACAAAATCAATCTCATTTCTTTTTAGAAGAATAGGCCTGAAACCCAGTCTGGACCTGGCACTTCAGGGAGCCTTGTAGCCATGTAGCCAGTTGCCTAGTTTTATAAAAAGTAAGGTTACTAGCTTCCAGCAGACATTGTTTTGAAAATGGTGGCATCCAAGCCTGACACAACTCAGAAAACTCAAGTGTTTAGCAATACAAGGTGTAATCTGAAAGTACACCCGTAGCATCACCTAGTTATTTCTCAGGATATCTGAACCATAGCTACTCTATTTTGACTTTTAATTGTAAACTTTTCTTTAATAGCCAAAGCAGATTTCACCGTTAATGACGTCAGTGTTTCTCTAGGTACGAGAAGATGCAAGAATTGGGACTCATAAAATCTTCTCCTGAAAAGACCTAACTATCTGAAGGCCTGTTCTGCCAGTTTTTCCCAGAGCACAGAGTGCCTCATTCCTGATTTTCACCCTGAACTCCTTTCAGGGGCGTTGAAAGCCAGCAGTTGCAGCGGCCATGATTTAATCTTTGTAGATGCAGATGGCGAGTGTCAGTCTTCAGTTGGCAGAGCCCCTTTTTGCTCATAAACTTGACCATGATTATGAGGGGGGCACTTTATGACCATTTTATCCCGTGGTGTTGAGAATGTCCCTTCTCAGGTTTGGCAAAGATTCTGTTGACAGGGCACTCAATGTGCTGTTACTGGACTAGGCCATAAAACAGTATCCAAAATTCTCTGGACCACCTGTCTTACTAGCTTTTTGGTCCAGGAAAATATTCCCTCTTGTTGTTTCTTGCCATATCTAGAGTTACCCTGTTACCATCATTGATCTCATATGGGACTATATATTATTCTATTAGAGGCCTCACACACATATTTGACAGTGTAAGAAATAGTGATTTTGTAAAACAGGTGAAATACAAATAACATAGCCAGCACTATTAGTAAAGCCACAAGTAAGACTTATGTTAAGAACTTCCATTAGATGTAGCCCAGTATATCTTCAGGTCATCTGACTTAGTCTGCCCTGTAGAATCTTTATCTTCCAGGGTAATTATATATTGGCACCATCTATAAGGCACATAGCCCAGTGTTCTAGTGTCACTAGACTGATTATCTTTAGTATGATTTAATTTTTTTTTTTAAGTAAATTTTCTCAGGGCCAACCAGTGAGAGTCTGGTAGTAGAGAAATTTACCAAGGTAACCCAGAACTAGACACAGGTAATTGGCCACAAACCCAACAGTTGGATTGATTTTTAAAACTAGCATAGGATCAGGCCTATGATAGAAAAGCATTTGACTTACATGCAAAGGTCTAAGAAGTCAAGAAAACATAAATGATCATACAAATCAGGTCCAGCATCTTGGGGAGGCTGTCTACCTCTGATGTCGTCATCTTCTCATCCTGGTGTAGTGTAGTTTCTCCTGATAAAAGAGTCTTCCATCCATGTTGGAGACAGTCCCTTAAATTATGTCTTTTTCCAGTTCTGGTTGTAGGTCATGAGGCATCTGATCTTCATCCAAAGATAGATTACTGAGATAAGCTTCAGAAACAAACTTAGGGTGTTCTTCAAGAATTCAATTAAATTTTACATTAACATCACATAACAGCAAAGAACTATCTAAGACATGAGTCTTACTAGATGCAGACCTCCATTAACAAACTGTTATGTAACATTTTGAAATATCTTTTTCTCCTTAAAGTTACCCTTATTTTTATTAAATATAACCAAACTAAGGCTAGTTTGTTTGCAAAATAGGTCTGTTCTCACTGATTTTGGTCTGATGATTTTTATAACCATAATTGATCATAGGCTTTTTATTTTGCTGAAACATTTATAGGGTCTCAGACTGAACTTTTAAAATAAAATAGGGCTGGGAAACTCACACCAAAGGCTTATCACAGATTTTGCCTAACAAATCTAGGTGAATTCTTCCCTTTTTAAGGTCTCAAAAATTTCTTGAGATTTTTGTATCTGTGAGGTAACCTTCCTAACTCATTTGATAAACTTACTGGAAACCTAAGAACTTCCAATTTTCGGAGGAGTCAGATAGAAAATATAATTGTTTTGTTTATAACATTTAATTTTACCAAAGTATTGTCATAATTAGTTTGAGAGGAAGATTTCCCCTACTCCCTGAAAACATAAGTTTCAACCCCATAGTTTTTCAGATAGAAACCATAAAAGTTATAAGCATATTCACTGGTTCATTCAGTCTTTTTGCTAACTTTTGTGAAGTCATCAGGTTTTCCATTAAAATACCAGGACATATCAGAATGTTAAAAACTCCATATAATTTTTAGGATATCTGTATTAGTAATTTTACCATACATTATAACCTGAGCGGATTTATTACTCATCTGATAATCTTCTCCGTGTAATTTAACCAACCAAATAAGCACAGTTTAATATCTCTCTTTGGGATGTTCCAGGGGCCCTCTGAAACATCCCAAAGTTAGCTAGAGATCAAAAGAACTTCAAAAGAGTTCTATTTAGAAAGTTTTATCAAAGAGATCAATTAAAAGGGTTTAGAACATTTGGTCAGATTTTAAGTTACACCAGTCTGGAGAGACTTATTTTAGATGGATATTTTTAAAGAATAATTATTCTTAATAGAGTTTATATAAAAGCTCATATCTCATTTACATTTTTTAGAAGATTTTTTTTTTACTTGAGGTAATTTTCTTGTTGACAAACTTGTAACAGATATAATATTTAACTCATATTAAACCTAGGTACAATGAAAATATTTCACTTAACATTAAGTACTCTAAGACATGTCTATATTAAATAGGTCAACAAACAAACATTAATATCAGGTATTTAACACTGAATATTTCCCAGTTCACATAAACCTGGAATTTATTGTTTAATTTAGAATTACTTGATTTGTAAGTGCTTACCTTTTTATAAGCCAAATAAATAGAGCTCATATACAAAAATATTACCAAGACATATTTAGACAGACACAGTGTAAGATCTAGCTTCAAGTCTTTTTTTTTTCCTTTTTCCTCAGTTTCAGGAGTTAGAGATAGTCTAGATAAGCGTTCCTGAGAGCCCTGGTTTCAAGGCACAGGGAAAGAAAATCAAGTTTTAACAAAATGGCGGCAGGTCTAAACCACATGGTTGCCAGACAAAGCAAAATTTCCTTTTTCAGGGGATCTTCTCGACCTAGGGATCGAACCCAGGTCTCCCATATTGCAGGCAGATGCTTTAACCTCGGCTCCACCAGAGAAGCCCTTAAATACAAGAATACAGTCTCTCAGAAAACCTCCTATAGAGACACAGAACTTCAGATCCAAGTACTAACATCAAAGATTTCAAGGAAGGAAAGGAAGCCAGGTTGAAAAAGAAGGGAGAGGAGGCGGGAGGGGGGGGCAAAAGGGGTGGCCTTACAGACGTCTCCTGCCACCTACAGATACCCAGGTGTTACGGGACTTTTCACTGGGCCTCCAGAGAAGGGAGGACTGGAACTCGGCCCTACCAGAAATCAGAACCAGAATTCGAGTTCTCTGCCAAGAGGAGGTGATCAGTCTCCAATCCTCAGCTCAGGCTGAGGGCCCTTCGACCAGATTTCTGCATCCAGGACGGGGGGACTAGAAAAACAGGGAAGGATAGGAAGGGTTAAGGAGAGGAGATAGAGAGAGAAGGGGAGAGAGATCAATAAAGTCTCTTGTTCCTTACCGGTTGGGGCACTCTGGCCAGTTGTCTGCGTCAGGAGGAGGCCAGGGACAAAAGTGTCCCAGTTGCGGCCGCTGGGTCTGGTCCATTGACAGGCAAGCTGGCCCCTGAGTACCCCGAGTGGTCAGGATGTCAGTCTCGGCGAAGAAGAGTCCCCGCCAGAGTCACCATTTGTTGCAGGAAGAGGGACCCCTTCCAGGGCCCGAAACTGGGCTCTTGTCTTACACTTGGAAATGAATTGTCCGAGGAGACACATGTGCTGACAAAGGGAACTTGGTCAGGGAGTCCGATCTGCAGTCAGAAGATGATATCTCGGACTCGGTGTACAGTTCCCAAGTCAGAGGTGCCTTCTGAGGGCCAGCCTACATGGAAGGTCGGCCATTCTGCGCTGCAAAAGGTAATTAATTTATTCCTTTTAATTTCTATACTGAGGTCATGAGCACGCATCTTGACCTCCTTAGAATTATCAGTAACCAAGGATAGAGGTGTGGGGCTAGAATGGCGTTGCCCCATCGTCCCTGAATCAGTCAGATGTTGGTAAATTAACACAGACAATACGAACAGCCACACAGACAGAGAGACAGGAGAAATACACCTCCGGGAGTCCAGAGGTAAAACCGAACAACGACGGCCTCCGGCCGTTCAGTGGGAGCGACCCACTATCGTCTACAGAGAACAGGGGCACTCCGTCTCCCCACGCCGGGGTCGGGGACGTCTCCCAACGACCCCCACTGGTGACTCTCTGGCGCATCCACCTGAGTCATATACCGGTCTCAGAAACCAGGCCCTACCAGGAGTGAAAAGAAAGACAGAAAAAAGCTTACCAGCTGCATATGACTCTCCGGATTGGTCTTCCCATGGAGCCGGTGGGAGATCCCGGACGAGCCCCCAAATGTTATGCCCAAGTTGCGAAATCTCCCAATGACCACCAGGGAGCCGATATCCGATGCAAAAGCAAGAGAGTTTTTATTACCAAGCTCGAGCTAGGGCTCCCACCGATACCACCGATACCAACGCAGCAGCTATAGGGAGGAGCCCTGAGCTCTGGGTTACATTGCTTATATAGAGTATTATTGTGCAAAAAATTGGAAAAACGGGAGTCTCCGGGTCTGATTGGTCACCTTCTGGTGAAGGGTTAGGTGTTGAATTCTGATTGGTTCTCCTTTCCCTGGCTTGATTCGAATTTCCTGGGCTGGCCAAAGGTTCTGATTGGTTCACAGGTGGTGGGGTGAGGTCAGGGGATTTCCAAAGGCTCTTTTCCTGGAACCTTACAAAATAGAGTAGCTTTGATTCTTCAGACTGAGTTGACTAAGCACAGCACAGCAATGATGGTGATAATCTTTTTTTAAAAAACCCTTGTATTACACCTATCAACTCATATTAATATCTACTAGAGTGTTACTTCCTTGTGTGTTTGTCCAGTGTCATTTCCCCAGGGCTTAGAGTAGTATATCATCCGTGTGTGTGTGTGTGTGCTTAGTCACTCAGTCGTGTCTGACTCTCTGTGACCCCATGGACTGTAGCCCGCCAGGCTCCTCTGTCTATGCGGGTTCTCCTGGCAAGAATACTGGAGTGGTTGCCATGTCCTCCTCCAGGAGATCCTCCATAGAGTATAGATAATAAATGTTTGTTGATTGAATAAATGAATGCATTGTCTTTGTATTGCAGTCTGCACTTACTATGCGCTATTAACATTTTGTGTATATACTTTACTTTCCAACTATATTTTAAGTTATCTCTTAAAGGACCATGTGGAAGAGGAAAAAGAATACTTTCTCTACCATTCCAGGTTCATGACTGAGGCCTCTCTATAATAAAAAACATGTTAACAAGAGAAAAACAAACAGAAGTTTAATAATATGTATACCTGCACCCAGGAAAACTGAATAACCCCCCCCCCCCAAATGACCTCAAATACTGTCTCCAGCTAAACACAAAAGATGTCTCAGGTAAGCCAGGTTTTCAGCGTAATGAAGATTTAAATCCATGCCTCCTCTGTTGTTGCTAGAGGTTTAGTCATCTTCCTCTTGTGATACAGAGAGTGAGTATGTGTGCAGGTGTGCTAAGTTGCTTCAGTCATGTCTGACTCTTTGTGACCTGTGGACTGCTCCTCTGTCCATGGGACTCTCCAGGACTCTCCAGGCAACAATACTGGAGTGAGTAGCCATTCCCTTCTCCAGGGGATCTTCCCAACCCAGGTCTCTTACATCTCCTGCACTGGCAGCCTGGGCTCTTTACCAGGACACCTGGGAAGCCCACATCCTTACAAATGGAGATCTGTCTTGTAAATGTAAATTCCTTTGTAAATGTAAATTAGAAGGCTAATTTCTACTTGGTTTTTGGAGCTTTCCCTATGTCTGCTGTTTCTTAAAAATAATCAGCCTGCAACAAAAAAAAAAAAGCAAAAAAATCAGCCTGAAATAATCCTTATGCCAAAAGGCGTATTTTGGCGTGACAAATTCTGCTCCCTTTCAACTACATCTTGCAACATTTTTGTCCTAATATTACATTAAAAGATATTGAGTCTAGGCTATATGGTATTAATTATCCAAATTGTATTTAGCCAAATGGTCTAGGATCTTAAAAACTTCTATGACTCCATCTGTCTTCTCAATTATTCTTCAAGAGTCAGCTTTATTGCCAGTTTCTCCATGGAATGTACACACACTCTACTTACCCTCAAAGGCTGAGTTCTCCAGTATCATCACATTGTACATATCATGTTAGTACTGCATTTCCATGTTGTGTAGCTGTTGTCGTTTTCATTATTTGTCTTGAGGGCTGTTTGCCTACTTAGACTATGAGTCCCCAGAGTGTAGTGAATGTCTCCTTATCCACCTTTATATTTTCCAAGGTGTCTGTTAAATGTCTGAATAATAGTACTGTTATCATCATAATGTGAAAATAAAAAATAGCAAGTGCTAAAGTGTGTGGGTGGTGCTAGGTATAAAATAAAGCAAGTTAAGGGAACTTGCAACTGCTTTCTGATGCCAAAATTGGCTTCTAAGTTACTTGAGGGTCAGCTAGATCTTCCTGTGGGATGAAAAATAACTTTATACTTCCAGACTAATAGGCAAACATTTATTACATACAGGATAATATATGCGCATGTGAATCTAAGTAACTAGAACTGACTTCTCATGTGTGGATTGTTTTAGGGACTGGTGACTGTGCAATACTAGACCAGAGAGGGTGCTTTCTTATTTGCACATGAGGGGATTTCTAGAATGGGTAAAATGAGCAGACAGTCAACAAATATGTTTTTAAAGATTTGTTGTTAAATTTGAATAAAATATGCATATATGATTTATGCATGTGATTAGTCACTCGGTTGTGTCCAACTCTTTGTGATCCTTTGGCTGTAGCCCACCAGGCTCCTCTGTCCATGAGATTTTTCAGGCAAGAATACTGGATGGGTTACCATTTCCTTCTCCAGGGGATCTTCCTGACCCAGGGATCGAACCTGTGTCTCCTGTGTCTCTTGTATTGCAGGCAGATTCTTTACCTGTTGAGCCATCTGGGAAGCCATTATTTATACGTAGAGATAGAAAAAATGTCAATTGCTGAGAAATGTTAATAGGAATAACAATTGTCTTTTAAACTCACTTGTAGAAATTTCTCCACTAACTTCGTTTGAGAATAACCCCTGATTTTCAAGCTAAATAGAGCTCTGTATTAACTTTTCAATGAATACTTCGATTTTGATTGTTATATTTAAGACTGAAAGATCCAAGAAGGCATGCAGACTTTCCGGGCCCCAGAAGTTGGGCATTTGGAGCTATAATACAGCCTTCTGAGTGTCTCTGCAAGAAGGAGCAAGCCTTCCCTCAAACTGTCTCCACTGTTGGATCTCAGGTTTTGGGATCAGGGCAAATAGGTTTTTTCCTATGGGTAACTGGAGCCCTTCCTTACTCCTGACTTCCATTTCACATTGAGCTTTTAGTAGCACTCATCTCATATGTAATTCTTGATTCAGTGTAAAGTGTATAAGAATGTATTGTTCTGTTCCTTAATATCCTCATACAGTTTTCCATTATGTGAAAAAAGAATCCAGATTCTATACCATGAGGTCCTAAATGATCTGCCCCACACTCCTCTCTGGATTTCTCAGTTATTAAACCTTTCCCTCATTCCAGACACTCAGATGACTTTAGCCTTCTTGTTATAACTCCCTCAGACCAGCTCATTCCTGTCTCAGGGACTTTACATGCTGTTTACCTAGCTAGAATAATTCTTGCCCCACATCTTGGCATAAATGGCTCTTTCTCTTCATTCAGCCCTTTGCTCAGAAATATTCTCTGAAAGTCTTCTTTGAGCACCATTACCTACCACTTTTCCTCACTCTGCTAAGTGATTTTCTATCATTATATTTATAATTTCTTCATGGCATTTACCACTGTGATCTTTTGTTGTTTATTGTTTGTCACAAAAGTTATTCCATCTGCCTCTACTAAGCATGTAAATACCACCAGAGGTCCTTGTCTATCTTGTTCCATACAGTATACCTTTACTGGTAGAAGAGTGCATGATACATAGTAGACCTCAGTAAATATTTGCATATCTATTCTCTCAGACCCTCTGTGCTGTGAGGTAGAGACTGTGCCTGTTTTGTTCACTAATTCTTTTTTTTTTTAATTTTTTATATATTATTTTGATAGCAGATCTACTTTTCTTGCACAATGACTGGAACATAGTTGGAAAGAATAATTTATTTTTAATGACTAGAGAAGTCAATGAATTCCATGGGCAAATTTCAACTCAAATTAAACATATGTATGAAAATAAGGCTTAACTATATTCTATACATTTCCCTACTAACTATGTTAATGGGAGAAATTTTAATTAGTCCTGAGTTTCCGTAATCTATTACATGAGTCCGCAAACTTTGGCCCTTGGCCTAAATTCTGCCTGCTACCTATGTTTGTAAATAAACTTTATTAGAATACATCTGCACTCATTCCTTAACTGTCCACCTATTTTTAAATAAAGTTATATTGAAACAGAGCCATACCCATTTGCTTATGTATTGTCTATGGCTGCTTTCTTTGTGTAAAGGCAGAGTTGAGTGGTTGCAATAGAGTCCAGAAGGCCCACGGAGCTTTAAATCTGATATCCAGGCCTTTACAAAAATAAATAAATAAAGTTTGCTGAGCCCTGTTCTATATCTCAAAAGGAATGTAGTATTAACATTGAGACCATTGCAAAGTAAATTGTGAGGTTTGCTGTGTGAGAAAAGGATGGCACTGCAGGAAGCCAAGTAATCTTCAGGCCTTTGCCAATTGGCAGGGATCCTGTCTAAGCCATTTCTTGGCTTGGTATTGGAACATGCTGTGAGATGACATTTTAGAGTACAGGTAGATAAATTTCACGTCTTTTTTGCCCCTGCCCTTCTTCATGTGAACAGAGAAATGTTTCAAAAACAAATACATGTTAAAAAATAAAAAAGCACCTGAATAACAAATCAGCAGCCTCTGGTTAAACAATGAACAAGTCTGGGTGCCAGGGTGCTCTGTGCCTGTTTCATCTTGTTGTGACATTAACAAGCATGTTGACAAAATATCAGAGGCATTCTATTTTCAGGACTAGAAATGGGACTCCAGCTCTGCCTTTTACATTCAGTCTATTTAGAAATCTTTTCTCCTCTGTCATTTGTTTTAGATATAAATGTTGCAAGTGTTCCCACTCTATAAATGATGAGATGGGGAGGAGCAACAAGTGGGATGCTCAGCTACAAAATTCAGAGGTTTATCATCCCCTTTGCTGTATTTTATTAACTGAGGAGTTTTTGTTTTGTTTTGTTTTGTTTTTTCTTCTCATTCTGCATGCCTTGTCTCTGTGTGGAAACATCAGCAGCCTTTTCCTGGGCCTTGTCTTCTTTTTTAATACCACAAGTTATATTGTGTCATTTGCTTACATGCACAACCCTAATTACATTCTGAGTCATCCTTGCCTTTTATTTCAATACAAGATTATCGTTTGCTGTGAAGTTGGGAAGTTCCAAACCCCCTTTGGTTCTAGCCCTATGGTCTGAGAGAAGGAGGGCCTCTTAGCGTTTAAATCTCTTTACAAAAAGTACAAAAGATATGCCCCCTCCCTTATCACAGAGGCTTCTAAAGAATGAAGCACTCCATGGATTATCTTTTCTTTATATTTGGAGGCTCTATGCCTAAATGCTCTTCTCTAATTCTTACATAGAAATATTGTAAGTGGGAGGTTTTCAGGCTTGTTAAATCTTTTTTTTGCCTATCCAAATGATCTGATTTCTTCCTTCAAACAAATAAAAAGGTAATACTTAACTGAGAAAGTGAAGAAAACTTATAAAACCACACACGACACTACTGGTAGCTAATAATTTCATCAATAATGTATTTGGACATGCACAGATCTTTTCTTTTGACAGTAAGTATTGGAGAATATAGAGAAAAAATGATGTAATAAATTATATACACTATATGACTATCAGCTCACTTGCTCCAGGTCCACATTGTCATGTATTGAAGTTTGTGTTGACCTACTGAGAGTGCATGAAAATTAACATCAAGTTGTGTCTAAAGTAAATAAGTAGCTGAAATATTAATAAAATGCAAATGAAATGTGAATGTCTTGAATTGTTAATAACATATACATGTAAGCCATCAAACTCAGTGGCATCAAATAGGTAAACCTATAGTATTTCTACAAAATGGCTGAATAATTTTGGAAGGTGGTGTATTTTAAAGTTTCATTTTATGTTTAGTTTAATTCACTAAGAAGTTATACACTGTATAGATAGTCACTATTCTGTTTGTGAAAGCTAAATTAGTTGAATTATAATACTAGACCCTAAAGATTATTGGAGGATTTCTCTTCTACACTGTTGGTGGGAATGTAAGTTGGTGCAGCAACTATGGAAAACAGTATGGAGGTTCCTCAGAAAACTAAAAATAGAACCATCATATGATCTAGCAATCCTACTCCTGGGCATATGCCTGGACAAAATTATAATTAAAAAGATACATGCACCCCTGTGTTCATAGCAGCACTATTCACAACAGTCAAGACATGGAAACCACCTAAATGTCCATTGATAGATGAATGGATACAGAAGATGTGCTCCATGTATACGATGGAATACTACTCAGCCATAAAAAAGAACAGTGTAATGCCATTGGTAGCAGCATGCATGCAGCTAGAAATGATCATACTAAGTGAAATAAGTCAAAACGAGAAAGACAAATACCATATGATGTCACTTATATGTAGAACCTAAAATATGGCACAAATGAACCTACATATAGAACAGAAACAGACCCGCAGACAGAGAGAGCAGACCTGTGATTGCTAAGGTTTGGGGAGAGGGACGAGCTGGGAGTTTGAGGTTAGTAGGTGGAAACTATTACATTTAGAATAGATAAACAGCAAGGCCCTACTGTATGGCACAGGAGACTATATCCAATTTCCTGGGGTAAAAGAATATAAAAAGAATGTGCATATGTATACAACTGAATCACTTGCTATACAGCAGAAATTAGCACAACATTCTAAATAATTTCTTGTCTTCAATAAAAATAAAAGATTACTGGAGAATTTCTGTTCCCAGAAAACAAGTAAAATCCCAAATTTTATTTCTAAACCTTTAAAGATAATTCCAAAATTTTATAAAACATTTTAACCCTGTTCTTGTCTTCACTGTTAATATACAGTTGACTAGATTATAATCCAGTGGGAATTTATTGTGGCTAAAGGTTTGATTTGGTGTAAGTACCCAACAGCCCTTACACCTACCTTATCTCAGTTGCACAGACATGAGGCAAGAGTTGTATCTTTATTACTAATATCACCAGTATTTATTGTCCAGTTTTACTCAGTTTTTGAATGTCAAGAACAGAGTTTTAATAAGCAGTAAGTTTAATATTTATAGTATTAATGAAAAATTTATTGAATAAATTGACTATTTAATGACTTTTGAATGTTAATAATAGAGTGAAGGTTTGATATTTTTAAGAAATGAGTTAATGAATTGTACATATTTCTTACCAGTGGAGCCTTATTTCCAAGTAAATTATTAGGCAGAAACTTAAAATGTAATCTAGATGCAAAGCAAGGGGCTAAAGGAGAAATGGAGTGAGGCCCCACCATGATCTTCTTCCTCAGCCTCTCTCCCAGAGGCATCCTTCAAGAGACTATCTGTACAAAAGAATACAGATTCAAAACAACTGCAACAAAACATTCAAATAATCAAATATTAGGCAGATAAAGTTGCCAAAACCAATCTACTGGCAGGCAGGAAAAAACACTTGAAATTTGAATGTTTTTGGCAAGCTGATGTAAAGATATCCAAATTTGCCATATGCAAATCAGTTTAAGAATATTAATATGTAAGTTACCAAAAATATGTAGACTCAAAAGTGTTGAGGCCCAACCATATTTAACATGACTTAAATATTTTGACAGTAGGCAATTCTTGGATAACTAGTGACAAATTATATAACTTATCTATTTTCATGATAGTTTTATGCTTTTTTAAATTTAGGAATATTAATTACATTGATGACTTAATATCTCAAGCTACACTATTTACTTAGAACAGAATTCATTGTTAAGGGTAGTGAAAAGGAATATGAATTTTAAGTAGGCATTTTGGTATTTTCAAAATTTGCAAAGATCCTTGTTAAATACACTAAGCTAACTGAACTGAACTAAACTGAAACTTTATTTTTATTTTTAGTACATGACACCAGAATTGCCATTTTCTTGTTCACATGTGCTGGCTCTTTAGGATTTTTAAAGACATTGCCTGGGTTCTGAAGATTAATTCAGTTAAGAATAGGTAAAAATCATTCTTGAATCCACTTTCCCAAATACACCTGAACTACCACATATCACAGTATACTGGAAGAGGACAATCATATGAAGGCAGTGCCTTCAATTTCATTAACTTTCTCTTTCTTTAGAAGATGAATAATGCAGAGCTGTTTGATATACTATGGGGATGAAGACTCCAAAATTAGACCTTATACAAATTTATTATTAACTTGCTTATTATATCATAAGTGAAAGTTCTAATTTCCTTTCTGGCTTCGCAGTGGCCTGCTTTTTCTTAAACAATAGTTGGCCCATTCTTCATTTTGGAGACTTACGAGACTTGAAAACCAGAAAAGAGAGGTGATGAATCCACTGTAGCCCCTTTTTGCTGAGAAGTCTAAGCCCACTGAAATAGATAATGAAACCAAATGCACTGTTTGTGTCCAGTTTCCTGTGTCAGGTCTAGAGACAGAACCACACAGTGATGAAGTGTGTTGTACCTAGAGCCGGACCACCCAGGTGAATCTTGACAGTACTGCTTGCTGTGTGACCTTGGGCAAGTTTCTCTATGCCTCATTTTCATTACTAGTAAAATAAGGTAATAGCACTTACATTATAGGATGATTGTTAAGAATAAGCATAAGTCACATAAATTACTTTTCATGAGTCCTATTACATAGTAAATGTTGAGCAAATATTAGTAATTCCTTGGGGGCAGTTCTGGGTTATAGTAATAGTTCAGTGTTGAGAGCTTTTACCAACTATCAGTCCCTTTGGAAGAATTTTACGTGTGTTAATTCACTGAATATTTTCAGTAGATAATATTATAATTTTTGGACATAGCAAACGAGGAAGCTGAGGCACAGAGAGGGGAGAAACTTGCCCAGCACTGCCCAATGGCTCAGTGACAGGACGCGTAACCAACTGTGCAGTTAGATACAGCAACTCTATGATATCTTTTCTTGTCAATCTTCAAACCTTAAGTCTGTTTAAACTGTTTTTCTGTGATAGTCTTTGCGTCTAAACCTGTAATTCTTTCACACCAAATGAGTTGCCCTTTTTCAAGTCTTGCTTCAGACAGCCATTTGTCCTCATCCTACCTCTAGAGCTTCGTGGTTAAATTGACTGTGACACGTAGGTTATGCTGCTGATTGAAGCACAATAGTCCAATTCTCTCTACCCTCCCACAGATAGGTTAACAGACTAAGGAATCCCACGTCTGCAGTCCCTCCAGTCATATCCTTAGAAGCACCGTCTCTTGAAGTTACAGAGCTTAAATGAATCTATTTATCTAAAAACTTCTGAAACACAGAGAAAGGCTTACAGTTACTTTATATGGGGTGAGGCTGTCTATTCTAAATATCTTCTGTTTAATTTAATGACCTCGCTTGTGGATTTTTCTGTGGAGAATCCTTCTTGGAAAAGCAAAAGCACATCCTGGAACTTAAAATATTATTTGCATGCAGCTTCCCTTTGTGGGTCATTCAAAGAGTTGTAAAAATGAGAAGAAAAGCCTTGTTTTCTCAGTCAATGACCTCTTATATCACTTCCTATTTTATCATTGTCTTTATTAATTAAAATATTTCTGGTATTTTGGTTCAAGAACAAAACACTGCTCAGTTCAGTTCAGTTCAGTCGCTCAGTCATGTCCGACTCTTTGCGACCCCATGAATCGCAGCACGCCAGGCCTCCCTGTCCATCATCAACTCCCGTTTACCCAAACTCATGTCCATTGAGTTGGTGATGCCATCCAGCCATCTCATCCTCTGTCTTCCCCTTCTTCTCCTGCCCCTATTCCCTCCCAGCATCAGGGTCTTTTCCAATGAATCAACTCTTCACATGAGATGGCCAAAGTATTGGAGTTTCAGCTTCAGCATCAGTCCTTCCAATGAATAGCCAGGATTGATCTCCTTTAGGATGGACTGGTTGGATCTCCTTGCAGTCCAAGGAACTCTCAAGAGTCTTCTCCAACACCGCAGTTCAAAAGCATCAATTCTTCAGCGCTCAGCTCACACTGCTACTTGCGAGCAATTGTAATGACTCTTCTTCCTGGTCTCAGAGGCCTGATTACTCAGATGCCTGGGCCTTGAGATTAGCTGCCTTCATGGCTGATAAATACCAATTGCATGAGGTGGAAAGGCTCCAAGTTACCCTAACTTCCCTCTGTCCATTGTTCTTCATAGAGTGCAAAAGAGAAGAGAGGACAGAATGGGGTGGGGCAAAATAGAACTCATCTGTACCGTTTCATCCTCCACCCTTGCATAGTGGGACAGATTAAAAAACATTAAGAAAAGAAAAAAACACTCACTGCATATCCCCTTGGTTGACCCGAGTTCTCCAAGGAGTGCTAAGAATCAGATTGTAGGGACCCCAAAGATAGTGATAGGATATATACTGAAACAAGAATAAATTCATGCTGTGGTGATCAAACTATTTAGGGGTGACTCTGGTCAGTAAAGTGGTCTGAAGAATTTTGGTGCCAGCAATGACTATTATAACTTTCTCAAGTTTAAGATTTTTTCTTCATCCTCTCCATATTTTTCAACTTACATCTATTGTGTCTGATACTGTTCATCTCCTCTCAAGTGTTGTGTACATGTGCTTAGTAGTTCAGTCATGTCCAAGTCTTGTAACCTCATGGACTGTAGCCCTCCAGGCTCCGCTGTCCATGGGATTTCCTAGGCAAGAATACTGGAATGGTTGCTATTTCCTCCTCCAGGAGATCTTCCCGACTCTGGGATTGAACCCACATCTGCATTTCCTGAATTAGTAGGTGGATTCTTTAGTACTGCACCACCTGGGAAACCCTCAAGAGTTAACTGACACAATAGCAAATACAAATTAATAGAAGTTGGAATGTGACCTCCCATATTTAGTCATATGAAAGTGAAAAGTGAAGTCGCTTAGTCTTGTCTGACTCTCTGCGACCCCATGGACTATAGCCTACCAGGTTCCTCCACCTATGGTATTTTCCAGGCAAGAATACTGGAGTGGGTTGCCATTTCCTTCTCCAGGGGATCTTCCCAGCCCAGGAATTGAACCCAGGTCTTCCACATTGTAGGCAGACGCTTTACCATCTGAGCCACCAGGGAAATCTATATTGTTTGCTCTTTATCTTGGCACATGGTTATGGTGTGCTATATCTCATCCATATAGCAACCACATTTCCTGCCATTGAAATTGCTATTGCTTTGTGTATGGAATAAACCAAGCTATCTGAAAAGAGGGCAGTGTATATCGGATGTTCTGTCCCAAAAGGAAGTATGAAAATGACATTCTATTAAGAAAGGTGTTTAGTAGCAAATAGGATGTAAATGTCTACTTTCGTTAAGCAGTATCAACATCCAAACAGAAAAACACGTATATTTTTATAAATAGTAGGTATTACCATATCTAGTTTACAGATAAGCAGACTGAGGAACAAGGAAATCAAGTAATTTTTAAAAGGTTACATATTTACTTTGATAGAGAATTTGAACCGAGATGTTCTGAGTGGTTAATTCTAAAGTTCTTCATTGTTCATGTCTTTTGCATTTCTCCTTCACAAATTAAAACCAGTTTTGCATGATGGAACATGGGGAAGAGATTTAATGAATGATACTTTCCTCTAGTTTTTATAGAGTTTTTATAGAGTATATCTAGAATAAATAACCCTCTTTGGAGAGTAGAATAATTTACCATGTATATATAAAAATTACTATAAGAAAGTTACTGTTCTTAAGAGAACTATTTTCTGGAACTACTCTTGACTGGATAAAAGTTTTTATTTAAAAATATGTCACAGCCAAAAATCTGATTCCGGTTTTTACGTTTTTACAAATAGGTGAATTGCTTACACAAACTGCCTAGTTGAGGTTACTGTGATATGACTGCACAAATAAAGATAATATTTTAAGCTAGTAAATTTATCTACATTTTTGCTTATAAACAAAATCTTGAAGTGCTAGATTGTATTTATTTCAGGTAAAGACAAAATAAGGATAAAATATAGTCAGTAGAGAGTATTGCTTAATATTTCAGCAGTCATGAATTAGGATCTGTTTGTAGTATTTTTGGGAAGATGACTATATATGTATTTTTAATTTTACTTTATTTTAGTTCTTAAGTATATAAAACTAAAAATTGACCTCAGATTTATTTATGCTTAGAAAAAAAGAGCAAAAAATTAACAGACACTGGTGAAGGCGAAACTGTCATCTCTTACTGACAGTCAAGATAAACTAATGGACTAAAGAGACTTTGGTTCAAATAGATGATTAAAGTTGACAATAGAAGTGGAAATCCTACACTTATCCCTCAACAAAGCTCTTAACTTAGAATTGAGTACATATTGGAGATAAGAAGTCTCCATGCCAGAGAGAAAGGGATATTATTTTGTGTCCTCTATGTTTCATAAGGACTAAAGCTTACATACCTTGAGTTCACAAATCAAATATGTGCAGTTTCGAGGGAAAAGGTCACTATGGAATTTAATTATACTGAGCGTAAAATATTCCTATATATTATTCTAGTTTTTAAAAATGTCTTCCACTGTCTAGTTTTGAAAGTCCTAACCTAAAAAGGCGGAGAAGGCAATGGCACCCCACTCCAGTACTCTTGCCTGGAAAATCCCATGGACAGAGGAGCCTGGTGGGCTACAGTCCATGGGGTCGCTAAGAGTCGGACACGACTGAGCAACTTCACTGTTTCACTTTTCACTTTCACGCATTAGAGAAGGAAATGGCAACCCACTCCAGTATTTCTGCCTGGAGAATCCCAGGGACGGGGGAGCCTGGTGGGCTTCTGTCTATGGGGTCACACAGAGTCGAACATGACTGATGCGACTTAGCAGCAGCAGCAGCAACAACCTAAAAAGGTATCAAGGCAACTAAAAACTTCAAATAAACTCTGTAAGCATATTTTAAAATTGTTTATGTTTCAAATAATTTAGCACATATTTTGAAGACTTCCCTTCTGTTCAAATACAAAATATCTCCTGTAGAAAATGAGATTAACATGTGCTTAGTCTTTCTCTGATTACTAGGCAATTGAGAAATCAATGGCAAAGAGGTGATTTTCTACCCAAAGGATATACCAGTCCTACCTGTTCATTTGATGGACACTCAGAATCTTTGAGAAAGGTGTAGTTTAAAATTTTTTATGTAGCTTTAAAATTTAGAACCAAAAAACTGTTCAAAAAAAATGCAACTTTTTAATTTAACAATGTGGGAAGAGTGTAAGTTGAATAGCTAGAAAACAGTGCCGGAGGGTAATTATTAGTTATATAGTCCAAAGATGGTTATAATACAGTACTACTGTATGTATGTATATGAGTGTATGTTTATAGTATTATGTCATAGATAGTTTTACATCTAACATGACATCATCCCATAAAGAATTCTCTTCCCTTTGAATCTGAGTCATAAAAGGCAATTCAGTTTCCAGTCTGTTCACTACAATATTCATACTTGAAACCCTGAGCTGCCATGTTAGAACTCCAACTTCTTAAAGCCACCACGTTGTAAGGAGATCAAACCACATGGGAAGGCAGTGTGTAGGTTCTCTGGTTAGCAAGTTCCCATTTTTCAGTTATTCCAACCCAAGCTCTAGCCATGTAAGTGAATGAGCCTTCAGATGATTCCAGTCCCTAAGTCACTCCATTGCTTCCATATGTGGAGTTCAAGTCCTAACATTATGGAATAGGAACAACTCATCCCTGCTGTACCTTGTCTGAAATCCTGACTCACTAGAGTCTATAAGCCTAATGAGCATAACCGAATGGTTGGTCTAAGCCACTAAATTTGTGAGTTATATATTAGAGAAACTTAGATACATGTGCAGGGCTTACTATGGTACCCATGATTATGATAATCATTGGAGAGCTATACATTAGATACAAGCTTTGCCTTCCCGAAGCTCGTCTTCCAGTAAGGCTCATGATATGGATAGAAAGTAATAAGTGTTGGTTTTTAAGCCATTATTTTTACTATTTTTCTCTACTCTTGAGGATAAATATTTCACTTTTACATAAATTAAGATTCGATAAATGTAACTTGAAGACTGCGTGTATCTTTTGTACTCCTTTGAGTAAAATATTTATTAGTAAGGATTTCCCTAACTTCAAGGTAGTATTTGTAAAAATCCTCTGAGCCTTCCTAAACTATTAATTCAAGTCAGCCAGAAGTCCATAATACCAAAATAATGTATTCTATAGTTTATGTGACTCTTAATGTCTACATTGTTTGAAAATTTTCTGATGATTTAAAAATTGTAAATATCTCAGTGAATTCAGATTTTTGAGAATCAAGGCATGAAGCTATTTAAAAGCTATATACTACTTAACCTGTCATGTTTAGGCTGTAAGTTTAAATCCAGATGTTTCTGAAAGCTGTTATTAAGCATGGCTGACTGGTGGTCTCCCAAATGTAAAATGAGTGAGCAGCATCTGTTCAATTCCCAGCAGTTTGGAATTTCTGCAATAAAATCCATCCCAGATTCTCCCCTTGTTAACTGATGATCCTAGGATCTGGACTTGAATGAAACAAGTATAGGAACATTCTTTAAATATATGAGGTGAACATTCTTTCAATATATGAGGTGCTTTGCTTGTTACATTATATAATGGTTCAAACTTAGTAGAAAACAGCATAACAGTAAATACAAAGAACATAACTTTTTTAAAACCCTTTGACGCAGTAATACTACTTTTGGGGATTGTTTTCAAAGAAATAATTGAAAAGAAGGAAAAAGCAATATATATGAACATGTTCATTGATGGTACTCTGAACAGGAGTTTGGAAACAATAGATATTATTATTTATTTTATATTTACTATGATACCTTACATGCATTGTCTCTAATATTTTTTAAAAAGTATGAAAGGTAAACAGTGTTATCCACAACTTTGAATGAGGAAACCACATGCAAGCTTCTATGAGCAGTCAATGGCAAAAAAAGTAGATACTCCAACACAGGATTGTATGAGAAAAGACCATGTCATCAGTGACACCATGATTGAAATTCTTAAAAATCATATTTTTACAAGAGAAAATTCTTATAAAATGTTGAGTGAACAAGTTTATGTCCCTGAATAATTATAGTAATAGAAAATAATATCTGATACTTTTGAGCATTTAATTTGTACTAAGCCTAGATGGAGAAATAGTGGAAACAGTGTCAGACTTTATTTTTGGGTGCTCCAAAATCACTGCAGATGGTGACTGCAGCCATGAAATTAAAAGACGCTTACTCCTTGGAAGAAAAGTTATGACCAACCTAGATAGCATATTCAAAAGCAGAGACATTACTTTGCCGACTAAGATCCGTCTAGTCAAGGCTATGGTTTTTCCAGTAGTCATGTATGGATGTGAGAGTTGGACTGTGAAGAAAGCTGAGCGCCAAAGAATTGATGCTTTTGAACTGTGGTGTTGGAGAAGACTCTTGAGAGTCCCCTGGACTGCAAGGAGATCCAACCAGTCCATTCTGAAGGAGATCAGCCCTGGGATTTCTTTGGAAGGAATGATGCTAAAGCTGAAACTCCAGTACTTTGGCCACCTCATGTGAAGAGTTGACTCATTGGAAAAGACTCTGATGCTGGGAGGAATTGGGGGCAGGAGGAGAAGGGGACGACAGAGGATGAGATGGCTGGATGGCATCACTGACTCAATGGACGTGAGTCTGAGTGAACTCCAGGAGATGGTGATGGACAGGGAGGCCTGGCGTGCTGTGATTCATGGGGTCGCAAAGAGTCGGACATGACTGAGCGACTGAATTGAACTGAACTGAAGCCTAGAATAGAGATTTCAAAAGATGTTATTTTATTTTATCCTCTGAACTCTGTACATAGATATTGTCATTATCTTCACTTTAGGGAAGGTGGATGGTAAAGGATTGTTTGTGTTTGTAAGTATATGCATAAAACCACTGACAGGAGCACATCCAAAACATTCACAGTGATTCTTTTTTAATGAATGGAATGTTGAAATTGATGTTTTTTCATTTTCTTTTATGCCTATCATGTTGTTGTTGTTCAGTTGCTAAGTTGTGTAAAACTCTTTGTGACCCCATGGGCTACAGCATACCTATCATATTGATTGTGTAATGTGTGTGCCATTTTTATACTCAAAGTAATGTAAGCTTTTTTTCCTAAAAAAATAGGTATATCTATACTAAGGCCAACAGAGAAGGCAATGGCACCCCTCTCCACTACTCTTGCCTGGAAAATCCCATGGGCGAAGGAGCCTGCAGTAGGCTGCAGTCCATGGGGTCGCTAAGAGTTGGACACTACTGAGCAACTTCACTTTCACTTTTCACTTTCATGCACTGGAGAAGGAAATGGCAACCCACTCCACTGTTCTTGCCTGGAGAATTCCAGGGACGGGGGAGCCTGGTGGGCTGCCGTCTATGGGGTTGCACAGAGTCGGACATGACTGAAGCGACTTGGCGGCAGCAGCAGCAGCATACTAAGGCCAAAAAAATAAGCAGGAGTGGAATGGACATGAAGGGGACTTGAGCATGTTAAAATTTCTATCACTTTTCAAAGTAAAGTTTCTCAGGGCAAAATAAATATGGAAGAAATAGTAATGGACTTACAATAGTAATAGTAATGGGATTACTATTTAGAAATAGTGGTGGACTATGTCAGTAAAGGCAACCTAGGAGAAATAATTTGGACCAGAGTCTTTTCCTTCTGTAGTCAAAGTTTACCTCCCAAACAATACCTTGACCAATTCTGAAACCATTTTATCATGTGGTGGTCATTTATTTATTTCACATCAATTTTTATTTCTTACTTCCTTCTCTATTTTTGTGGATAAATTTATGTTAAAATCTCTGATTGGTGGATTACAGACAGAAATTAGGTTGAGGTAGTCATGATCCTCAGTTGATTTTATTCTTTTTATTGAAAGGAAGAAATACACTAGACATTTTTACTTAATAATTATAGAAAGATAAGTTATAAAACAGAAGGTGAATGGGTGAGCTTGGATTTTAAAATATAAAACTAGGATTAAATGCTTCAGGATTTGATATAACAAAGAGAGCAGGAAGACATATGATGGAGAGATTAAGGAAGTTATGATTATATCACAATACATATGAAGTTTGAAACATCTTAATATCTATCTCAGTGCACTTACATCAGGCAACCAGAATTTCTCAAAAGTCAAAACCTGATCATGCCATTCTTCTGGTTAAAAGGCATCAGTGGACCTAAAGTACCCTCAGAATGAAGTTCAGATGCCATATTTTACTTAAGGTAGATGTTGCACATTGCTGTAGTTTCATCTCTCACAATTTTCTCCATGGTTCTCTATTTTCTAGCAATATCTAAAATCCTAATCAGTTCAGTTCAGTCACTCAGTCATGTCTGACTCTTTGCGACCCAATGAACCGCAGCACACCAGGCCTCCCTGTCCATCACCATCTCCTGGAGTCCACCCAAACCCATGTCCATCGAGTCAGTGATGCCGTCCAACCATCTCATCCTTTGTCGTCCCTTTCTCCTCCTGCCCCCAATCCCTCCCAGCGTTACAGTCTTTTCCAATGAGTCACTTCTTCACATCAGGTGGTCAGAGTTTTGGAGTTTCAGCCTCAACATCAGTCCTTCCAATGAACACCTAGAACTGGTCTCCTTTAGGATGGACTGGTTGAATCTCCTTGCAGTCCAAAGGACTCTCAGGAGTCTTCTCCAACACCACAGTTCAAAAGCATCAATTCTTCGGTGCTCAGCTTTCTTTATAGTCCAACTCTCACATCCATACATGACCACTGGAAAAACCATAGCCTTGACTAGATGGACCTTTGTTGGCAAAGTCATGTCTCTGCTTTTCAATATGCTGTCTAGTTTGGTCATAATTTTCCTTCCAAGGAGTAAGTGTCTTTTAATTTCATGGCTGCAATCACCATCTGCAGTGATTTTGGAGCCCCAAAAAATAAAGTCAGCCACAATTTCCACTGTTTCCCCGTCTATTTGCCATGAAGTGATGGGACCGGATGCCATCATTTTAGTTTTCTTAATGTTGAGCTTTAAGCCAATTTTTTCACTCTCCACTTTCACTTTCATCAAGAGTTTCTTTAGTTCTTCTTCACTTTCTGCCATAAGGGTGGTGTCATCTGCATATCTGAGGTTATTGGTATATCTCCCAGCAATCTTAATTCCAGCTTGTGCTTCCTCCAGCCCAGCGTTTCTCATGATGTACTCTGCATAGAAGTTAAATAAGCAGGGTGACAATATACAGCATTGACGTACTCCTTTTCCTATTTAGAACCAGTCTGTTGTTCCATGTCCAGTTCTAACTGTTGCTTCCTGACCTGCATACAGGTTTCTCAAGATGTACTTAATAGTCCTAATAGTTCTATTATAATATCATGATTTATTTATTCTTCTTCCTGAACTTTGTTCATTCTATGCTGCAGCAGTTTCCTTGCATCTCTCTTGAATAAATGGATGGAGAGATGGATGGTTTATAAATATGTGTGATACAGGTCCTGCTACTCACTAGGCAGTGGAATTTGATAGGAAAGGTGACAAACAAAATGACAGAAATGGACTTCCAATTTTGAAGGACACAGACAAAATAGTAATAATGATGAGAAAATGGTTTTATATTCTGTAGTTAGTTTCATTATAAAAAGGTGAATAACCAAAACCTGGGGTGGTGGAGAGAGTGGCCCTCATGACTCTGACCCTTGCCTAAAGTTAGAAGGTTAATAAGGTAAACAGATTAAAGGATGAGGAAAGCAGCTAAAGAATTAGGCAACAGAAGAAATCCTAAGGGAAAAATCCTAATAGCACTCAGGCAAATAAAAATAAAGCAGAAATATTTATTAATATCAAGGACAAAACTGATATTTTAGAATGGGGGACGTTAGAAAGGTGCTTTATTCAGGTAATACGTATTCACTGAAAAAACAAAATTATAGCTGAAAATATTTCTGTATTTGTGACACATGAGCTGTTAACTTCAGTTGACTTTTAGAGTAATTCTCAATGTTACAAATGAGAGGAGGAAAGGACCTCCTAAGCTGCTTTAAAATTTCTTAATTCAGTTAGAGGTAAAGAGCCCCATTCTGTCTTCCAGTCATTGGTAGACACCACACATTTACAGTATAAAATGTGTTAGAGAATTGAGTCAAATTACTTACCAAGTCTAAGGTTAATAAACCTTAGCTTCTAGCCACTTAAAAATATACACTTGTACTCTCAGGCAAGATGTATACTGTGCTGTTCTACTTGTATGATGTATATATACTGCCTAAAGGAATGATTTCATCTTTTAACTGTGTTTTGATTATTTCAAATTGATGGCTCAGATGGTAAAGCGTCTATCTATAAAGCGGGAGACCCGGGTTTGATCCCTGGGTCAAGAAGATCCCCTGAAGAAGGAAATGGCAATCCACTCCAGAACTATTGCCTGGAAAATCCCATGGACAGAGGAGCCTGGTAGGCTACAGTCCATGGGGTCACAAAGAGTCGGACACGACTGAGCGACTTCACTTTCACTGAAAAAAATTAAGCTCCATTGTTCCATTTTGAAAATAAAGACATCAATCATTTCCTTGAGGAATCAGTTAGGTACCAGAGGTATCTCTGTTCACACAGGCATTAGGTATATTAAATGTTATTTGACATACATACTCATGTGGCATGCTTTTTTTCTTTCAAGCAACCTGAGTCTGCTCTTTTGTTTTCAATTGGCTTGTTATACGTTTGTAAATACGTTCATTTTGTGATAAGAAATGTGAAATACTCTTCAGCACTTATGAAGTAGGTCCTGCCTTATGACTTAATTTTGTGACTTTTACAGCACAGAGATTCCTTGTTAACATTAGAAATATGTTTATCCTGATAGTCATGCAAGTTTTAGATAAAATTTTTAAGTGGAAATCTGGTTCTGTAAAAACAGAGACATTCTATGTTTGCTGAGCAAGAATAATGGTCTTGTAACATGGAACATATGGATATTTAAACAAACACATTTTTATGCTTAGAAATAAAATATGCTCACTGGGAAATTCACATCTTAAAATGTACTCTCCTCTTATAGTCTCATAATTGTATATCAAGGAGTCTTATTCATGTAAATGACTACAACTCCTAGAGAACTGGACACCTCAAACCAGGTGTCAACCAGTTCTAGTGGTTGTGATGACAGGGAAGCTATTTATGTTCTTTATAATGGTAAATGAATGGGACAAAATTAGAAATCTACAATTAGCCAAGTCTTCTTAAAAAAAAAGGCAAAGCAGAGTCTTTGATGTGTTTTCTGCTGTTTCATAATATACAATATAATAACCACATATATGTTTGTGCACATGTGTCCATGTGTGTTGTATATATATATATATAGTTTACTTTTCAGCATATGATGGATTGCATGTGTGAATTTGGCAGGCTACTTTAGCCCTCCTGAGCTTCAAATTTCCACATCTATGAAATAATAATAATGCCTTCCTCATAACATTGTTATGGTGATTATGAGACAAGATTTACCAACACCTAATAACAAAATCTGGCACATAGCATTATGTTTGACAGACTACAATTTAAAAAAATTTTTTTTAACATTTTCTGTACAAACTGTACCCAGCCAAAGCTAAATGAATTTCTTAGGGATACATGGCTTCATAATAATCAGATGACGACTACTTTAAGATTGCAATGTTCAGATCCCAGTGACTAATTCTCTTGTGAAGAAGAATTTAAAGTAATTTATAGATGCTTCTCCCTCCAGGAGGTAGGACATGACTCTCCACTTCTCAAGTGTGGGCTGTGCACAGTGTCTTTTTTCTAAAGAGTACGGTATGCAAGGGGGAAAGAGAGTAACTTTACAGTGGAGAAACCTGACAACTGCTATCTCAGCCAGGTGATGAAAATCAGTATCAACAGTGGTAAGTCATGCTGACAGTGTGTCTGCTTATCAGCACTATGAAAATAACACAGAATGGCACTGTCCTCTGTGGTCTCCTCCTCAAACCCTACAACCTCAGTCTAATCGTGACAGAAGCACCAGAAACTCTCACTTTAGGGATGGTCAACAAAATATATGACAGGCACTCTTCAAGAGTGTCAAAGTTATCAAAGTACCAGGAGCCCAGGGAGACATGATGAATACATGTCATATAATATCCCGAATGGGATTCTGGACCAAATTAAGGAAATCTGAATGAAATGTGGAGTTTAGTTTAACAAAAAAAAAAGAAAGAGAGACAAACAAGCAGAAGCACATCCTAGGAAAAATGTGTACTGTTTTGGATTTGATAGACTTTTGTGATTATACCATGTGATGAATTTCTCTAGACTTCAAGAAGACATATCAGATAATTCTGTAGTACTATGAATAATTCTCTCAGCAAGAATCTGAGAACAGTTTTGGTACACAGTGACTCCTCTTTACAGTTACTTGAAAAGGCAAAAACCTGCAAAATAATATATTTCAACTTCTGAGATCTCAAGAATCTTTTAAAAGCTTCCTAAAATAAGAGAGATAAGGCTTTCCCTACCTGGCATAGAAACCTATGACACCTGCTAATGTTTATGGGTAATATGACAGTTAGATGCAGAAAATATTATACTTTTGAAAAACAAAGTCCTATATGAACATATAAAAATGAATTTGCCAGGCCACCAAGGATGCATTAAGTGCAATCTGATGTATTTTATTACCCTCCTACAATAATGCAAATGAAAAAAATTAGTAAATTTGCTAATAAGTGCATACTTGACAAAACATTACAGTCTCTATGAATGTCTTTCTTCCATGCCCTTGAGGCTTATACCTTTAGTACGAAAAACTAGGATATAATTTTTCTTCCAAAAGTGTTATCAATTTCCTTTTTTTATCATTAGAAAGGCTATGAGTTGTAACAGAACAAGAAGTCAGAGCTATATCATTTTATTGAAGTACTTCCTGTAAAAATACCCAGAAAATTTTATTATATTAATTCAGATCTGAAAGTATTCTAGTTTGTAAATATGGATATGGTTTTAACTCCTCTATTTTGTAACATTTGTAATGAGCATCACAGATGCTTGTAATTATAGATTGCATACAGATGAATGATGAAATATTCCCTGCTTATTTTAGCTTACAGAAAATAGTTAAGGGCACCACTCAAGCAAGCCAACAAAATCTGCATCATGTTATTCTTTTGTATGCCTCTTGAAAAGGTATTTTTAAGATGTGGTATGGTATTATCTATATTGCCTGATGTCAGATCTCATTGCTTGGTCACTCAAGACAAATCTGTTGTGTGTTAGCTAGGAGCCTATGAAGTATAATTTGAAAAGTCAGAAATCTGACTTGGTTTTCCAAAAAAAAAGGTTGCCGTGATAAAATCTCATAAATTAGGGATGGAAAAACATTCTAGAGCTTGGCCAATTTAAGGCTGATTTGTGGACTGTCTTTATTGCCCTTTTTATTCTTTAGAGATGACACAATTAATGGTAGTGTTCTTCAACAGTGTAAAAATGGCTTTTGTCTTAAACTTTTCTGCAGATGCATTCTTTGTATGTAATAAAGTCTGTCCTGGAATCTGTGCAGATGGTTTATAGAGCCTGAGATTAATCAAAATGTGTTCTCCACGGTTGCATTTATTAATTTGTTCATTCACTAAATAGTTATTGACTAGTGTCATTTGTGCCAACTTTGTCCTGAAACTCTGGGGACAAAAGTGAGCAAAAATAGATATCACATCTGACTTCATAGGATGTACAGTTTAGGAGGACATGGATATTAATCAAATTAATAAAATAATTCTAAGCTAACACAATAAAGAAGAGATACAGAAGAGACAAAGACAGTGAGAATATAAAATAAAGAATTGGACTTGGTCAGGATTTGACCTGTTCAGCTACTGATGCACTATAGACATTATAAACATTTACCTTAAAAAAAAAAAAGGGATTTCCCTTGTGGTCCAGTGGTTAAGACATTGCACTCCCAGTGCATGGGGCACTGGTTTGATTTCTGGTTGGGGAACTAAGATCCCACACACCATACTGCTGCTGCTGCTGCTAAGTCGCTTCAGTCGTGTCCGACTCTGTGCGACCCCACAGATGGCAGCCCACCAGGCTCCGCTGTCCCTGGGATTCTCCAGGCAAGAACACTGGACTGGGTTGCCATTTCCTTCTCCCACATTTTTTTTAGTGTGCCCTAAAAAAATTCAAAAAAGAAAAGAACTAAATGAATGAATCCAATTTGTCTATATTCTCTGACTATCTCTGTGTTTATATCAGGGAAACCCTAGAGTTTTGTGGTTCTACTTTCTTAAGTAGTAACTATTTGCTCGGTTCTCCCAATCTCTCTATTGTTGCTCCATGCATACAACCCATGATTACTTTTTTTTTTTTTTTTTTGACCACCTGAATTTGACTCTGAAACAACTGATAAAAACAGGGGGAGAAGAAGGAAGGAAGGAAACTAGCTGTGTATGCAGAGCCACATGGGCTAATTTAATATGTAACATTCTCTCCTGAAGACCTTGTAATTTGATCTCAGTTGAAAGGTTTCCCTCCACTTACCAGGGCACTCTGGTAGGATCTGAGGAGTTTACATTCATGGAGGGTGCAAGCTCAAGAAATGGAATAAGACTTTTATTTTCCAGTGTCAAACTTGGGCTGAGAGTATCTCTGTTATGACACCAATACATATTCAAAAGTAGCTTTGTTAAATGCTCATTCCATCCAGCATTATCAATGTTCTGTATATATCTAGAGAGGGGACTGAGAGATTTTGAAGTAACTATATTCTATAACCTTGTTACTAGTCTTGCTATTAATAGGATGTATAGGTGATATTTGTAAGCTTGCTTTTAAAAATAGAAAACCCAAATGAAATGTGACGAATTAAACAGATTAATGGGCATGTCTACATAGATAAGCTGGAACAGCTATTTGATTGAGGAGATCTGTCAGTTCAGCATAAAACTGGTTTGAATGACTTTTTCTATTTAATTTGATTTGGCCTACATAGTATATAATACCAAGACAGCAGAAGTACCCCATTTCTTAGAATCAGGTTCATGAAACCTGAAGGAGGGAAACCTGAAGGTTACCTAACCCCACCTTCCAAGCAACACAGGAATGTTTTTTTAATACAAATTGTGTTTCTTACATTTCCCCTCAGCTTGATCACATGTAGCAAAGGAGAGCTTGCCAGTAGGCAAGCAGATAATTCCATTCTAATGTAGTTATAACTACCTGGACTTTTTCTTTTGTATAAGGTTGTAGCTTCCATTCATTTTCCTTTGGAAAAAACAAGTGTTTCTCACTTCTACACAAATGCCTTCAAATAGTTAACATGAAACTAATCTTAGACATCTTACTTTTTCTGAACATCACATTCCTCACCTGAAAAAGGAAGCTAATAACATTACCTATTAGGATTTATGCAGGAGTCAAAGCAGACTTGTTTTAACTGGACTCCAGCACATTGAAAGCACTACTTTATCAGTGTTGCAGTTGTTATAGTATTGTTGTTAGACTGTTATTTTGCCTCCCTAAATTTTTGCAAAGCTATGTGTTTTCCTTCCTCCTTTGTTCATAATAGTCTTCTGTCTATTTTACCTTCAAATATAGGCTAAACACAGTGCCACACATGGTCCTAACATACAGAAAAGCATGTGCTGTGTGTGCTTAGTCACTCCGTCGTGTCCAACTTTTGTGACCCCATAGATTGTAGCCTGCCAGGTTCCTCTGTCCATGGGATTCTCCAGGAAAGAATACTGGAGTGGGTTGCCATTTCCTCCTCCAGGGGATCTTCCTGACCTAGGAATTGAACCCAGGTCTCCTGAATTGCAGGCAGACTTTTTACCAACTGAGCTACAAGGGAAGCACACCATTACCACAATAAATAGGACTTCATTTCCTCTGCAGGATTATAAATACAATGTTGAAATACTAATCCTCACCATGCTTTAGTTAACAATCATGGCTTGTGTGAAGATTTAGAACACAGACTTGTCAGATGTGCAGATGACCAAAACTTATGAAAACCTTAGGGCTGTTTTGTTCATTTGTCTGGACATTCTCTTTTTTTCAACCCAAAGATTACTCATTCTTAGTATCTTTATTACACCATTGGTCACACTATCAAATAATTCTCCAGATTTTTGTTATGTAAACAGTTTTGCATCTGTCCTTCCTCATTTGTTTGTTTCTTTGTTTCATCTTAACCCAAACGTCAAACTTTCCATTTATCTACATTAAACTGTATTTTTTTCTGGGTGGGCTTTTTGGTTTAGCCCATTAAGAACTTTAAGAATCTTTAACCTCTTATCCAACAAATTATGCTTTAATCATAACTTTGGTCTTCTGCACATCTGACAAATCTGTGTTCTAAATCTTCAGACAAGCTATGATTGTTAACTAAGACATGATGAGGATTAGTATTTCAGCATTGTATTTATAATCCTGCAGAGGAAATGAAAATAACGGATTGAATCTGGGTGTGATTCCTGAATTTTAATTTTTAACATCCAGTGTTCAGGTAAAGTTTAAATGCTTTGGTCTTCCTTGATTTTAGGCATGGTTTTCTTTTCTTAATTTTTTTGCTCACTCTCACCTACATAGAATGTATATGACACATCAGGCCTGATAGGCTTAGGGTTGTAGCTGAGAGGAACAATAGATGACACTAGCATTTAGTGTAGTAAAAGTCTACTTCAGTAAGAAAAAGAGATTATTCTTTTCAGACATAGACTCCAGCTTGTCAATCTCCATGGGACTGGTTGACAGACTCTTTGAGGCATATCACTTTAAAAAGGACTTAATAGTCTCTCATGACAATGGACATTTTTGAAATTCAAGGGTGGTCTATTGATAATTTCACCAAGTCAGTACACATAAACAGGACTCTAAAGGAAATCCTCATTTTCCCAACTCACATTTTTTCTCAATAAAATGGATACTCAAGTAATTGAATTGCACTTTAGGATTGAGTGGAAATTTAGAAGTCATTTTGTTTATCCTGTCTCTCCGTACAAAACCTGTCTGAGGATGACCTCTTAAATATGTGTTATTACACCCCTGAACTGATGATTTTTTCTTTTCCTGAAATGAATGCTCCTGGAGCCTGGAATGACACTAAGGAACTAGAAGGGTAGCATAAAAGCTCCCAGAGGGACAGCAGTTCTACCATTAGATGGTTCTCCTGGATAGAAGTGGATAGAAGTCCTTCCTGGGACTTGTTCTTAGCAGTCCACCTCCTTGCAATATGTACGTTACATTGGTGTGCACTTTGTAGCTGAAGTCTCACCCATGGAGTGGACATGCTGCCTGGGGCCCTTTCCTTACTGGGACTCCAGATGTGCTGTGACACGGGACTTCCCTGCACTGTTTTAAGTCTGGATGTTGGTCAAAACCCAATTTGGTGATGTACCCTCTGCTCTTTCTATTTCTCTTTTAATGTTAGTATATTGAAAGTAAGCTAGATAATTCTCTAATAAATATCTGTACTATTTATTTGTCTATAATGAGTGGCTTATTTTGTTAACAAACCCTTCAAACCTGAGATGAAAGTGAAAACTTTCAGCAAAACATTAATTGGCTCTGTGAGCAGGATTTGTGAGACAAAATGCCACTCTTAAAGAAAAAACAGATTAAGGTCGATGAAGTTTTTATTCCCAGATGGGAAGATTCACCTTACTGCTTATTAGCTAGTGAATGGGACGTATTCACTGAATTAGGTGAGAATTGGAACCTTAAAGCGGGCCAAACCTTTAGAGGGCTTCCCTGATAGCTCAGCTGGTAAAGCATCCGCCTGCAATGCAAGAGACCCCGATTTGATTCCTAGATTGGGAAGATCCGCTGGAGAAGGGATAGGCTACCCATTCTAGTATTGTTAGATTTCCCTTGTGGCTCAGCTGGTAAAGAATACAGCTGCAATGCGGGAGACCTGGGTTTTATCCTTGGGTTGGGAAGATCCCCTGGAGAAGGGAAAGGCTACCCACTCCAGTGTTCTGGCCTGGAGGATTCCTTGGGCTGTATAGTCCATGGGGTCACAGAGAGTAGGACACTACTGAGTGACTTTCACTTTCACTTTTCACTTGTAGCTTCCCAGCTATTTGAAGACAGTTATCATGTGGGAAAAGTTAAATGAGTGATGTGATGGCATGAATACCTCAGTGGACCTTTGCCTCAAATTCCTTTTAAAATGCTACCAGTTTGAGAGGCATTTGTATTTAGGATCATGTTCCCCTAGAGGAATAATATGGTTATCTGGATTGTTTTTCCTGGCATATGACATCTATTGGCGCCTCAGTGAATGCTATATTGCATTTATTTAGAAATGAATATGTATGTGAATGGACAGAATGCGAACCAAGACCCCTCAGTCACTGTGTATTGAAGTGGAGTAAATCTTACTTACTTGCTTATTTTTTGATGAAATTTTGTTACTTAAAAGATATTTCACATTGAAATATCTTTCTTCAACTGCTTCTCTCAATTCTTTAATATGAGATCAAATATTGCCTCCTCTTGGAAACTTTCTTGAGGTCTCTATACTGTTTTGCATACTCGTTTATTTAGCTTCACTGGTAGCTCAGTTGGTAAAGAATCCTTCCCGCAATGTAGGAGACCCCGGTTCGATTCCTGGGTTAGGGAAGATCCCCTAGAGAAGGGATAAGCTACCCCCTCCAGTGTTCTTAGACTTCCCTTGTGGCTCAGCTGGTAAACAACCTGCCTGCAATGTGGAAGACCTGGGTTTGATCCCTGGGTTGGGAAGATCCCCTGGAGAAGGGAAAGCCCACCCACTCCAGTATTCTGGGCTGGAGAATCCCATGGACAGTCCATGGGGTCGCAGAGAGTCAGACACGGCTGAGTGCCTTCCACTTCACTTGTTTGCTGTCTAGCTCACTGTGCGTGTGTTTTGCCACCCCCCGTTGTCATGCTCACCACACTGTTAGTTTTCCTGTTCTCGCCTCCTGATAATACTGGCATTTATTGAGTACTTATAATGTTCTGAGTTCTGTCTACAAGGTTTACCTGTATTGGCTATGTTGATCCTCAAAACAAACTTATGAGTGTGAAACTGTTATCATTCCCACTTCAAAGGAGAGGAAATTAGTGCATGGAGAGTTAAGGAAATTGTCCAAAATCGTAAAGGCTTAAGTCCCAGAAAGTCTGATTCCAGAGCTTGGGCTCCTAACTCTTACCCTGTACTGCTTCTCTAGATCAGCTCCTGGAAGTCAGGAGCAGGCTTTTATCTTAGTATTGCTAACATCTGGTACACTGTCTAGAACATAGTAGGGACTTGATACATAGTATTACTTGAATGAATAAATGAATGTTTTCTACTTAAGTATTTTGAGTGATAGAAGACAAAAATCATCAAAGGACTATAAAGCTTGTCTTATTCAATCTCTTATTTTGTAGCTGGAAAAGTCATGATTCACAGGGGTAAGTTCCACCTATAAGATCACTTACATAGTTTAGCTGACAGTTTTTTAACCTTTTATCATATCCCAGAAACTATTTCAGATTCCTTACATGTATAATCCTATCTAATCCTCATCTGAGTAAATATTCTTATTATCTCCATTTTAGAGATGAGGAAACAGGCATAAAGAGGTTGTCCAGTGTCTCATAGTTGTTAAGTGGCAAATCTATGAATTCAGTTAACTGGCTTCAGAATTCATGTTCTTGCCTGCTATACTAAATTGACTCTCAGATATTTAATCATTGCCAGATCTAGTCCCAAGTGAATGCTAATATCCAAAGTACACTGTATCCATATCCTGTACATATAGTTCAAAAAATACACTTATTTTAACTTAATCTTTGTCTAAATTTTTATAATGCACTTAGTATGTTTTATTTTATTTGAGCATCTTGATTTTTAGAATATATTTTACATGTCCAAAATGTTATTGAGAAAAATACTTATGTAGCTTTTCAAGCAATCCTTTACTTTATCCTAGAGAATTTTCAACCTTTTAAAAAAGGTCATTTATGAGCCACTGAAATTGTCAGTGGCTGTACATAGAATTTGAAATGTGTGTGTGTGTGTATACACATAGGTATTACAATTTTAGAATGCAGGGAGGATTGGGAGCCATCTCAGAGGACTGCTAAGGAATGGAGAGATAAGTGTAGCTTATTTTTAATGTTTGTTTTTCTGTACTCAGGATATGGCTTTCTTACTCTTTGGTTTTTATTTTAGGGGGAGCATTAGTTGGTTGATTAGTTGCTTGTGTCATGCTTGCAATTAGTTTACAGATTGTAAAACATAAAAATTCCTTTAGAAGTTTTGTACTTTCTACTGAGGTTGTATTAAATGTATAGTTGAACAACTATACATTTTGTTGGTCTTGGCTTGTGATTCATAAGCTTTTACTACTAAATAAACCTCCAAACCCAGGAATCACATTTTATTCCTTTATCTGTGGATCCCCAGGTGTAATAGTCTGATGATCACCTGTGAGATGGGCCATGTGAGCCAGCAACTTCAGGTGTAAAAATCTTATGCATTTAACCCCTCACTTTCTAAAGTGCCCTATCTGCTATCTGCTCCAAAGACTGTCATCTCTGAATGTTTATTTTAGATACTAATAGTATGACCCAGTGTTTTTCTGTGTAGCTGAAACAAATTATCTAGTCAATAATGCTTTTATTTACACATTTTTAGATAAAATTCATTTTCAAAAAGACGTTCCATATTCTTCCTGATGCTTTGTGTGTTCTAGACTTGCTCCAATATGCCTCTCAAGTCCAAAATACCCTGGGAGACTCAGGCAACCTGAGGCAATATATAGACCTAGCAAAGGATTTTCATCATTTTTGATTATTCCCCCCTCCCCCAATCTGACAGAAGATGGAACGTAAATTACTGAATCTTATTATAGAGTATTAGCATAACTTTCCTGCATTAGACCCGATCCAGGCAATGCCTTCCTGTGAAGAGTTACTGCCTGTTAGGATTTAACTGAAAATTATATCTAAATGAGAGAAAACTAAAATTGCTTTGCTTGATCATAAAATTTATAATTGAGTTGAATGTTAGTTTTCCACTCTACCCCCATGTGCATTAATCTTGCAGCAAGTTGACTAGCACATAGTGTTCTCTGCTTATCTTTTGTATATGTGTTGCAGAAATCCTTTAGAAAGGCCTTCCTTCATTTTCTAGCAAGGATTTAAACTGACACTAGGTGAAAACAGTGGTGAAGTTACATCAAGATCTGCAGTTGTTCATGTGTCCAACAGCAGAGAAGTGTTCACTCATCATGCACAAATGTTTGAGTCATAATTTCCTGGTTCAATCTATTTTGCAAAATTTAATCCTGTTTCATTTTTAGTTTTATTCACAACATCCAAGTAGGTAAGCGCTAGTCCTTTTATATGCATCCAAAGACATGTTCTGTACATATATGTCCTACTTAAATTTTTTCAACTCTGATCCCACCCCCAACCTGATTCCTGCTCCTCAACCTTCACAGCCCCTCCAACGCCCGCCCCTGCCCCAAAAAAACAAGTTTCGGAATCTCTACAAGCTGTAGAATGTGCTTCTAGATACACAGAATTTAAAATAATCCCATTACACTCTACCACATGTTGGAATTGTTGAACAAGTCTACTTAGAGGATCCCTGGTGTGTTTTATCACACTCATACTGTGAAAGACTCACATGTGTCTTGTCCCTTGAATGGAAGCCTAACACAGAGACTTGAATGTCCAAAATGAATTAGTGAAATTGTGATGATTCTTCCTGTGTGTTTTTATAGGGCAGGTCGAATCTGCTGAAAATTACTTGGATTCCATGAAATTTATGATAGGCATTTTTAGTGTTTACCCAACAAACAGTGCTTTGTTCTTAGTTCATCTATTTCTAAAGCAAAGGACAGAAAGTTGAAAATGAGTTTTAGAGTAAATTTCCACTTTGATTCAGTTGTACAGTTTATTCGGTGTTTTTTTTCTCCTAATACAGTGGCATTCTGGAAAGGCAGTTGAGCATGTTTTAAAAGGTCTAAGACTATGTAAGACTATATACTAGAAATAACTTGTTATGTGAACTGGTTTGACCATGCATCCAAATAGCATAAAGCTTGTGTTAGCAAAAATAACAGTGATCATCCCTGAGTTTTGATTACTGAAGCTGTTGTAATCATTGGTAGTACGGCACAGTGGATTTTCTTATTTATGCCCAGTTTCCACATACTATGAGTTGAATCCTAATCAACTTTTCATTTTGTTCTACTGGCTTAAAATGTTTTCCTTAATTAAAATGTTTTAGTGTGTGTCCCCATCTAGTTGCTGGAAATGTGGACAAGTCTGCTCTTTGAATATGAAATGAAGCCAAAGTTTACTTCATGTGAGATATAAAAAAAAAAAAAAAAAGAGTTTGAAAAACCAGGACACAAAAGTTTACATATCTAGAGCTTTTAGAATTAATACTAATAATAAATGCTGAGAATGAATGCTCTAAGCAATCAAAAAAAGAAATAGAAACCTTTTTTTCCTGACTAGAGGGCAGATTTTCTTGGAGTTATGAGAAATAACTTTAAAGTTTGACTATCCCGGGTTTGAACTGCTAACTATGTGACTTTCTGCTAGTTACTTAACCTTTGGGGCCTTAATTTTGTCATGTGTCACACATAAAGAGAGGATAATAGAATTTATTTGATAGGATTATTGGGAAGATTAATTGAGATAATACATGTGAGGCAATTAGCATAATATTTGACCTCTTGGACCCATGTGCACTGTGTTCAATATTTAATTAGTGAGAAAAGAGAGAAATTGAAATTTTATTTAAAAAATTCACTTTTTAAAATTTGAAATAAGGAATATATTGCTGCATAAAACATAACATTTTTATTTTTATTTTAATACTTTCTCACTCCTTAGATACAATTACTCATTTTCACTCACCAGATTATCTGCTAGATATAGTTGCAAAGACTTGTTCAAAATGTTTTAAAATTAGTTTTTTCGTTGTTTTACTTTAGAAAATTTATACTTTATGATACTTCTACTTTTTGATTACAGGCATTTCCAACCTATAACTGGGTCAGAGAACTCAGACTTTCTTTTAATATGGACAGTTCTAAGAGCATTTGATGAGTTTATTAAAGTTATAATGCAAATTCACAAGTCAGATTTTTTATTAGCAGTTTTTCTGTAATACATTGAAACAGACAATGAAGTTAATGGAATCTCAAAGATAAACTCATTGTTTATTCTTGTTTACATCCTGCATGTTAGAATTCAACATAAAATACTCCAGTCACAAAGACCAGTTAGCAGACCACTGTAATTAATGGCAGACATCAGTCAATTCTTGTTTATGAGTGCATACTGGAATTTCAGCTATAGATGAACAAGAACTGTCTTAATCCCAACTTGGCCTTCAGTTGCAGAAACTTGCAAGTAATTATTGGATACAACAGAATGTTGTATTGATTCTCTATTTTATTTTTGTTTTCATGTTCAGTATGAATATAACTTTCTGTTAAAAAATAGCTTTTATAGGTAGAGAAAGAGGTGAAATAGTTTTAATAACTAGTTCACTTCCACCTACAGTTATTGCCCTAAAAATATTCCCTTAGGTATATTTTCATCTCTTTGGGGTGTGTGTGTGTGTGTATGTATGTGTGTATATGTAATTTCCTAAATCAAACTTCTTGGGAGGCATACTGAATAGTTTAAACTTCAGACAATGACATAAATAACTTTCTTCTGGTAAAGTGACTTATCCACATATTAATAGTTTCAGTTGACTAAGACTGTGAGATATAAACAACTCAGCTGGCTGCTTTTAGGTTTAGTGGTAGTTCTGGCAGTTATACATGGCAACTTACCTCTTGGAAAAGAGAGATTGGGGTTAGCAAAAATATATTTATTATTTTCAATTTTGTTTACTGGAACTAATTTGGAGTAAGTAGGCTCAATTTTCACCTTAGCAACCACAAAACAGTCTCATGTGGAAATCTGAGTTAATTGATAATCATATTACAGTATATTCCAGGGATGTTTAATTCCCCATAAAGTGTCCATTTGATTAGTTGGTTAACTACTTCACCCATTAGCATAAATTGAGTCGGTGATGCCATCCAACCATCTCATTCTCTGTTGTCCCCTTCTCCCATCTTCAATCTTTCCCAGCATCAGGGTCTTTTCCAATGAGTCAGCTCTGTATCAGGTGGCTAAAGTATCAGAGCTTCAGCTTCAGCATCAGTCTTTGCAATGAATATTTAGGATTGATGTCCTTTAGGATTGATTGGTTTGATCTCCTTGCAGTCCAAGGGACTCTCAAGAGTCTTCTCTAGCACCCCAGTTTGAAAGCATCAATTCTTCAGTGCTCAGCCTTCATTATTACTGTTTATCACTTCTTTATTACTATTATATTATTATTATTATTATTATGGTCATTATCATTATATCCAAGTAAGAGTAAGACACATCATGCCTGTGACAGTTATATTCTTTTGCCATCTCTACATTATACTTTTGGGAGCATCTTACTCAGGGATTTCAGACTTGTGAATGCAACTTTATGGACTGCTGTTTTGAAATAGAAAAAAAAAGTAATACCTAAAAGTTGAGAGCTAGGTTTATTTGGTGGGAATTATGAGGACTGCAAGTCTGGGAAGCAGCATCCCAGGTGACCCTGAGAGAACTGTTTCTAAGGAGATGGGGGGAGGAGCCAGGCTATAAGTTTTCAACAAGGGACAGGTAATCTGAATATTAAAAGATAATTGTTAATTTAGGAAAACCAGATATCTCACATAAGGGGTTTAGCACTCTTCTATGTATGGGAAGATGCAAGTGTCTGGCATCATTGAATTTGTTACATTTATATGCATCTCAGCTATCTGGCAGAGAAGGCAATGGCAACCCACTCCAGTACTCTTGCCTGGAAAATCCCATGGATGGAGGAGCGTGATAGGCTGCAGTCCATGGGGTCGCAAAGTCTGGCACGACTGAGCAACTTCACTTTCACTTTTCACTTTCATGCATTGGAGAAGGAAGTGGCAACCCACTCCAGTATTCTTGCCTGGAGAATCCCAAAGACGGGGGAGCCTGGTGGGCTGCCCTGTAAGGGATCGCACAGAGTCAGACATGACTGAAGTGACTTAGCAGCAGCAGCAGCTGTCTGGAGCCAGCATCCTGCTTCTTGATTGTTCACATCCTTAATTCTTCCTTCACCATACAGGGTGGTGGGTGTGGTGGATGGCTGACTCTTGCACTTTCTTTTCTCACTTACTGGGGTAAGTGGCTAATGGCTATTATTCTACCTGGGCTCAGAAATTTACATTTGGAAGGCTAGAATCCCTGATGACTGTGAAATTCTTGTTTACTGAAACATCAGGAAATATTTCATTTCACACTAGGTATGTATGTATTTCTATATAATAATTTAGTAAATGTACAACCTAATACCTAATATAGAATAGATGTGATATCATTGAGTAGACTCTGTTATTTGTCACAGGAATAAAGTTATGATATCAGCCATATAGTTGGATTCATAAAAATCAAGTATCATATGATACAACTCAATTATATTGAAGAAAAATTATAATTTGAGGCATGCCTCCCATTGACTACAAACCAAAATAATTTTAAACATAAAAATATTGCTCTATTAAATTCTGTCTTGACCATATTTCTGTGAAAGTAAGATGTTCAAGATAAATATAATTCAGAGATTTGCTTTTTATTTTTTACATTTGGGTCTCTAGGTTTTATATTTCCATTAAAAAAATTAAATGTTGTATCATAATAAACTGAGATTTATAATTTGGAAAAATGCCATGAAAATGGTTCAGCTCAGTTCAGTCGCTCAGTCACATCTGACTCTTTGCAAGCCCATGAACTGCAGCACGCCAGACCACTCTGTCTATCACCAACTCCCGGAGCCTACCCAAACTCATGTTCATTGAGTCGGTGATGCCATCCAACCATCTCATCCTCTGTCATCCCCTTCTCCTCCTGCTCTCAGTCTTTCCCAGCATCAAGGTTTTTTCAAATGAGTCAGCTCTTCACATCAGGTGGCCAAAGTATTGGAGTTTCAGCTTCAACATTAGTCCTTCCAATGAGCACCCAGGACTGATCTCCTTTAGAATGGACTGGCTGGATCTCCTTGCAGTCCAAGGGACTTGCAAGTCTTCTCCAACACCACAGTTCAAAAGCATCAGTTCTTTGGCGCTCAGCTTTCTCTATAGTCAAACTCTCACATCCATACATGACCACTGGAAAACCATAGCCTTGACTAGACAGACCTTTGTTGGCAAAGTAATGTCTCTGCTTTTTAATATGCTGTCTAGGTTGGTCATGACTTTCCTTCCAAGAAGTAAGCGTCTTTTAATTTCATGGCTGCAGTCACCATCTGCAGTAATTTTGGAGCCCCAAATAAAGTCAGCCGCTCTTTCCACTGTTCCCCCATCTATTTGCCATGAAGTGATGAGACTGAATGCCATGATCTTAGTTTTCTAAATGTTGAGCTTTTTCACTCTCCTCTTTCACTTTCATCAAGAGGCTCTTTATTTCTTTTTAACTTTCTGCCATAAGGGTGGTGTCATCTGCATATCTGAGGTTATTGATATTTCTCCCGGCAATCTTGATTCCAGCTTGTGCTTCATCCAGCCCAGCACTTCTCATGATTTACTCTGCATATAAGTTAAATAAGCAGGGTGACATGAAAATGGTAGGCCACATTTAACATTTTTTTTTTTACTTCCAGGATTTGAGAAAACTTTTTACTTGCGGGCCGTAAGAAAGCTTATACAAACAGGTTTGCTGTGCATTTCACTTTCTTCTCTGCTCAGTATTGTGTATGTTGATTTATCTTGTTTATAGATGTTATAAACATTTGGGAAGGTTTTGGGAAAGATATTGGGCAAAATAGCTAAAAGTTCAAGTTCACAGATGTAAGTAAATTCGTATTTTGAGTCAATATATGACTTTAAGTCATCCCTAAATGATTTAAAAGAGAAGTCAAAACACTTGTGACCTTCTCTACAGCTCAATTTTTATATCAGGCCATTTGACTTGAGAAGCTTTTTATTCAAGCCTTGAACCCAGAATACCACTGAGCATGGAGTTTCTTTTTAAAGAGAAATATGCTTGTGGAATGTTGTTGCTACAGAGAAGATTATGCAAACATCTCAACTTTGCTCAAGACATCCAAGTTCACAGAAAACTATTTGTAACTTCAACTGCTACCCAGCTTTCAGTTTTAATGTTGATCAAATGATGTTTGATTGACCTACTTATAATAGCACAAAGAACATTTCTGAACCTAAGATTTTTCCTTTTGTCCTTTTGAAGGAAAAGCATAATGAACTCCATTTTGATATAATGACAGTGCTCTCCCATCAGTTGATGTGCTGAGGCCTCAGGTCTGAGGAATACTTTCCACATGGTAGAAAACCAGTGACGATCAACTTTATAACTTCTTGTTCTTATAAAAAAAATGCTTTTTATGGCTTCATTCCAATCTCAAAGTCCTATGCTTTGGATATTTCTAAGACTATTTCTGTGTTTGAAAATGTTGACGAAAGAAACTAATGAGGAGGGATGCTCTTCAAACAGGTTCATTCTTAAAGATAAAAGCCTTGATTGAGAGTTTAGTCAGGACCCACTACCTGTCTTATTGGAGATATTTTATTGCAGTTTTGGCCACAGGTATGGGATATTTAACAACAACCATACCAAATAGGAAAGTTTACCTACAATGATTCATGAAGACAGGTCAGGAATTGCCATAAATTGCCATAAGTATCGATTTTATTATTAATGAACTTTCCTTTTGAAATATTGTGCTCCATTCAAAACATAAACTGGCTCACCAAGGTGCATGATGCAAACACTTTTGTATTAATTTGACTTTCATTCCTAGAATGGAAGACCAGAGTTAAACCACTTACCTACCTTGGGAATTTGGTAATAGTTATTAATCATAGGATGTGGGAAAACAGGAGATACTTCCTGGAAATGTGAGCAGAGAATTCAATTTGGACCTTTAGTAAGTGACTCAGTATGTTAGAGTTTGTCACTTATTAGTTGGATATATGGGACAGCTCCTTATAAAACTATATAGAAAAAAATAGAAATATAAACCAAGGAAGTATGCTAAAACTTCAAATTTTTTTTTATTTATACATAAAGTTACAGAAAAGTTTTCTGTATTTCTGAACTGTCCATATAGAGACAAGAAAGGACTGCTATGCAATGAACTTATTTTGAACCAAATATAAGTTCTTTGTTAAACTCATTCTGCTATCTTTCCTAACCATATAACCTTAGTAAAGGGAAGAGAGGCTACACAGTGAGGTCGCAAGACATCTGGAAGCTATTTTTAGGTTGAGTAAAAGCTTCGGAGAGAGGATTTTGAGAAGGTGGGTAGAGAGGACGACATATGGGAGGCAAAGGTCACTAGAGGCCAGCAGAAGCTGTTTACAGACCACTTCATTTTACAGGCACAGACAATGTTTTGGGAAATGACACGTAGACATTTACACCTCTTAGATAGGGCTCCTATTGTATGTTCTTTGCCTTCTCAATCAAAACACACAAATGTATTTTACAGGCCACTTTAACAGTAGCATAGATGTATTTGTTTGTTTTAAAGGCAGAAAAATAAATGTTACGTTGAATTAAAGAGCCAGGAACAATGTTAGGTACAAGAGATTTGTCAGAGAAACCTGAAATTTCCATCCTGAATTCAAGCCTCTCTAGAATATTAAATTAGATACTTAGGGTTGTACACTATATTTCAATTCATTAGCATGCCACTTAGATTTGTTAACAATATATGTAGTACTTTTGAGTAGAAAATGCACTACTTTCTACTTGGTGTATACTTCTCGTATATTCCTATACTTATAGAAAGACATCAGTTTAAAGACTAAAAAGTAGTTGAAACATTATATCAAAGTATCCATAATACTAACAGATACTCAAAAGGGAGGGAAAACTGGCCCCAAACTTGCTCTAAATGATTTGTCTTGAAATTGAATTCTATTGTAACAAGTAAACAGAATATTCAGTCCTGTCCACTACAAAAGAGACATGTCTTGAGCTAGAAAAGAGAATCTAAATGGTGCTGGTAATACCCCACAAACCTAGTCACTCTCCCTACAAAACTCATTCTCAACTATTTTATTATTTAGGCTATTCAAGGTCACATCTATTTTTTTTAAAAAAAGTAAAGGATGGGTTTATAGACCACACTGTATAAATAACATGTTATGCTCTGTTCTTTGAAATATACCACCAATGAAGCAAAGAGCAGAAGGGAGATGAAGAGGAGTTGAACTTTAGGCAGTTGTTTTTGTTTTCCAGTTAATGACTCAGAGTTCCTCACTGGAAAATTAGAAAATATACACATAGACTAAAGTGAATGCAAATCACCTGCCTTGCTGTAGAGTCGACCATAGTCATTCTTCACATTGTTTGATTAAACTCCCTCAGACTTTTTGTCTTTAGAAAAATATGAATTTATTAAAAAAATAGGATGATTCTATATATGGCATTCCAAGATGCTTTTTGTCACAACGGTATATAATATGTACATATTTTCATATCAAGAAATGTACTTTGCCATCTCATCATAATAGTAAGAATTTAGCTATTTAAAGGTAGTCCACTTTGCCTAATCATTTACTATTGAACATATAGATCTCTAACCATGTTTATATAATAATTAGAATTGCAGTGAACATCTTTCTAAATATATTTCTGTGCTTATTTCTATTTGTTTTTTGTTAAAATTTTTGGAGGTTGAATTTCCAGATCAAAGGTAACATACACAGACCCAGTGACAATCTCTAGCAAATTAATGTATATTCATGTTAGCATTCTGTGAGAATATCCATTTCTCAACAAGTAGAAACATACACTATACAGTTTTCCAAGCATTGGGCACCATTATTTAAAAAATGCATCAAGCATTTGTCCTTCTGGGATGTAAAGCTATAGTCAATTTCTCCCTATGCAGCCAATTCCAGTAATGAAAAATAGGCTCATAATTCCTTATCATAGTTCACTTATTAAACATTTTCAGAATGTCTAGTGTGTTTAGGGAAGATTTTGGTGAGTGGAGATTTCTGCCAAAAAGGCTAAGAACAGGACCAGTATTTACCAAGTCTGAGTCTGTAGTATGTGCCAAATTCATTTAATCTCATTTAATTCTAACAAATGTATGACAAATAAAAAATATTCTCTCCATTTTTGAGATAGAAAGCTAAAACTCTTGGAGGTTGGGAAGTTTGTGCAAGTTCAGAGTTAGCCCAAGCTAAGAAGGAATAGGAATCAAAATCTCTTTAGCTTGATTGTCCATGATTTATCCACAATACCTTAATTGTTAAGGACAGGAGCAAATTTTATTGCTTATTGCATGCATGTGTGCTAAGTTGCTTCAGTCTTTCCCAGCATCAGGGTGTTTTCCAGTGAGTTGGCCCTTCATACCAGGTGGCCAAAGTATTGGAGCTTCTGCTTCAGCAACAGTCCTTTCAGTGAATATTCAAGGTTGATTTCCTTTAGGATTGACTGGTTTGATCTCCTTTCTGTCCAGGGGACTCTTAAAGATCTTCTCCAGCAACACAGTTAGAAAGCATCGATTCTTCAGCACTCAACTTTCTTTATGATCTAACTTTCACATCTGTACATGACTACTGGAAAAACCATAGCTTTGATTGTATGGACCTTTGTTGGCAAAGTTATATCTTTGCTTTTTGATACACTGTCTAGGTTTCTCATAGCTTTCCTTCCAAAGAGCAAGCATCTTTTAATATCATGACTGCAATCACCTCCCACAGGGTTTTTGTCACTGCTTCCTCTTTTTCCCCTTCTATTTGCCAGAATGCTGAGTTTTAAACCAGCTTTTTTACTTTCCTCTTTCACTCTCATCAAGAGGCTCTTTAGTTCCTCTTTACTTTCTGCTATTAGGGTGGTATCATTTGTGTATCTGAGGTTGTTGATATTTCTCCTGACAATCTTGATTTCAGTTTGTGATTCATCCAGCCCAGCATTTCACACGATGTACTCTGCATATAAGTTAAATAAGCAGGGTGACAATAGATAGCCTGGTCATACTCCTTTCCCAATTTGGAACCAGTCAATTGTTCCATGTAAGGTTCTAACTATTGCTTCTTGACGCACATACAGATTTCTCAGGAGACAGGTAAGGTGATCTGGTATTCCCATCTCTAAGAATTTTCCAGTAGTCAATGAAGCAGAAGAGGTTTTTCTGGAATTCCCTTGCTTTCTCTATGATCCAGTGAATGTTCACAATTTGATCTCTTGGTCCTCTGCCTTTTGTAAACTCAACTTGTATATCTGGAAGTTCTCAGTTCACATACTACTGAAGAGTAACTTGAAGGATTTTGAGCATAACCTTACTAGCATGGAAAATGAGTGCAATTGTACTGCCCTTCTTTGGAATTGGAATGAAAACTGACCCTTTTCCAATCCTGGGGCCACTGCTAAGTTTTCCAAATTTGCTGACATACTGAGTGCAACACTTTAACAGCATCATCTTTAGAATTTTAAATAGTTCAATTGGAATTCCATCTGCTCCACTGGCTTTGTTTGTGATAATGCTTCCTAAGGCCCACTCGACCTCGCACTCCAGGATGTCTGGCTCTAGGTGAGTGACCACGCCCTTGTGATTGTCCCTGTCATTAAGACTTTTTTCGTATAATTCTTCTGTGTATTCTTCTTAATCTCCTCTTCTTAATCTCTTCTGCCTCTGTAGGTCCTTACTGTTTTTGTTCTTTTTGATTTTTGCCCTTCTTTGTGTGACATGTTCCCTTGACATCTCCAGCTTTCTTGAGGAGATCTCTAGTTTTTCTCATTCTATTGTTATCCTCTACTTCTTTGCATTGTTCATTGAAGAAGGCTTTCTTATTGATATCTTCTTGCTACTCTCTGGAACTCTGCATTCAGCTGGGTATATTTTTCCCTGTCTCCCTTGCTTTTGCTTCTCTTCTTTCCTCAACTATGTGTAAACCCGCCTCAGGCAACCACTTTGCCTTCTTGCATTTCTTTTTCTTTGGGATGGTTTTAGTCACTGAGTCCTATACAATGTTACCAACCTCTGTCCGTAGTTCTTCAGTCACAATGTCTACCAGATTTAATCCTCTGATTCTGTTTATTACCTTCACTTTATAATCATAAGAGATTTGATTTAGGTCATACCTGAATGGCCTACTGGACTTTCTTCAAATTAAGCCTGAATTTTGCAGTGAGGAGCTGATGATCTGAGCCACATTCAGTTCCTGGTCTTGTTTTTGCTAACTGTATAGGGCTTCTCTACCTTTGGCTGAAAAGAATATAATCAATCTGATTTCAGTATTGACCATCTGGTGATGTCCATGTGTAGAGTCATCTCTCGTGTTGCTGGAAAAGGGTGTTTGCTATGACCAGTGTGTTCTCTTGACAAAACTCTGTTAGCCTTTGCCCTGGTTCATTTTGTACTCCATGGCCAAACTTGCTTGTTACTCCAGGTATCTCTTGACTTCCTACATTTTCATTCCAGTCCCCTATGATGAAAAGCACATCTTTCTTTGGTTTAGTTCTAAAACGTCTTATAAGTCTTCATAGAACCAGTCAGATTCAGCATCAGTGGTTGAGGCATAGACTTGAGTTACTGTGATGTTGAATGGTTTGCCTTGGAAATGAACCAAGATCATTCTGTCATTTTTAAGATTGCACCTAAGTACTACGTTTCAAGCTCTTTTGTTGACTGTGAGGCCTAATTAGTTTCTTCAAAGGGATTCTTTGCCCACAGTAGCAAATATAATGGTCTTCTGAATTATATTCACCCATTCCCGTCCATTTTAGTTCACTGATTCCTAAGATGTTGATGTTTACTCTTGTTAGTTCCTCTTTGACCACATCTGATTTACCTTGATTCATGGACTTAATATTCCAGGTTCCTATGCAATATGGTTCTTTACAGCATCAGACTTAACTTTCACCACCAGGCACATGCATAGCTGAGTGTCATTTCTGTTTTGGCCCAGCCACTTCATTTTTCTGAAGCTATTAGTAATTGCCCTCTACTCTTCCCCAGTAGCATATAGGACATTTTCCCACCTGGGATGTTCATCTTCTGGTGTCATATCTTTTTGCCTTTTCATATTGTTCATGTTCATGGGTTCTCACGGCTAGAATACTGGCATGGTTTGCCTTTCACTCCTCCAGCGGACCACATTTTGTCAGAATTCTTCACCATGACCCATCTGGCATTTGTGGTCCTGCACGGCATGGCTCATAGCTTCATTGAATTATGCAAGCCCCTTTGCCATGACAAGGCTGTGATCCATGAAAGGGATTTCCTGGTTAGAATACCCTAATCAGAAGCTCTCACAAATCATTGTTCAAATGACTGATAAAATAGCAAGTTCCATGTTTAAAGGAATCACCCATTTTAGTCACTTTGAGAAAATGTGAAAAGAATAAATGTTACCATATATAGATCTGCTTCTGTAGGTATTTACAGTGTTGTTAACAATGAACCAGAATTTTCTATTGATAAAAGCTCTCTTCTCATTATAAATAAAGTTCAGTGTCTGTTAAAACTCAACTCTTGTAAGGTACTGTGTTCTTTGGAAGGTATTGTGTCTAATATCATAAGGTTAAAAAAAGTGTGTGTGTATTTTCAACTGTTAAGTGTTGGGAGAGTGCTTTCTCATTTTTAATGGCTTTAATACACCTGTACTTTGTGTACAGTCAGTACTCAATTGATATCTACTGTTGGCAATTATTATTTTGGAAAGAGATGGTAGGAAAGAGTTAATGCAAACCCTAGAGTTTTTTTTTCTTTTCTTTTTTTAAGAAATATACGTATGAGGACACCTTCATTTGCCAAACTAGAGATAAAACCATAAAAAGTGAGGACAGCAATTATATCTCGTCAAATATTTTTTGCCTAAAAGAGGCATTGTTTGAAATAAAATATCATAGTGCATTTGCACAATATTCTAGCAAATACATAAAAGAGGTCATTAATTTACTCATCTGTAACATGATATTAACTGCATACTGTGATTGTGGTGATTTAAACAAAGTAAATGAAGGAAAAGCAATTAACGGAGTATCACAAATATGATTTGTTTTGCTATTACCGGTATTACTATAGCTGTAATGTATTTCTATAATTTTCTGATTTTAAATAGGAGCACATATATAACCCATTCTTATTTTCATATTCTTGGCGACACTTCTGGAAATACTTCAATTGTGTCAAGCAATTTTTCAAGATTTTTTCTTAAAATAACATTAGACTTCATTTTGTTTGTTTTGGGTGCTTTCACTTTCTTTTTGGATGTTCTTGGCAATTTCATGTGTGCTTATTATTCTGATCCAAACCTGTGAGGAAAATACCCCACAACACTGCCCAATTTACAGGACCACACAGTGATTTATAAGGGTTCCTCCCCTACAGAGCTTTTAATGGAGAAAAACTCATCTGTATTGCTGTGTCAAGAAATCACCACCTTTATCACATACCACAGACATAAATGAACCATATAAAAGCAAATAATCCTTAACTCCTCTACAGGAAGCGAGAGCAGAATTTGAACTTTAGCAGATGCTTAGAATGTGTAACTAGTTGTAGAGACCATGTAATATGGATACTAACAAGTAGTTACAGATAGTTTATCTAGTGCAATGGATTTTAAATCACTTTTGAAAAACTGAAATCTTTTAAACATATACAATATGCTATAATACACTATATAATTCTTCTAAGAACTCAAGTAAATTTTACTTTTATATCAATTTTACATGGATTTAGATAGAGTACTTTTACCAAACTCTGTTGGGCTTTTAATGAAAATACTAATACATTTTCATATTTTAAACATTCTATCAATGATTGATCATTGAATTTACTCTTAAAACCTAAATTTTAAAATCAGATATATTTAGCTACTTCTAAGCTTTGTTATTGGAGAAGGCAGTGGCACCCCACTCCAGTACTCTTGCCTGGAAAACCCCATGGATAGAGGAGCCTAGTAGGCTGCAGTCTTAAGCGACTTGAGTGACTTCACTCACTTTTCACTTTCATGCATTGGAGAAGGAAATGGCACCCCACTCCAGTGTTCTTGCCTGGAGAATCCCAGAGACGGAGGAGCCTGGTGGGCTGCCATCTATGGGGTCGCACAGAGTCGGACACGACTGAAGCGACTTAGCAGCAGCAGCAGCAGCAGCAAGCTTTGTTATGGGAAATACATGGGGAAACAGTGGAAACAGTGTCAGAATTTATTTTGGGGGGCTCCAAAATCACTGCAGATGGTGATTTCAACAATGAAATTAAAAGACTTACTCCTTGGAAGGAAAGTTATGACCAACCTAGATAGCATATTCAAAAGCAGAGACATTACTTTGTCAACAAAGGTCCATCTAGTCAAGGCTATGGTTTTTCCAGGGGTCATGTATGGATGTGAAAGTTGGACTGTAAAGAAAGCTCAGTGTCAAAGGATTGATGCTTTTGAACTATGGTGTTGGAGAAGACTCTTGAGAGTCCCTTGGACTGCAAGGAGATCCAATCAGTCCATTCTGAAGGAGATCAGTCCAGGTGTTCTTTTGAAGGACTGATGCTAAAGCTGAAACTCCAATACTTTGGCCACCTCATGCGAAGAGTTAACTCATTGGAAAAGACCCTGATGCTGGGAGGGATTAGGTGCAGGAGGAGAAGGGGACGACAGAGGATGAGATGGCTGGATGGCATCACCAACTCGATGAATTTGAGTTTAGGTGAACTCTGGGAGTTGGTGATGGACAGGAAGGCCTGGTGTGCTGCGATTCATGGGGTTGCAAAGAGTCAGACACGAGTGAGTGACTGAAGTGAACTGAACTGAAGCTTTGTTAAGTGTATCTACATTATAACAAATTGAAACAAAGGAAGCCTAACACAAATTATTTCAGGGTAAATTTCATGTAATCTCTACTCATTATTCATGATAAATATACAAAGAAATACACCTAATGTCACTAGACTTATATGAGCTAATATATATAAATGACTAAAGATAGTACTTTGTTCAAACTAAGATATTAAATATTACAACATGGCCTCAATTCAAAACACTTTTTGCCTAGTGCAAGAAGTCACACAAGACTTAAAAACATGTTGATTCCAAGCTAAGGTACATCTGGTTACATTATTTGATGCAGAGGTAAAAAAAATAAATCTCATTTATATTATGTAATACGTAAAGACATTCCCCATATGAGTAAATACTGTTCAGGTACCAGTCTCTAAACACTGATAATTACCTGTTCTGTCATCTTTGAGTCCCAGAGTCTCAAGTGAAACTGTTGATTTGGGATCTTGTTTTTCTGATATATTTTTTCTCTCAAGAACATCAGAATTTTTGTTTCCTTTTGCTTTATTAATAAGAGATTGATAAAGGCAGCAAAAACTCTACGTATATTCTAGATTATGATACGTAGTTCACTAACTAGTAATTACTAATGTCATATATGCAAAGAATAGACCTAAAGCTTCAATGTAGAGTGAGTCTGTGGTGACCTAAGTAAAACAATAATCATTATTGACATTTTAATTGTTATACTGAGTAGGGGTAACACTATATGTTAATAATTCATAAAATCATAACAGTATAAAGGGCATGATATAGTCACGTAGCCTGGAGACATATTCACTTCTCTGACTCTTTCCCATTTACAACTCTCTTCATGGAAGAAATATTACTTTGTTTTCATTCCTCTCATTTGGAAGTCCCCAGATCTCTCTCATTTCAAGAACAGACCAAGAGCAATCCTCTTCAAATTTAATTTATGCTGCACTTGGATATTTTATTTCCAGTGTAGACTATCCTCAAATGGTAAATCTGCCTATACCATAAAGGTATGAAGTACATGGAACACTGGGTCAAACCATGAGCAGAGAAAATGTGTCTACTAATGCTAGAGACAGAGCATCGAAAAGGCAAGAGAATTCCAGAAAAAACATCTATTTCAGCTTTATTGACTATGCCAAAGCCTTTGACTGTGTGGATCACAATAAACTGTGGAAAATTCTTCAAGAGATGGGAATACCAGACCACCTGACCTGCCTCTTGAGAAACCTGTATGCAGGTCAGGAAGCAACAGTTAGAACTGGACATGGAACAACAGACTGGTTCCAATAGGAAAAGGAGCACATCAGGGCTGTATATTGTCACCCTGCTTATTTAACTTCTATGCAGAATACATCTTGAGAAACGTTTGGCTGGAAGAAGCACAAGCTGGAATGAAGATTGCTGGGAGAAATATCAATAACCTCAGATTATGCAGATGACACCACCCTTATGGCAGAAAGTAAAGAGGAACTAAAGAGCCTCTTGATGAACGTGAGAGTGAAAAATTTGGCTTAAAGCTCAATGTTCAGAAAACGAAGATCATGGCATCTGGTCCCATCACTTCATGGGAAATAGGTGTGGAAACAGTGTCAGACTTCATTTTTCTGGGCTCCGAAATCACTGCAGATGGTGACTGCAACCATGAAATTAAAAGACGCTTACTCCTTGGAAGAAAAGTTATGACCAACCTAGATAGCATATTAAAAAGCAAAGACATTACTTTGCCAACAAAGGTCCATCTAGTCAAAGCTGTGGTTTTCCAGTAGTCATGTATGGATGTGAGAGCTGGACTATAAAAAAAGCTGAGTGCTGAAGAATTGATGCTTTTGAACTGTGATGTTGGAGAAGACTCTTGAGAGTCCCCTGGACTGCAAGGAGATCCAACTAGTCCATCCTAAAGGAAATCAATCCTGAGTATTATTGAAAGGACTGATGCTGAAGCTGAAGCTCCAGTACTTCTTCCACTTGGTGCTAAGAGCTGATTCATTTGAAAAAGACCCTGATGCTGGGAAATATTGAAGGCAGGAGGAGAAGGAGACGAAAGAGAATGAGATGGTTGGATGGCATCGCCAACGTGACGGACATGAGTTTTAGTAGGCTCCGGGAGTTGGCACTGGACAGGGAAGCCTGGCATGCTGCAGTCATGTGCTCGCAAGGAGTTGGACACGACTGAGCGACAACTGAACTGAATATGTGATAGATTCAGGACCCATGTCCAAGTGCATCTGATCCTGAATGGTTTGCCTTTGTGTTGCCCTACCTTGCCTGTTTCTTTGTCTGAAAAGACCAGAGCTAGAATATCTGGGTTTCTCTATCTGTCCCCACCACTTACTAGCTGGGTGACTTTGGCAAAGCTACTTACCCTCTTTATACTTCAGGTTTCTCATTTATAAAGTGAAGACAGTGATACCTGTCTCACAAATTTTGGTTGAAAAAAAGTGTGTAAAGTCAAGCACTTGGAATAACTTTGGGTACATAGTAAGTATTCGATTGTGTGCTCATCCATTGTGCTCAGTTGGAGCATGTTTTATTATAATGGGAGTTGGTGATGGACAGGGAGGCCTGGCGTGCCTCAATTCATGGGGTTGCGAAGAGTCAGACACGACTGAGCGACTGAACTAAACTGAACTGAACTGATCATTGATTCAGTAACCTCCTATTATATCACCACTTCCTAGTTCACTTCTTCATGTATCATCTCTCTCTCTCTCTTCAAAGAATTATTGAGCATCTACTTTGTGCCGAGCACTTTTTAGGAGCTAACTTCTTTGCAACCCTATGGACTGTAGCCTAACAGGCTCCTCTGTCTGTGGATTCTCCAGGAGTGGAGTAGCCATTTCCTTCTCCAGGGTGTCTTCCTGATCCAGGGATTGAACCCAGGTCTTCTGTATTGCAGGCATATTCTTTAACATCTGACCCACCAGGGAAGCTCAGGAGCTAGCTTAGACTATATCAAGGAACCAAAAGTGGCATAGAGGGTGCCCTTATAAATTTACATTTTAGTTGTTCTAGGTAGATCAAATAGACAATAAATGATAAATGATATGGGCTTCCTATGTGGTGCTAGTGGTAAAGAAACCTCCTGTAGCATGTTAAATGGTAGTAAGTGCTATGAAAAAAAGAATGACACAGAATAATTTAAGTTGAGTAGATGGTGACCAGCAGAAGGCTTTTCAAGAACTGATATTATTTCAGAGTCTTGCAGAAGAGTTACAAGAATAGTACAAACCAATACCACAGACCTTGCTCCGTTTGCTTTGTTAATAAGTCTGTCTACAAAAATATGTGCATATACAGATTTTTATTCCTCAACTTTTGGGAAGAAGTTGAAGACATTGTATCCCTTAACTTCTAAATATTTCAGTGTATATTTCCAAAGAATAAAGACATTTAAAAAATAATTACATTGCAGTTATCAAAATCAGAATATAAAATATTGATATACTTGTTATATATCCCAGAATCCTTATTCACATTTAATCAGTTTTTCCAGTAATGTCATTTACAGCTTTTCCTGGCCCAAAATTCAGTACAGGATCAGGTATTGAATTTTATTGTCAAGTTTTTCTTGTTTTACGTGATCTCTTAATCTTGACATTTTTGAAGAATTCAGGCCAATGACATTTGGTTTAGATTTGCTTTATTTCCTCTGGAATTGATAAGGTTATATATATTTTTAGAAGAAAATCACTAAAAGTATATTAAGTTTTTCTCAATACTTTATGTCAGGTTGTCACAAGACACTGAGTTGTTCCAGTGTTGGTGATGTTAGCTTTGATCTCCTGGTTGTGATCAATAAGGATTCTCCATTGTAAAGTCAACATTTTCACTTTATAATTAGTAAGTAACTTGTAGGGAGATACTTTAAGAATATTTAAATATCTGTTTCTCAGCACACTCTACCACCACTTTTATCTCTATTGATAATTTTCTAAATCTATTATTATTTCTAGCTCAGACGGTAAAGCATCTGCCTGCAATGCGGGAGACCCTGGTTCAATCCCTGGGTTGGGAAGATCCCCTGAAGAAGGAAATGGCAACCCACTCCAGTACTCTTGACTGGAAAATCCCATGGATGGAGGAGCTTCGTAGGCTACAGTCCATGGGGTCGCAAAAAGTCAAACATGACTGAGCGACTTCACTTTCACTTCACTTTATTCTATAAAGAAGGCATTTCCCTTCTTTAATTTCTTTCTTTATTTTTTTTTCATTTGTTGATTCAGACTAGATGGACTCCTGGCTTTTTACTGAACTCAGTAGATTATGATCCATTTTTTATAATATTTGGATTCACACATGGTCCCCGATTTGATCAGTAGGATTTCCTCCCCTGGCTACTGTGACCTTTTGAGACATCTCCATGATTCCTTGAGCACTTCCTTACCTTCTGATATACCAAAATATTCTAGTTGATCTTATATTTTCCTGCCACTACCAGGAAGTTAGCCATTTATCCAAAGAGCTGTGTTTTCTTTTAGTAGAGAATGGTATATGGAAATCAAGACCTAGGCACTAGAGGTACTTATTCTTCCTGATGTAATATTGCTACTAGGCCCTCTTAGAGAACAATTAAGATAGATATCTATTTCTATCTCATATCTTTATTTCTACATGTTCATCTGAATCTATCTGTGAAGCATGATGAATGCATGCATGTTTGTATGTATGGAAGCCATTAGTACACATTTCTGTCTCAAGTTTCTTTATAATATTAGACTGTATTTTCTGTATAATTGTCCTGCTCCCATACATGTAAGTATGTTCTCCAAAGGAAGAAATTTGATTTTCATTATCTATAATATATTTACTTAATTGCATGACTCCTGAAAAAGTTTCAGAATTGAATACTGATACCACAGTAAAATGTAAACACACTAAGAGTTCAATATTTGTTTAAAGTTTTTCTTTTTGCAATAAATATATGTAGTGATGGTCACATATCTTAAATGTGCAAATTGATAATTTTGTCACATATGCACACTCGTATAACATATAACCCTATATGGTACATTTGTATAACCTCAGAAAGTGCCCTCATGCCCCTTCATCATCCTTGGACTAGAGGATCAACATGCAATTTATTTGTATTTTTCAATTTTAGGTTTATTGAGGCATACTTTACATGCAGTCCTGTCAGCTACCAGGCTCCTCTATCCATCCTCTGGGATTATCCGGGCAAGGATACTGGAGTGGGTTGCCATTTCCTACTTCAGGGGTCTTTCCTGACCCAGAGATTGAACCTGCGTCTCCTGTGTCTCCTGCATTGCAGACAGATTCTTTACCCTCTGAGTCATCAGAGAAGCCCCATAAAATAAAGTTAATAATAAAACTTGTTTTTTTATTGTGCAGTTTTATTTTTTTCCTCTTCTTAAATGTGTGTGTGTGTATATTCTTTTTCAGATTCTTTTCCTTATAGGTTATTACAAGACACTGAGTTGAGTTCCTTGTGCTATGTACTATATAGTAAGTCCTGTTGGTTATCTGTTTTATGCATAATAGTGTATATATGTTAATCCCAAATTCCTAACTTGTACCTCCCCCTCTTTCCCCTGTGGTAACTGTAAGTTTGCTTTCTATATGTGTGAGTCTATATCTGTTTTGTAAATAAGTTCATTTGTATCATGTTTTAGATTCCACATATAAGTGATATCATACAGTACTGGTCTTTATCTGCCTGGCTTACTTCACTTAGTATGATGCTCTCTAGGTCCATCCATGTTGCTGCAAATGGCATTTTCTTATTTTTTATGGCTGAATAATATCCCATTATGTATATATACTACATCTTCTTTATCCATTCATCTGGTGATGGACGTTTAGGTTGCTTCCATATCTTCGCTATTGTAAATAGTGCTTCAGTGAGAATTGGGATGCATCTATCTTTCTGAATTAGAATTTTCTCCAGATATATGCCCAAAGTGGGATCCTTGGATCATATGCTAACTTTCAGTTTTCTGGGAAACCTCCATACAGTTCTCCGTAGTGGCTGATCTATTTACATTCCCACCAACAGTCAACGTGCAGGAGGGTTTCTTTTTATCTACATCCCCTCCAGTGTTTATCATTTGTAGACTTTTTGATGATGGCCATTCTGATCAGTGTGAGGTGATACCTCATGGTAGTTTTGATGCACATTTTTCTAATAATTAATGATGTTGACTACTTTTTCATGTGCCTGTTAGCCATCTATATGGACATGCAATTTTAATAGGCTGACAAGATAGGCCTGGTTGAAAAGCTGACAGTTAACTTGGAGGAAATATAGGTGTGTGAGTCAAATAGGTATCTAGAAGAGAAATGGTTTAGGCAGAGGGATCAGTCAGTGCAAAGACCCTTAAGAAGGAACATGCTTGGTATATTTGAGGAATGATAAAGAGTCTGTAGCAGTGGAAGTGGAGTAAATGAAACAGAGAAAAGTAGGTGGAAAGGAAAGAGAGATGGAAGGAAGGAATGTATGTAGAGCATAACGGGTCTGATTGACCACTGTAGGGTATATTAAGCAGCTATTGCTAGCAATGGCACCCCACTCCAGTACTCTTGCCTGGAGAGTCCCATGGATGGAGGAGCCTGGAGGGCTGCAGTCCATGGGGTCGCTAAGAGTCGGACATGACTGAGCGACTTCACTTTCACTTTTCACTTTCATGCATTGGAGAAGGCAATGGCAACCCACTCCAGTGTTCTTGCCTGGAGAATCCCAGGGACGGGGGAGCCTGGTGGGCTGCCATCTATGGGGTCGCACAGAGTCGAACACGACTGAAGTGACTTAGCAGCAGCAGCTATAATAGTGATATGTAACAAGCAACCTCATCTCCAGCAACAAGTGTTTATTTCGCATTCAGGAGTCAGCTGGGAAGTTGTGACTCTATTAACCTTGGCTTGGATTGGCTGGGCTTGGGTTCAGGTTGCAAATTGGGATCAAGTCTGCCCCATATGTCTTCTCATTGTGGATCTAGTAGCTGTCTGGGCTCTATCATTCTCTGAGAGGATGGCATAGTGCAAAGGGAATGAGTGAAAACATAGAAGCTGTGACTCAGAAATGAAGTCACATTTCTTCATTTCTTCAAAAGAAATGGATTATTTTCTACCTATTTCATTGGCCAAAGAAAGACATTTACCAGGCCCAAAGTCAATGCAACAAAGATGTGTATTCTGTCTACTCTTGGGAGAAATATTAAAAAGTCACATTTTAATACTAAAAGCTAAGGACATGAGTGCATAATTCTATTACAGAGAGGAAATGATGAGTTGGGAATTGTGTGATCTGCCACATAGTTACTTTGCCTGTGAATGAAATGGGGATTTCAGAAGATAAGCTGGTTTAAACTTCAAAAGTGCCAGTCTGATTTCTGTACTGAAAATATGCCCCAGAGGACAAGGAAAGAGCAAGAAAATATGTAGGAATTATCACAGCAATTCAGTGAGGGACACTGGTTATTCAGAGCAGGGTGGTAGCTATAGAAATACAGAGAAGAGGTCAGATAGTGTGTATCTGGCAAAGGAACAATCAACAGGATTTCCTATGGGATTGTAATGGGACATGGAAAGAAAATGAGGAATGAACAATAATTTTAATATTTTAAGCTAAACAGCTAGATTATAAGAATAAAGGGGCCTCGACTGAGATGGGGAAGCCTGTGTGTAGTGAAAGATTAGGAGCTGAGTTTTTGTTATTTTATGTCAGAGCTGCATGCTGAGTATCCAAGTGGACTGGTTAGGTATGAAATTGTTAGGTCTGAAGTTTAGTAGAGAGATCTGGTTGAAAAGCTATATTTGGGAACCTTCAACATATTGATGATATTTAAATCCATGTCCCATATTCTTTGCAATAGCCACATAACTAACTAGTCTACTTGGTTCTATTCTTCCAATTTTCCAATTCATCTTCCATT